>NC_089578.1:337333-674666 GCF_040115645.1 Euwallacea fornicatus
AAAGACAGCTTTTAACGCTTTATTAGCGGCCCCAGGTGGTTATTAAGGAAAATAATATACAGGGCATTAAAATTCGTAAAAATTTCTAAAACGACTATTCCCTAGTCCGGACCTGCCATTCACAAACTCTGTTAATGGCATGTTACAGTGTGTGTTAAGACGTGACGACCCACAAAATTTCAATTAATTATAGGGACTAGGTCAGGCCATAAAGTCATTGAGTGAAAAAAAAAGGAAAACGCTCTGTATCTCGAGAACGAATCGAGACTTGCCGACGATCCATGGGTGGATTTGAATCATTGTGAAATTCTCGAACTCCTGCGAGCGCGCGTGCAGTTAACCCTGAAACGCCCTGTATATACCGAACTAGGAGTGCAGGGAATGGAGATAAAGTACATGAGGATCTATGAGCACATGAAATAGCCGATGGTCACGGGTTTCAGAGGTCGTCAATAAATTGCGAATTATTTAAGCTGCATGGGGGAATTAGCGTAGCGATTAAAATTGATGAGTAAGTTATGGATATACAATAAAACATATCTGCTTCCGTTGGATAATAGTGCATTAAAACGCACGTTGCAAAGCGATGAGCGAAGTGACGATAAACGAACAAGTGCGCCAATGATCTTACGAAACGAACGCGCCTCGTATTATTTTTTCTATTGAGGTCAATTTGATTATCAAAACTTGGATTGGCAGTACCGCACGAAAATATATGATCTTCCTGGACGGCATTTTTCATCCTCGCCATTTCAATCGTACTATTGATCAGACATTGCGGTCGGTACGACGAAGTACCTAAAGCAATTCCGGAACTAGAGCGTGCCGGGAAAGCTCCCGAAGAACTAAACTGCAATTTTTTGCAGCAAAATCTCAAAATCTCAAATATACATTATTCCAACTTGACAAAAATCGCGTGGCGCCATCAAAATCGTGAAGTGCGCCATTGGCGCCGAGTTTGAACGACGCAGAGCGCAGCTCTGAGAAATCTAAGATGTCCCTACTAGATTTAACTAGATTTCAGGAAATCGCCACAAGTTGGCCTAAAGTAAGCCCGAAACGCGAAGGGACTGCGCCTTAAACGATCACATCAACAGTGACGTTTCATCATTTGACACTGACTGCCATGTCACCAAATAAAAAGACTGCAAAACTACAATCTTTATACCATCAACCTGTTATCAAACTATTTTAGCAGAAAAGAAGCGTCAAAATGCACCGCATAATAAGTCCACCAGTAACGGATGTGACAGTGAATATGACAAAAGAAGCAGGTCAGAAATTAAGCAAATGTCAAATTTTTGACGTGTGACACGTGACAAAGACAATGTCTAACTTCAAATAGTCAGACAGGTGACACGCTCCTAGTAAAGTTTGACATTTTCCGCCTTTGTCTTCTCACTAACTTGTCGAATTCAGCGTCTGTCATTGTTCATTGTGCGCACAGGGCAAATCCGTCCGCATTCCGCAAGACCTAAGACTTTTAACGAATTGGAATAAAATGTAAGCATGTAATGGCCCACTGTTTGGGACGAAAATTGTACACAATAACAACAAAAGTCAGGGTCGGTCAAGGTCGTAAGGGGAATTCCCCTTAAGGCGGCCATCGCTTTGCGGTGGGATTAACCCTTCCGAGTGGCTACGAGCCGGACACCTGCTGGTTGCGGCGCGTGCCAAGACCCCGAAGATCGCTTTCGAGAGGCGCGTGGGTGGCGTCAAATGAGAGGGAGCCCCCTCGTCGCATTAGGGCCCTCGCTCCCTCGTCTGTGATTCAAGACATGGGCCGATTTGGGGTGACTAATCTGTCATTATTACTGTTCTTTTTTATAGCGGCACGCGCGACACGAATTTATAAGGAACGAAACTGGGAATGGCAATTTTTTAACCCCGACGAGAAATCGAGAGAAAAATTCTGGATGCAGCTGGAAATTTGATTTACGTTGCTTGATCCTGCGCGCGGCTACTTTTGCGCTAACTTGTCCGCACGGGTATAATTCTCCGCACTATATCTCGGTAACGTCATAATCCCGATGGCGGCCAAACAAGCACCGGGAATAAAAGAAAAAATATTTTTCATAAAATTAATGAACAATACGCAAACTCACGTTTTTTGCCAACATCCACTAGGATTGAAAAGGAAAATCTTTAAAACTGCTCAATCGATTTTCGAGATACGAAATACATTCAAATGGGCGCAATTTTCGAATTATTTCACAACGGAACTTATAGACGTAATGGATCTAAAATTTGCAGTCTATTTTTGCAAACGAAACTTTTCAAGTAACCCCGCAAAAAAAAATCAAGTGGAGTAAAATCTGGAGATCGTGCCGGCCACCCGATTGTGCCTCTCCCAATGGTCCATCTCCGAGGGGGAATCTCATCAAGGTACTCTCTCACAGCCATAGCGTAAGCTGGTGGCGCACCATCTCGTTGGAATCAATTATTATTTGCTAGTTGTTCCCCATTTTCCGCGGGAAAAACTGCGGCCATTCGCGGAACTATTTCGCTTTGCAACAGGGGCAAGTGTGATGCGTTGCTCAATGGAAACTCCTCTATGGAAAGTGGTAGCCGATCACACCCATCCGCACTTTGAGTTTCTGACGGTGTTATGCGCACAGAGCCTGCATTCAATGAGCACTGTCGGTAGATCAGAGCCGACAATCGTGTCGGTGAATTTAAACAGGCTTCATCTGCAGATGAGACGGTAGAAGGGAACTTACGATCCTCAAAGCTTTTTCTTTGGAAACAGGCCACAAAATTCCGTCCTGTGATCAAGATCTGGAGGCGTCAACTCTCGGGCCAGGGAAATTCCGCACGGATGAAATTTTCCTCGCTCTAAAAGATCGCTTAAACGTACATAAAATTCATCGCCAAGTTCATTGGTTGATCATCTGTAGATAAAAGGGCGTTTAGTGCATTATCGCCACCAGTCGCTGACTCCACACACACTTCCAGTTCGTTGAAATTTTCTATCAATCCGACAAATTACGGCTCTATTGGCAGATCGGTCTGCACATTTCTCATTAAGTATCTGACACACCTCTTCGTGAGTTCTTTCGCGATCTCCGTACCCGGAAAAGATTAAAATTTCATTATCTGCTTCTCGGATGAACGATCCACTTTTCTAACTGGTAAATGCGGAAGAGGTGAGTTCAACCATTGGTGGATTCGATGGAAATCAACATTTTTGTGTCGGAAAAACTGTTTACATTGAAGAACGATTGGGAGTTTCTACGTTTCATTGTCGTTTTTCCGCTCTCTTTCAAAGTGGAAATGAAAACGGATTTTCTACCTAGAGAGCAAAGATGTTTTTTTGATATGAAATTTGTATTTTTTTTTGTATTTTTTTTTTGTATTTTTTTTTTAAGGGAACTGCAGATCCAACTTTAGTTGTGCATCCCTTATAAAATCACCCCTCATTTGGTGTACGGCAACGCGTACTTTTCTATTTAAAAATAGAAAGTTTGTAGGGGTAGCTGGACAGGGGTGGAAAATGCGAACGTCCAAAAAATGGAGAAGAAGGAGCCAAACGTACAGACAAAAGTAAAAACTGAAAACTGATCATGGAATCCCATGAAATCATAGAAAACATAAAAGTGGAACCAACCTCGGCTATGAACTCGTCGGATTACCTCACTTGGAAGTTTGGTATTTTAAATAGTTTTAAATCATTTGTTCGGGTTAGTTCGGGTTCACAGGCCTACAGGGGGCCCCCATGCAGAGAACAAGTGTTTCTTAGCAGTTTCCGGTAAACGACGATACGGGGAAAATTGGAAAAAAATACGATAACGATTCCACCTTCCAGCCTGGTTATCTACATAATCACAGGGATTACGTAAATCTATAAAATGAGTTCAAAAAGTTAAAGTAGTTTAAGTTCGTAATGATAGTTTAACGGCACACCATAAATCAGGCTGCATTCCCTTTAAAGGTGTTTGAAGAGGCGCAGCGTTGCCAAACCTATCGAAATAACGGAATCTCGACGATTTTCAACGAGACGTCGGACCAAACATTTTTAAATTCGATTTAGTGCCATTTACGAAAGTAACAACTCGACATGATGTCAAACGTGTTTTTTTGCTGAAACATGTTTGAACGCGGCACCTCGTGCATCACTCGGTGTTCTGAGCCGTTTCGGCAATATCTCTCAGCAAAACGATTTTTTAAATTTATTTTTGCGTTAGATATTTTATTTACGGGGGCTAAACCGGTTGAAAAGCAGTGGCGCCACTGAATATGCGACGCCATCTTCCCGATTTTTACTCTGCGCGACGCTGGGAACCCAACCGAACTCTCAAAATGTCAAATTTCTAAATCGACATGTAAGAAACAGCCGTTTAACTGAAAATGTAGCCAACATTCGCTGAAACCGCATTTTCTTATTTTAATTCAATACCCGGCGTTCATCGGCAAAAAGGGCACTGTACACTGCTCGACGCAATTACTGACCTCGCCCGCCACTCGGTTCCAAACCTTCACGCGGACTGTAACATGCGATTCTCGTACTGTAACGCGCAATTAAGGCAGCTAATAAAGAAGTTAACACACATTCCTAAAAACGATATTACACCTAACACGTGAGAAATAGTCGTTTCGCAGCTTTCGCGCGCGAGAAATGACCATTTCGCACGTTTCGTGCGTGCAAAATAATCATTTCACACGTGTGGGGCATAATAAAAACATTTGTCCATAGAAAGACAATGTTGGCGTGTTATTTGTTGTAATCGCGCGCGTAATAGTCATTTCGCACCTTTCGCCGGTGCGAAATCGTTATTTCGCACGTTTCGCGCGTGCGAAATAATCATTTTACAGGTGTAAGGAACAATAACAACATTTAGCTATAAAAAGACAATGTCAGAGTGTTATTTGTTGTAATCGCGCGCGTAATAGTCATTTCGCACCTTTCGCCGGTGCGAAATCGTTATTTCGCACGTTTCGCGCGTGCGAAATCGTCATTTTACAGGTGTAAGGAACAATAACAACATTTAGCTATAAAAAGACAATGTCAGAGTGTTATTTGTTGTAATCGCGCGCGAAATGGCCATTTCGCGCATTTCGCGGGCGCGAAGTGATCATTTCGCACATGTTAGGATCAATAACAACATTTATCTATAAAGAGACAATTTTAGCGGGTTATTTGTTGTAAAAGGCGCGCGAAATGGTCATTTCGCACGTTTCGCGAGTGGAACTTAGCAATTTCACGCATTTACCCGCGTGCAAAATAATCATTTCGCACGGGTTAGGAACAATAACAACATTTACCTGTAAAAGGACAATGTTAGCGTGTTATTTGTTGTAATCGCCCGCGCAATAGTCATTTCACACGATTCGCGGGTGCGGAATGGCAATTTTGCGCGTGCGAAACGGTCTTTTCGCACGTTTCGCGAGTGGGAATCAGCAATTTCGCACATTTTAGAAACAATAACAATGTCTACCTATGAAAATATAATGTTAGGCGTGTTACCGGTTGTAACCGCGTGCGAAATGATGTTTTCGCACGTTTCGCGAGTGCGACATGGCGATTTCGCACGTATTAGCGACAACAACAACGTTTATCTATAAAAAGACGACGGTTGCGTGTTGTCCGTTGCCACCGCAACATCTGCACCACGAAATACAAACAGCAGAAAGTGAACTTAAGGCCACTTTTTCGAGTCCCTTAATAAATTTCTAGATCAACTGAGGTCAAATATTCCAGTCGGTTTAATAAAACTGTTGCGTTTTGCGTTCCTTATAACGAAACATACGTTTTGATTCCTTTATCATCAGACTGATGGCATAGGTGAAACGACAGCTGCAATATATCCGGTGAAAAAGCAACGGAGGGTGAAACGTGGAACCAAACTAAAATCTAATTTTACCGTTTTTGATGCATGCAGTGAGTTGCAGAGGTAGTATGCACATTATTTAGTGTGTGGGACACTTTCCACCAAGGGCGCGGTTACTCTAGGGTAGGGAGGGGGGGGGGGGGTAGTCCCCCCCCTCCCAGCTGCGTGATAAAATTTTGGCACGGTCCAACTCGGTGTAAACAATCAGCGAAGCAACGCGAATATTTCTGTCGTTTCTGTTGCGTCTGGTGATCCACCGATCAAAAAAGCGCGCAGCGCCCTCTCAGGGCGAATTCGGGAGAATGGAGATCTCCAACAATCCTCAATTTCTCCAAGTTCCCTTGTGGATTAAGGCGAAATTGCACAAATTTCTGTCCAATCCAGCCGCCCTCCTCCCGCCGAACCTTCCGAAGGTCTCCGAGGGGGCCACTTCAACGTCACCGAGGCGTCCGCTCGGGGCGATCCGAAATTTCAAAAGGTGATGTTCGCAGATCTGCACTTCACCAGTCCACGATTCTACAAATATTCCCGATTTCCGAATCACTCAATTTTTGATCATTTCCATTCAGTACAGTTCAGAATTTCCCGCTCGGGCCTCCTCACGCTACTGGAGGCAGTTCACTTTCCAACGTCACCGAAGTACCCGTTCCAGCTCGGATTTCGCACACATTTGAGGGAAAAGAGGCTCTAATTTTATGTGAGTTAATTTCTCTACAGGGCGAGCCTTAAATCGCGGATCGGCTCCGCAGCATGTCGCAGGGCGACCCTCGGGGAGTATGGGAAAAATAATAGAACAATTCTTTTCGAAAAGTTGATGGAGTTATTGGGGCGTTAAAGTGAAGAGCCAACTCCTTCATTTTCCAATTTTCTCGATACTATTACGTATAGCACTCGGCACTTCTGGATGTGAGGGCTGGAAGCAATTGGAAATCTTCAACTTAAGCTGCAAATTTCCAATTTGCCATACAAGATTTTTCGATGACGAAGTTGCACTTGACGGAGATGTGCGTAAAGTTAAACAATAATTCCACCAGAATCTTTCAAATTAATACTAAAAAAAATAATTTTTTCACACTTAATTGTTTATTAATTTACTCATTTTTGCAATATTCACGTGAAGATGTGACGCTGATTTTGGGAGAATTCACGTGGAGCATCCAGGCTAGACCGACAACATTTTAAAAATCTCCTGTAAATTTCAATAAAACGCTGCCAAATCTGCTATTCCTATTTTCCCTAATAACCCCGTTAACTTTTCAAACGCAATTTTGCTATTATTTTTCCCGTACTCCCTGAGGACCGTCCTGCAACGCATTGCAGAGCCGATCTGCCAGTGCAGACGCACCCTGTATAGGGGAAGTCTCTTTAGAAGTAATACGGTAATAAGGGGAAGTCCAGGGGACCCCATAAAGGATTCATTGCGAGTTGAACTTTTTCTGCGAATTTTAAACAACTTTATTCTGACAGGTGACAATGACAGCAGCACGCAGCATTCGGAAATAATGAAAAATTGGGAAAAATGCTGAATTTTTACGCAGACGAGCAACATCTCTGCCTGATTTTGTCAATTTTTTTAATTAAAAATTGAAAGAATAATAATTCGCTAATTTTACATTCAAATCAAACTGGCCAAAATCGGAAAGCTCAGAAACTACTTGTCTCACATCCATGGCAGCCGTAAACTATAAATTGTCATAAGTGTCCTCCGTCAGTTAAGCAAGATGTGGGAAGTTAAGAAAAATGTCAAAATGACATTTCTCATGATTTCCAACAACGAAAAATGTCATCTTGACATTTTTCAAAAAGTCAGTTTGACGTTTTTCAAAAGATAATTTTGACATTTTCCGAAATGCCAATTTGATCTATAAAAATAATTAAAAGCCAAAAAGGGCAAATTTTCGGAGATTTAGAATTTTTTTACTGTAGGGATAGAGTAATGTTAAAAAAAAAGATTTAGAATTCCGAGCACGATCCCGTCGAGAAAATTGGGGCGTTTCATATGAAATCAGCAAGTTATTGATGCTGTAAGTGAAGAAACTTCGGAGGCCCAGTTCAGCGACTGCGGGGGACTTTTTTTTATAAAAATGCGTCAAAACGTAGCTTATAAGGCCTTCTTTACGCCCCAGAAGGCCGATTCCGCCAGTCGCAGCGGTTACCGCACAGTACCGAGGTCCGTGGAACCTTCCAGCTGTCAAATTTTTCCGAATAACTCGAAAATGGACAGTTTTAAGGATGGGACACCCTGTATAAAGTGCCCTTAAAATTTAATGAAACAATCGAAAATAATTTTAAAAACCCGGGGGTTTCACTTAAATCACCGAAGTTGTGTGTCGTCACGCCCTTTGGGGCCACCCGGTACGTTAGAAAATAATTTCTGGAAATGCGCCTTTATGCGCTGTGAAATCCTGCAGAGGGAAAAATATTCTTAACTGTACAGTTTGAAAATTTTGAACTTTCGGTCTCTGCATGCGGGAAAATCTCTCGTTTTCGAGCTGATTCGCGCTCTTATAATCACGTGCCGACTTTCGAACATGCGAAACGACAATCGAAATCGACTTTCACTGAATTCGATTCGATATTGGTGCTTTGCGGTTCGGAACGCGCGAAGTTTCGGATTTAGAACTTTCCGAGAATCCCCCGAGAATCCCAGAAATATCACTTGAATTTCAGAACGATCATTGTGATTTCAGAACGATCATTGTGATTTCAGAACGATCATTTTGATTTCAGAACATATTCCTGTTTCAGAAAGCGTCGCTCGTATTAGGGAGAAATCATTTTGATTCAGAAAAACACTTTCCTCCCTTGAAAGTGCTTTCCACCTGGATGTGTGATCTTTGCACAAAGGCTTGAAATTGGAGTTTCAAAGGGGAATATTATTACAACTCGCAGTGTTTAACATTCACACCACGTCGTCGCATCTCTCCAACAATTTCCATAGAACGTTGCGCCTCTCGGTGAACCGCCCTGTATAATTCATAATGCCGCAGACAATTCATAGATGTCGGGGACAACAGGGGCACTGTTGGCACATTTCCCCATTTACACCGTCTTCTCGATGAGAGATATATAAATTTTTATGGGAATTTATGGGAAAGATAAACAACAATAATGATCCGTTTATGGGCTTTAAACGTGGCGTTTAAGGGCAACCAGAGTCTTTGTCTTAAGCCAGCAAGATGAAAATATGGTAGGGACAAGTCCTAAAAATAAGGGAACAACCTCGAGGTAAGTGGTGTTTATAGTCTCGAACTAGTCAGTTTTGTCTTCACTGCAGTGGAAAATTGGGAATTAGTTAAATTTGGCCAATCGCCCCCTCAACTTGGGGCCCCCATGCAGCTCCAAGGGCACCTGTAACCCACACTCCGAGACAATAAGTCGCCCCTAAAGGGGTGGAATTCGCCACTTTACCCTTTTAAATATTAAGATTTGTATTAAAATTAACCCTAATGTTAGGAAGCGACCCTAACATCGAGGGGAAACCGAATTCCTACACCAACTATTCCGTTTGGCGAACGTAACAGGTTAGCACGAAACATTGCAGAAGAAGAGCACCCCTAAGGGCCGCAAAACCACCCTCCAGGTAACTGTATCAGGACGACAATCTCCAGGCAAACGTCCAACTTTTCGCTCTCAATGGAGATGACGTCCCAATTAAAGTCGCCAGAACTGACTGGAGCAATGACCGGCAACTGGACAGATTCCAGGTGTGTTCACCAGATCGTTGCTGATGCGAGCGTTCTTTGGTCGTTATCAAAGCTTTTTTTTAATCGAATTTAACGAGAATCGTCTCTGTCTGCCCTCGTTGGCACATAAACATCAATTCATTTTCATTCATCCCCTATCCTCACACCGCTCAACATCCCCGGACAAATCCCACACTGGCTGACGTCAGAGGTTTATCTGGAGGAATATTCGGCACGGTGGGTCGATGTAACTGAATTCAATGTCATGATGAAATAACCGATTTCCAGGCTCGTGACGGAACGTATGTAAAACTTGATCGAAGAAAAACATTATTATTTAAATCACTTTGTTGCGACAGTTGATTTGGGGCCGCATCCAGAGGTGACGTCCAGAGAGTAACCTCCATCGGCTACCGATAATTTTCCAATTTTCCGGACGGTTCCTAGTGGCGGCGCCCCCCTTCGAAGCCTTCGAACACAAAAAACAAGATCGGAATTCCTGGATCAGGCACTTGGAGCTGTTGCCGGATTACGATAAGTTGCTGGCTATGATTCAGGGCCCGGTTCCCCTGTTAGAAGGGCCTTCTGGAAATCGAGCGGAAAGAAGCACCATTTCCACGAGCACCTGGCAGTCTCCCAAATTCCAAGCAAAATTGCCCCCTTCGAGGAGCCCTCAGGCCTCCATCGGAGGCGTTCCTGGACTGAAGTGTTGGAATGTCAACTGAGGCGAAGAAAGACTTTCAGAAGTTCCTCTCGAATCTCCACAATGCGCGAAAGTCTAAAAACTCTCCGAAGAAGTAGCAAATATCGAGGAGTTCTCAGGGATCGATTCCGTGTCGAAATCGACTGATGTGCCAGCTCTAGTTTCTCGATTTGAAGCACTAAACGAATCTAAACTACTCACAGGAGAAGCTCCGAGCCCTGCCGAGCCGCCTCATAACGGAAATTTCCTGGGAAACTGTCTCCCCAAAAACGTTTTCCAACACTCCCAGATCTTCAGGTTAGGGAGGAGGGATTGCTCAGGAATTCAGAAATCGGGACGATTTCTGAGCTGCGAGCTACCGATCACACGAGCTCCGTCTTTCGATAAATGAGGACGTCTGGG
Organism: Euwallacea fornicatus; assembly: GCF_040115645.1. NCBI lineage: Eukaryota > Metazoa > Arthropoda > Insecta > Coleoptera > Curculionidae > Euwallacea > Euwallacea fornicatus. The sequence continues at coordinate 347,953 of NC_089578.1, forward strand.
GAAAGACGCGGAACGACCTGGAAACTTCCGGAAGTTCCCGATTGAGCTGGCGTAAGCAAAAAAATTCTATTAATGTATGAGATCTCCCAGGAGCTCTTAATCGCACCCCAAATTGTGAACTATAAAAAAAAAATTGCGGAGATCTCTCCCCCGGGAGGAGGGGAGAGGCGAGGGAGAATCGGGGAGGAAGAATCGGGGTTTAATATCCGAATTCGGGAGGGAGTTTTGGAAACCTCCGAACCTGCCTCAAGATGGGAACGTCCTGGGAAGATCGATTTTATGATAATCTATCAAAAAGCTACAAAAAGGCCTAATTTGAAGAAGTTCTTCGGGCATTAGGGGATTACGGGGATTCCTGGGCAACAAGCCAGCGATTAATTATATGGGTTCAGCACAGACTTTCTCTTTTGAAAGGGCGCTTTAGAAATTAAACTAAATTCACCCAAAGACACAGAACTCTCAAAAGTTCTGGATAATTATCCAGAATCCTTCAAAACGGAAATTACTTAAGACAATTAACTCGCCCGTGATACTTCTACAATTCTTTGAACACGTTCAAGCATTAATTGAGAAATTTTGGGCACTCCTAGGCTGAAAGCTTATGGATTAGGGAGCAGACGGTTAAGAGCAACGAGATTTCAGAGACGGCATGTTTCCCAATTTAAAAGGCAATTTTAGCAGCTAACTCAAAGAAGGAGGATTTCCAGACTTTCCTGGGAATCCGCCAAGTTTCTCTAATTTAATTTTTTTTAATCGTTACGATTGGCTCGCCAGCGGCACTCCGAACGTCCAAAAAGACCCTCTTTGATGAAGCTTCGCAACTTGCAACTGAGCAGCTTCGGAGACGCCTAGACTGCACTAAACCAACTAAACTCCGAAACTAAAGCAAAAGACATATCTCCAAAATAATACTTGAAGATGGATATTCCCTGGGAAGAACACAGTTCCATTTGCCAATGTTAGAGGCGTTCCTGGGGGATTAATATTTCCGGGATGCCTAGACTGATAACTACCCATTATGAGAGCCGCTTGCAAGGGAGTTCCCCCCTTGCCAGGGACGTGTGGAAGCCGAACTAAACCAGCTCAAAAAACGAAACTTTCCAGAAGCTCCTGATTGTCTCCCATATTGATTCGCAATGGAAATTCGCGAACTCGATCGTCTCTCCATGGATTCTTCAAAAGCGTCCAAAAATGTCCACTTGGGACTAGTTTCCTATTCCTATGCTGGACAGACTTGGAAAGCGTTCGCTGAACTAACCTGGAGAGACTGGGTAAGCCCGCGAAACGTCCAGACTGGGACAAAGAATGCTTCCAAGCGAAGGTCTGCACAAACTTGTGCAGTGTCGCCAGCTTTATGGTTAACATCTTCGGCACTAACTCGTGTTCCAAGACACCATCCAGTATTAATCCAATTCTGTGCCTCCTGGGCGTTTTCGGAGTTTTGGGCCAGATCCGTCAACTCTAAACCCTGACAATGCTGCGACTCGCAGCCTTAATCATCTCAGATATTTTTCTCTGATTTGGGAAAAAACGAGGATTTTGCATCAGAAACGTGACTCGGCTTCGCGACACTGCCGTCACTCGGGCAACCTGACCAAGGAAAAATTGGGAGAAATTCGCAGGCCAACGTCGGAGCGGCCTCCCTGCAGCCCGGATTTATCCCCATGCGATCATCACGCGTTTGGCGCGCTGATCGGGAAACTGAGGGAGGGATGCGACAACGATGCAAGTGTTGAGGGCTTTGTGCGCCAATTCTGAGGTTCCGGCATTAAGGGACTTCCGTTGGGATGGGAAAAATCTATTCCCAAATCCGGGGACTGCGCAGAAAAACCGCTTTCGGACCTCATCTCAATTCATAAAAAAAAATCATTCCCGTTCGCGTTCGATTCGCCCTCGCGTAATGGATTCGCCCCCGACGGAAAGTGAACGGTTCCCGCCAAAAAAACCTTTCACCAAATTAGCAAATTTCTTAAATCGGCGAGAGTTAAAACCCCGTGACTTGACAAATTCCCTTTCCGTGGTGCAGCCAACCTTAATCGGGTTCCAGTAATTACTGCGAGATTGGTAATTGGATTAATTGAGCCCGAATGCTGAATTACATTAAAATTAGCGACTCCGATGAGGTGCTGCCATGTCTCCAAGAATGACGTCACTGCACGAGCAGGGCTGAAACGAGAGAGGAAAATGGGAGAACCCGAAGCGGACGACGATGAAGGCTGAACTTCGGGCGGTTATGTTGCCGCCCGGAAAGTTACCGCAAAAAATCGGCAAAATCGCACAGGGCCGGGGCAGCGGCTCGTCTATTCGGGCACACGTGCAGTGGAAATTCGTGGAATTTCCATTGCAGGAAACCGAACGCTGTGCCGAGGCCCGTGCGATTGCTCCCAGTGATCCGCTCAGTAATGGCAGCGCGATTACACGAATAAAGCAGGGCCACGAGACATGGCAGCCCCAACCGCTCCGGGGGCTAGAGCTACAAATTTATGCCCTAATTTTTTTCCCCTAATTAGTAAGCATTATTTTACCCCTGTTCGCTACGCGAATTTAACTGTGTTATTTATGTGTTTAATGTCCCGGACGTACTGCTGGCCCAATATCAGTCCGGGGGACGTTTTTGCATTATTTCCAATGGCAGCACACGAGGACGCGTACATTTTTCGTCATACTGGTCATTGCAGGGCAGCGAAAATGGACTTAATGGGATTTCACACCTGCAAGAGCGGTGCGGAAGACTGGTGGGAAGGAGGCACCAGTCCACTTCGCTCCACCACCGAAACTGGAGTTTTTCGGTGTTGATTCGGGCTCCTCTAATGTCTCGTTGCGCCCTCAAATCAAGACGAGAAATGTCCAAGAGATAATTATCACCTCAAGTTTTTACCGGGAACTTTTAACGTCCCACAGCTCATTCCTGGGTAATCTGCGTTCACGTCTTCTGCCCAGAAAAATCAATTCTCGAGCGCCTTCATCCACTTTCCACTTTAATTATCGTGCTCCTTGCAGAAAGTATGTGTCACGTCCACGGGGAAATTCGTCCTGGTTTGATAACAAACTGAAATATTCAATAACCGTAAATATTGATTTTTTTCCATGCTTTCACAGTTTACGTTACACCGGCGTAATGATATAATCCGAATTGGAGTGAGTATCGTAACAACGGAATCCACGTGTTTCGATAAGGAAATTAAATTGTTAAATATGCTACGAGTACCTGGAAAGATTGCGAACTTGAATCAAGATAATACGGGGGTCGTTCGTCAAGTGTCGAGCAAAATCCACGTGGCCGAAAAACGGTTTCGCGGGCCAGCACAAAAGTTTCCGGGCTTCAAGTTGGCATCCGTGCGATGACCTCTGGTCAGCTGACTGATAAAATGTCGCAAACATGACCTACGGATCAGTGGGCTCGAGAGGTCAAGTCCAATTGAGCATTGTCCGGCAGAAGAACTGCTACCAGCTTTTAGCCGCAGAAGGTGAGGAAATTCGTGTAGGGACGCTAAAAGCGTATGAAAACAATTGTTTAAGCCACTGAAACTTTTACAAGTTGGCTGAACAGTTTAAAAATGGCCGCGAAAGCTTCGTCGACGAGCAGCGGCTCTTCCGCGTCCTCCGTGCAGCCCAGATCTGGCCCCGTCAGGCTTCCGTGCCTCTGGTCCCCTCAAGGAGGCTCTGCGTGGGAAAAAATACTGCTCCAACCATGAGATTCGGGTGCCATTGAGGCTCCGACAGCAGCGGAAATAATTTCATATCGTGGATACCAGAAAGGCGGAGCAGCGATTGCACCCGCGTATGTACGGGGGGGCCGGGTTGAAAAGCAGCCAAAATTTCGTATCGACCGAATAAACGGTTTTGGAGATATATATATGAATTCGTCTCGTTACTTATCGAATGGCCCTCGTAATGTGCAGTTCTGAGAAGTGAAAATGCCAGTGAAAACCATTAGCGAGTGCTCGCCAGGCCTTGTTGAATTTTGACTATAAGGGATGGATCGGAATCTACATAAAACCTGACAAACGCGTCAGTCAAGCCATTAAAGGGGCTTAAGTGAATATTAAATTTAATAATGTGTTAACAAGAATTAATCTGAACATTTGATCATTCCATGGTACCACCTCGTTTCGTTGTCAGCCCAATTCCAGGTGTGGATTAACGTCTATTTTCGTTGTTTTCGTTTTCTGCTGGTAATTATCCTTTCATTATTCGATTATTTATTTATTTTTTAAAATTTAATTTCACTTTGTTATCGCTCATTTAGCGCGGTTTTAGTTACGTGTGAAATCGCTTCTTTTGGTCCTTTTCTCAAAATTTGGCTAAATTTTCGGCATTTGAGGTGCGAGCAAAAGGTACAGGACCGCCCCCGGCGATATACGCGAATAATTCACAGATTTTGGGCCATTTTGGCGCTTAAAATTTTCATGAGGGCAAAATTGAAAATTCCTGTCCAGAAATACTATGAGACCACGTAAATTTTTGGCCATGACACCCTCACAATCATAATGTTTCCCCTTTCCTTTGTACGACGTTAAACACTCGGTCCTTCATACTTTCGATTAACCCTTGGGAAATTTCAGGGCCAATGCCACTCTCCAGGAATTTTTCCCTTTAGGTCTTCATTGCCGGCCAAGCGGCGCCGTCCCTGATCGCAGACCTTGCGAAATAAACGTTCCCGGAAATTTTCCATTGGGTTCAGATCTGGACTCTTCGGGGGCCGCTCCGCGACATGTGTGTTGGAAAAATCGTTGTTTTACCACACGAGCCCCGTGACTTTGGGCATTCCCCTGCTGGGAAAAGAGCTGTCTTTCTCTACCGCAGCCGTGCCACCAGAAGTCCGACCATCCGGTCCGTCGAGATTGAAGAGAGAGTTTTCTCGGGCGCCCGGTTTTTTCTCTTTTGGGTAGTTTTACGAGCTGCGTTAATTAAATTGTGAACCGATGCTTCAGAACGGCCCACTTCAACGGCAGTTTTTCCTTCTGGCCCTTCCAATCCTGTGTAGAACTTTTATTTCTCGCTTTTCTCCCGGAGTTGTCGAATTTCCACGAGGCATTTCAGACGGGCAAAATTACGAAATGAAGCGTGTGGAATTGAAAACGGCGCTGAAGCGGAAATGTAAGAACTAAAAAAGTATGCACAAAGCAAGCGATTAAGGAGAGAAAACAACGAGCGAACCTACATCATTGGACGAATAATATGATTAATTTTTTGTTGATTTGCTTCTGTGCGCATGAGCAAAATTGAATAAATAAACAGTATAATTTCAGCGAATCCACGTTGAGAGCGAATATGTATTAAATTTATATCGTTCTTTCGCCTTCGTGTATTTTTCTAACGTCTCATGGGAGGTCCTGTACTCTTCGGACACACCTTACATCCTCGTCCATTGGTAGGTAGACGTGCCTAATCTAGACCTCGTCCACGTAATTATCACGCCGCGTAATTGTATTATTTTTCTGTATATTTTTTATATTTTATTATATATAAATTTCGCAAGTTTAGCCAGTGACTAAGCGCATAATTTCCAACAAAAAAGCTCCCCAGAACCGGGGCCGTAAACGCGGCCATTTCCTCGGAAAACGGAAAAAAAATTTATCCGAGATTTGGCAACGCCGCGTCGTGTTTATTTCGGTTCGATACCTGCCTGAGTGGCCGCATAAACTAGATATGCACTTTTACACGGGTTTCTGGGGCCCGATAGGTTTTACCCGGAAACCCGAAAAGAAAAAATCCAAAGGATTAAAATCCGGAGGTCTGGCAGGCCAGTTCCTCGTGTAACTAATTAACTTTGCCGGCGACGTTTCTCGCGCAACGACAGAGGGGGCATTCGAACGAGGAACGAAGTCGCACTAAAATGTTAAAAGTACGGGACAAATGTAAAAATTGAGCGCTGCGTCCGCTTGTCCACAGGACAAAGCGTCGGCGAAAATGGGATAGAATGCATTTGACCACGGAGTGACGCAACGCAAATGGCTGCATAACTCAGTTATTGCCGCGGCGAACGGGTCTACCTGTCTACCGCGCATCCCTTGCTTTATCAGTTGTTCGGCGCGGCGTTGCCGCTTGCGCTCGCTTTTACCGCATTATCAGTCACTGATTAGGTTGCGAACTGCCTTCGGCAATGTCACTGCTGAACGCTTTCGACCGTTTTGTCGCACGTCGGAGGATCGACGTGCGTGACGTATTTTTCTCATCATTTTATTGAAATTTTAGGCTCCTCGCAGCCCCTCGGGTGCCGCATTTAACGTTTTTTTGCTCCTTTAATGTTAGATTTTCGGCCCCCGTTTTGAGGAACTTTTTCGTTCGAAATAATGCTCTTAAGCGTCGGTTAATTTTGCGGAGGGCGTTTCCCGAACACCCTGTGTGTCCTCGCGCACTTTCCACTTGCGGACTTTGTTTGCTACAAATTCGCACCTGTGCAGGGCCCCGAACCTAAAACTGCAGAGCCCCGAGGCGGATTCGATTTTCGATATTCCACGGGACAAAGCCTGTCCGGGCGTCCCTGAAATCTCTCGCCATAAAACAAAACTTATTGTGTTGTTTCAAAAATGCGGACGTGTATGAAAGTAATTTAAAAACGTTGTCACACACACCCGCTCGCGTTACGGGAAATTTGGCAACAGCTGCACTGATCCGTTCGCAGCAGCTATCCGGCAATATCCCTCCTAAAAAAAAAAAAAAAAAAACTTTCTTCCCTTAAGTTTTCCGCATATCGCGTATATATTTTATTCGATTAATTATCGATATTAAAAGTTTATCGGGCTGCTCGGAGCGGACAAGTACAACTAGAGCTCGAAGGGCTGCCTGCGCCCCGAACGGCACAGGGCGCCCGGAAAAATCGAAGAGGAGCGGAAAAAATATTATTTAAAACTGCCGAAAAGGCACTTTGGATCCTCAAAACAAAAGCAAAAACGAGCACCCCCTGGAGGCCAACAAGCGACTATTTTTGCTGCACTAATAAAGGGCTCCCTAAACACCTCGGATCGCTCACTAAAAGCTGATTTCTAAGGGCCTAAAATGAAGTCAAATGTTTTTCCAATACTGTTTGCGTTATTCCTGAAAGTGACAATGCACCTTAACCTTGAAAGAAAATATTGGAGGGTCCGAAGACAGCCAAAACCATGGCAACGCCACTGACGATGGCGGTGCGTGGCACGCCATTTAGGGGCTGATGGGGGTGCAAGGGGATGTTGCATGAGTCATCATTGCACTCCTTATTGATCTCAGCGTCCATGGGTCTCATCCGTGGTGTGTTGCAGGACTGCACAATGTTCGAATCGTTTTTCGCCCCCCCCCCCCCTCCCTGCATTACTCACGCGTGAATAACGGGATTTTCAACGGTAAATCGGGAACTTATGTGCACTAAAGTAGTTCGGTGCACATAAGTTCCCGATTTTGCGCGTGCGGGGGGTGGGGAGGCTGCAGGGAAAAAATCAACAAAGACGTACGTCTTTGTTGATTCAAAAGACGTACGTCTTTTTTGATTTTTTTTCCATCTTTTTTTAGTATTTTTTTGCATTTGCACCCCGCACAAGTCGTCCGGCAGCGGCTCAACAACAATATTTTCTACTGAACTTATTAACGTATTGCACATATAATTTATTCGTTAAAATAATAAGTAGCAGCGAGCAAACAATCTGTTGACGTTTTAAAGTAGACGAGTTTAATTTAGGAAATAGATTGTTAAATCTAACACAGTCGACTTTGCATCCTGCCATAGGTACTTCCTCTTGAAAGCATTCTCATCTCTATTAAATTGAACGGGCGAGCTTCAGTGCGAAATTAACAAGTTTGGCCCGCCTTCGGCGAACGTCCTGTGAGACGTCTCCTGGACTTACGCAGAAGGCCCCGCGAAGATTTCCACATGGAAGGCCAGAAGCGCCGCACGGATCAGTTGAAAACCGCAGGAAGTCTGTTTCGTGAAAACGCCGGAACGCATCAAATGTTGACTTGGGCATTTTTTTCGGAACCCCATGTATACCGCGACCGTCTTGACCTCCTTAGGAGATTCTGAACGTATTTCGAGTACGCGTAGCTTTACTTAAATTTTTTTTAGCGAAGGGGGCAATTAGGGTGGCCCGCTAGACCGCCCGATCTGACCCCCATGGGCTTTTTTCACGTGGTCGGTTCCTTAATAGCTTGACCTGAGCCAGCCTGAAACGGGGGCGTGCTTGAGCGGGCCCGACAGTACGGAAGAGTAAAATCACTCCAGAAGCTCAACAGACGACCACGAGACGTTCTCGAGAAATTCGACTCGCGGCTTGCGCAATGTCAGGAAGTCAACGGGGCGCAGGTCCAACATTTCACACGTTAGCTCATAGACGTCTAAACTGTTATTCTTTTAGGTATTAATAGTTCTGTGGTAATTTCAATTTTTTTTTTATTTCGGAAACTGCCGAATTTAGGCGGGAGAATGTTGCACGAAATATGTTCGGAATTCCTCAAAGAACCCAAAAACGTCATAGCATACGTCCACGCGTAACATGCGTTGAAATGCTGAGAGAAAAAAGAAAATGTCGTTCGCACTAAAAATGTTAAAAAAACAGAAAATCTGATGATGCACTCGAAAACTGGGCTGGGAATTTTTTGCGCACCCTCCTTGCGGCCCAGATCTGGCCCCTTCAGACTTCCACATGTTTGGTCCCCGCAAGGAGGTTCTACGTGGCAACCAATTCTGCCGCGCCGAAGAGGTCAAGATTCAAGTGCAATTGGGGCTCCGGTAGCGACCAAAAGAAGTCTATGCCAGGGGAATTAGCAAGTTGGGGGGCATCATGTTGGAAAGAGCCGAAAATTTGGGTTGATTGAAGAAATAGTTTGGGAGCCACACCGATTCGGCTCATTACTTATCGAAAGGCCCTCGTAGTTCATGGGTGTACGTTACGTCAAAAAATCCGCAACTAATTTGAGGAGTTCCAGGATTCTAATGAAAATCTCGGTTTTGATCGAATTCGTGCGAGACTTTGGGTCCACTATATGCACAAAAATAGGTCCTGGAGTGGTTCCGACTGAAACGACACAAACTCCCGACAGAGGCCGCGCATAACGACTGAATTCTCCGAAAATTCCTCAATTTGGAAAAATTGCTGATATCTAGTTGGTTCGGGTTAGTTCAGGTTAGCCTGCGAAAAACCGACAGGCGCTAACGAAATTCTCGGACTAAAACGCACTTTTACAACAAAAATCCCGCAAAACTTACGGGCAACTTTGCCCAGTTTGAAGCTGTAAATCTGCAAAAACTGACTTGAACTGAAGCTTGCACGCGGACAAGGGAGTTTCCGCCAGCAGTTGTAACTCGCTCTTCGTCAAATCGGAATTTCGAGGGTGCAACAAGGCGAGATTCGTTCAAATCACCGTTTTGAACCGAAGTTGATATCACACGATTTTCTGGGCAGTGCTGATGTAGAACACCCGGAATCGAAGCTTGTCAAAGTGACTGGTCAAATCAATGACAAAATAGCGCATGGACTGCGGCTACTTCGCTGCTACAATGTTGGACTTTAAGGTCAAACGACAAAATGTTTAAATCTTTTCGTGCACCCCGCTCAAGTGCAGTGTAACAAGGGCAAAACGCAATATAACATGCTCCGGAGAGGTAGATACCTCCTTCGGGAGGACTTATGAGTGGAACAAGACACTCCCCTCCATAAAGAGGACATTCCGTTTTACGGAGATTGACGAGACCCACGTGGATTGGAAAGAAGGTAATCGCAGAGCGAGAAGGACCCCTAAGGGACTAATCGCAGGGCGTCGACCCCCACACCCCGCTTTCCTACTGGCGGTACTACTGGCATTGTCGTTGCTATACGGTTGCGCCTAATTTGGGGGCGAACCATGGAAACCCATATATCAAATATTTCTCTATTATACAGGGGATATCTTAATGACGGGCAGCGATTTCAGTTATTTAGCTGAAACCTTTCACTTATCGCTTCCCAGAACTCGCACGAGTGGATTTCACGCGCTCGCGAAAGTTTTCAGGGCGGCACTTTTGCGGGGCTCGCGCCGAGATTTCGCCGAAATTTTTCAGTTTTTCCGAGCCCGAATAAAATCGCGTTAGTTTTTTTGAGGGTGGCTGGGACGATCTTGGAAAATTCTCAGGAATTCCCTCATAAACTGCACGAAATCTCCCTGCTCCGCCTCGTCTTTGGAAATCTCCGCGAAGCAATGGAAAATCACGTGGAAAAAAAATTGCAGCGAACATATCTGCGTGAGATTCCTCGGAGATTCGCGTTCGGAATTAGTAAGAACTCAATACGGATTCCGTTAATGCGAGGAAATATCTCATGAAGTGCCCGGAAAACGCTTTGGGGATCGCGAATGCTGAATCTACGGACCTGCAGGTTCTTGAAACTTGCTGCGATTTCCACAAATCACAATCGAAAAACTACAGATTTGCCCAACAATGGAGAGCTGTGTGTGTACAAAATTTCAATTAAACGTTTCAAAGGGACCGTGACGTAAATGTGATATTTTAACGTCCTGCGACTCACAAAAGAAGCAATTTATGCTTCCCCTTAAAACACCCCTATCCACTTATACCAATACACCCAGTACAGTCCTGATTTATTCCCTTTTGGTACTTTCACCTTTTCCAATTTTCCCCATCCCTTTACCCACGTTTGCGATCTCAATCTTTCATCAATTACCAACACTTCCCACTTTATCAAATTAAGTTAAGAGATTGGATTTTTCCGCTCTGGAATAATACAAAGAGTTTTTGAGTAGATCCATAAGTGACTAAGAAGATGAAGAGCAGACACGACGAGGCGAAGATACGCAGGGCTCCGCCCTTCGCGTCAGCCGCAGCCAGCGCGCCGTAAAGTACGACTTCACGCACTCAATTTGTAAATAATAATTATATCGTCCCCCTGAAACTCGCTTGAATTCACTTACAGTGTTTCAGCGACAAAAAACCAACGGGGGGTTCAAATTAAAAATTAAAATAACGGCTTTATGAGGGAAAAAAACACGATTCAAAGGAGCCCTATTAATGCACCATTTACATTCGTTTCTCGAAAATCATGCACGAACTAGTTACTCCAGTTCCCCGGATCTATTTACAAAGAGTAGATCAGGCTTTTCAACGAGATCTCATCTTCGGGCGATGTGAAACTGCTTTTCTCCCAGGCGACCGTTAAAACCTGTCCAGATCGAATTCGAGATGAAGCGAACTGCAAAGCCGAAACCAGACCACGATTAAGGGCAACGGGATTCAATAGATTCATATTTTCGATCATGAGAACTAGATATCCGCGCCCGGGGACGTGAATGAGGGCGCAAAAAAAAAAAAAAAAGACTAAAAGAGACGAAAATATTATTTAAAAAAAATGAAAATATTATTAAAAGAAATAAAAACATAATTAAAAAACATAAATATAAAAAATATTAAAAAAAAGAAACAAAAGGTAAAGAAACATGAATAAACAGTCAATTTGGTGTGGCTGAAGCTCCCTCTCCGGGAGCGGGTTCCGGTGCGCTAAAAAACACAGAAACGTTTTTCTGGGGGCACCGAAATCATCCTCCGGAGGTCTGTGCAATTCCTGGTATTTTTAAAATTCGCACCCATGGCAAAGATAACACTCGGTATATTGCAATAAAAAAACCGGTGCACTGAAAATGTGCTGTGTCGAAAGGACAGCAGCTGCTCTAGAGTTGGGCGGGCACGCGACAAACAAGATTTTCTTTATCTGAGGTGATTGTTGTTTCATCTGCTTACTTTTTGTTCCATTGAACACTGACAGCCGAACGGTAAAGGAAATACATAGTTGATAGCTAATAAAATGAATAAACTGCTCTGTGAGCGGGCAGGCACACATCTGTGGCAGTAGTACCGGTACGAGTACCTTTGCGCGCGGTACAATAAGCCCGAAACATCGCGAAACTCACAGCGGTTCGAGAATGTTAATCTCGAATGATACAACTCGAGGAAATAGTACTGAATTATTCCTCGAACTTCGGTCTAGGTTAGTTCAGGTTAATTCTGGTTAATTCTGGTTAGTTCAGGTTAATTCTAGTTAGTTCAGGTACAACTGACAAACTTTTTTTCCAATTCAGTCCGATTAATCGCTTCGCTCCAGAACTTTCCAAATACTTATTGAGTCGAAGGTTCTCTGGTCTTCGAAAACCTCTCTGACGAGCGATGACCTTCAGCAGTGAAACAGTCAAGGAGGAAGTCGACTAACTGACCTTCCTTCGGAGCATTAAGGCTACCAGATGGCTGCTCGTGGGGCCTGTCCCAAATTTATGTTAAGTCTCAGACAGATCCATGTAAGATACCCGAAACGGGAGCTTCGCCTGCACCTGCAAGAGGTTCTTCCAATTTGAATGGTTCTTCAGTTTAAATCTGGATTTCTCGGACAAAGACGTCCTGCCACGCCAGTTTTTCACGTTTGTGAGCTTCGGCTCATCGTCCCACCTGAAGATCGCTCTCTGTAGGGGTGGCCCTCTATTTTTTAGTCTGTTTAATTACCACCTGTAGCAAACCATTCGTCCCCTTCCCACTGTCACTCCCTGTGTTGACGCAACATTCCCTCTTTCATTTCGACGTCTTTATGACTTCGTTTCTCATCTATCGGTCTTCGGATGGGCTAACTTCCCGGAGGGGGGTGGGACTGCAGTATCTTCCAGATACAAAATGAGGCGACGAAGGTCGCCGCAGTGGAGGACTTGGTCGGTGGGTAAACCTCCTAACGGTGGAGCAGTCAGATCAGAGGTGCCCGCGACGGAAACAAAGAAACGCGGCCGGTGACCAATGGCAACGTCCGCCAGACCAATGACAGCGAGACAATCGGGAAGCCACACCCTGACTGTGCATCATTTTTGTTTACAGCGCAGGCATTCGAAATATCAACTGACTGCAGTTGAACCGAGGAAAATGGAGACATTAAAAAAACAATCTCAGCCTAAGAGCACGAGAAACGCTCGCATTCTCAGCGAGGAACAGCATAAAGCACCCAATTAATGGTGTTAAATTGAGTAAATCTTGTTTAATATTGTACGAATCGTTTGTTGGAAAAATCCACGTGTTTATCCGTGCCGAAATAATCAAAAATTAAGTTCGACCTATAAAATTTGACCGCATGACAATAAAAAAAAAAAACGGGACAAAATCTGGACAGATCGAGCCGAGCTCAATTCTTCTTGTGGAGAGAGCTCTAATTAACTGAAGGATCGTAAAATCGTCCAATTAATCCAAAAGGCATTAATTTGGACACTTCTTAAAAGAACTCAGTTGGAGAGTGAAGGGAACGTTCTGTTTTCGAAACGAGAGAGGCACCATTTTTACCCACAAAACCTTCTCCATAAGGAAAGGACTGTGCGAGGCACAATGGGCCTTCAGGAATCAACAGTCAACGAAACTTCAGCCGCTAGAGATGGTTGAACACGTAAGGAAATCGACCGAATGTGGCATAACGAACTACTGATGAGGACGACTGACTCAACGTCAGCGACAACTCCAACTTCAAGATTGGAAATCGACAATCGACAGGGAGACGGAAGCAGGAGTGCAGCAAAGGACAACGCAGTTAACGTTTTTGGTACGATTTATGCGAAAGGACAAAGCATACACGTTGGCGTAATGTGCACTCAGGACACACCGGGAAGAAGCGATAAGCTCCCCGCAGATCGGGGGAAATCCTCGAATGGAACGAAAGTGAAAATGAAATAAAGGCCTGAAGTCGAGAAGAGTAACGCGACAGATTAAAATTTTTGATAAGTCAGTAATGCGATCATTACACACGGGGGTTGAAACACCGATTGCCCTCTACTAATTAGGGTCAAATAACCGAAGTGGTGCCGGCCTTATCCGGGGCAAATTTTAATACTTTGATAATTTGCTCCTTAAGGGTTGAAATGAAACAGCCGACCTTAACCGGAGGTTCGCCGTGCGATCTCGACGACGTCGTTGCGCATCAATCGCACGAGGCAGTAGCTAATTGTCAAATTTTGATCGACGACGTGCAGCGAAACTGTCAATTTAAGCCATTTCGGCAATTTTACCGCAGCTGCGGCGCACGTATCGAAACCGGAATCATTCCCGGGCAGCGGCAGCGCCCGCGATTTCCCTTTTGCGGGCGTCACGTTGACAGCCCGCGTCAGGGCGGTGAAATGTTTGCCGAATTTTCCCAAAATTTTCAAAGCCAATTCCGCCGCTTCAAAGGCCGCACGAGGATTTGCGCTTTCGGGCAGCGGTCAGTTTCGCCGCTTGTCGAATTTTTAATGACGAAAATTGAGACGCATTTTTGAGGGCGCAGATCCGCCTCGAACGACCTCGATTCGGCGTCGCGGCGTGGGCAGACTTTCAAAAGAGCCGCGAAACGCCATTTTCCATGGAAACGCCGCATGGCAACGCGATTTCCATAGAAACGACGCATGGCAACGCGATTTCCATGGAAACGCCGCATGGCAACGCGATTTCCATGGAAACGACGCATGGCAACGCGATTTCCATGGAAACGCCGCGCAGGCGCTGTCGCCGCCCGTGCCATTTCCCTGGTGTTTTGCTATAGCGGTGACGGTCCGCGAAATCAAACTGCCGAAGTCGTCAGAAAATCATCGAAATCGACTGCTTCACTCGGCGGGGACGTTATGGGTCGAAATTCATCATTTTGGTAGTTATATCGTCATGCAGTTTATTTCGCTATTATGCGAGTAACGGTATCACCCAAATCATTTTTCCAACACGTCAGCACCAAAACGTAATTATGCTTCGTCTGGCCCGTTGCACCCAAACAGCTGGCCAAAGTTTATTCTTTTAAAAGAGCGCAGCTGTTACGTTTCGGCCCATGGCGTACTACCTGGTTTTGAGAACATTTTATATGATGGCATATGCTGAATGCAGAGGTACACAACATATCCCGTAGGATGAGACAAGCCTGAAATTTCAGGTTCAATGTTCTCTACTAGCATAACGAACCGAACAAAAAAGTTTCACAACGGACAATAGGTCCGTTTCATGGGCGCGAAGGGCAGATGACCATATCGGCATTCGCGTCCATCAATTAGGGTCAATTAATAATTACGTCTCTTTATTTTCGAGCGATAATAATATGCACGTCAGACTGCACCGTTCATGGCGTTAGTGCGATTTTCTCACTAGATTCCTCTACTAAATTGGGCATTTCCTGTCGAAGAGGTCCCATTCAGAGGCCCATCCGAAAACACCCATGCCGAGACACTTCGCGTGTATTCAAATCCGTGTGTCGCCGTGGTATTTGAACCTTCTCCGAGCCACTATAGGTACCGATCGCAGACTTGGGCCTGGGCCGGCCCATGTGTGTCAATTTAAGGGATGTAGGTTCTCAAGTTACGATCGCAACTGCACATCCACCTCGACGTGCTATTAAGTTTTGGAAGGTTACTCGAACACCTTGACTGAATTTATTAATAGTTCTTGTACTGTAGGGAAAGTCTGAGTATTGAACCCGTAGAGTTGCGTCGTGGGTCCGCCGTTGTCGCGAACGCACGGAGGACCAGAAGTCCCGCATAAATCCGTTGAAAATCGAGGGAAATATTTTCCGTGGAAATGCCGAAACGCGCCAACGGTCGTTTTTGGTTGTGCATTTTTCCACCTAACGCACGGCCGCCAGACGGAATGGACGAATGCACTTAAAAAAAAATCCTTTCAGAACCCCACGTACGTTAGGACATTCTCGAACTCTCCAAGAAGCTCTGAACATGTTTCAAGTACAAATAATTCAATTTTGATTTTTTCCCACCGACCGAACGGGGTGGCCCGCTGGATCGCCAGATCTGACCCCTATGGACTTTTTTTTTTTAATCAAGTTAACAGTTTAATCTGAACTGACCTGAATCGTTGGGGGTGCCTGAGCAACTCCGACAGCACAGAAGAGTTAGAAAATGAAATTACTCGAGAAATACTTCCTCGAACGACGATACGAGACGTCCTCGAGAAATTCGACTGGCGGCTTTCCCAATGTCAGGAAGTCACTCTTCGAACATTTAAAGCTTTTTTGTAATTTTTTCCGAAAATTGTTTTTAGACGCGGTACGTTACATGAAATACGTTGAAGAAGAATGTCGTGAAATACAGGGGGCTGCAAAAGTAAAAAATCTTAAAGTACATTTATCCACGCTATTCAGTACATGTCGGTTACGTCGGAAAATGCGCAGTTAGAAACAATATGTGACGCGTTTTAGCGTCTTTATGGAAAATATTTCCCTGAATTTTCGACGAATTTATGCGGGAGCACTGGCCCCCTACCTAAGTGCTCGCCAGATGGAACGAATATACGGGGTGTTAATTAAGTACATGTACTTATTTCAAAGAACGAATCTTTAACTGATTTCCCTCACAAATAGTTCACATGCATTTAGGCCCTCAACGTCTTCGTTTAAGAGCTGGAGGGTGTTGAAGTTTCGCTTTTAATTTGGATTTTTTTTGTTGGTATTTTCGAACAGAGACGTAACAATCGGGCAAAATTTGGTTGCGGGGGTTTTTAATGACGCCAAAAAGGTAGTCCAGCAGACTCACGTCGGACGATCTGGGAGGCCATGTGCTTCTGGACCACAGTTTCTCTGGCCGCCGGATTAGAAGAGCAGGACCGCGCCCATGGCCGCACGGATCACCCGACCTGAAGCCGCTGGATCAATTTTCTGGGGGTAAAGTGAAGTCTCCAGTGTGGAAAATGAATACCTGAGAAATGGAAGAATCGACGGAAGGCATAAATATACCGGGTGTGTCGAAGACAGGTCGCCAATCAACTTTGAGAAGAATAGAAGCTTGCCGCGGCCATTTTCAACAACTGTCATAATATTAAACTAATTTTGACAATTTCAGCAATTGTTGCCAAATCAGCTTTAAAAACCAAGTTAAAAGTGAAATTTCAACACCCTCCAGATAACGAACGAAGTCGTTGAGGTCCTGCATTCAACGGAACTCTTTGCGATAGAAATCAGTTGAGGACTCATAAGTACTCGTACTTAACGAACACCCTGTATATTTAGCCGCTTTTAATAAGTCGAAAACGAAAAATAACCTTGAAATGCGAATTTTGGGAAAAATGTAGGTTTTTGCGAGCTCTACACGGTGGGCTGATGGCCGGAGACATCTTGCCACCATGAAGATGGCTTCATGCGAAACGTCGGTGTGATCTTGGTGGAAAAGTCGGGATTACCACCACTCTCCGAATTGAGTACACGCTGGTGGAGGACTGCAACGATAGTTCCTTCCGAATTTTCCACGTGTAACAACGACAGGCAATGCCCCTTCCCATTCTGGAACGGAAAAATTCCGGTCCGGAATTGGTCAAGATCAGTGCGTTGTCCATGGCACAAGCGAGGAGAGCGTTCAGTGGAAGATTAATTACGGAAAATGGCGAAAAATCCACCATCCAAAGGCCACCGGTTGCCGTTTTAGGGGTTTTTGGTAAAGTTCCATCCTGATCGAATTATTTAGCACGAATTCGAGGGGGGTTGGGGAGCCGCGCCCGAGCTCGGGGAGTTCGGTCTGGGGAGCGAAAACAAAACGAAAATAGGAAAATTTTGAAATATCAATTCTTCGCCGACGCAAAGTGTCCCGTGTATGTGCCGCGAAGAGGAGTTTCCGCATAGGGTGGAAAAACTTTATTTCGAAGGCGAGAGCCGAGGGACAAAAATTGCACATTCAAAGCCCGTAAAGTGACTATTACGTTATGGCAGAAACGACAAAAAAAAATCAACGATTTTCTCGGGGAGAAAGCGCGTTCGCGAATCATCGCCCCACGCAACACGAAACGATCGAGCTCGAGCTCAAATTATGCCATAAAAGTAAACTACCCCTAATGGAAGCACAACCTAAAACAAGTTTGTAATTAAAGGCAAATCTCATTGAGAGATCTATAGACATGGAGAATCACGAATGACGACGCAACTCCACAAGTTCAATACTCAAACTATACCAATAAATCCCCCTTCTTGGTGCTCAAGAATTATTCAATTTTCATGGAAATGAGGGTTGAATTTGAGTTCCATCAAAAATATCATTAAGGACTACGGAATAAGGGCCAATAAAATAAATGATGAACAATGTTACAGGCTTGATGGAGAAACCTTGATAGAGGCGCTCCACAATCCTGATGAGCTCCGATTGATTTCGTTATTTAGGATTTATCAATATTTGCGGGGTTATACTGGGTGTCTTCGAAAGCGTGAGCAATATCGCGGAAACGAGAAGTTCTTGTTTGCACTCATGCTTATACGTTGACTTCCAGAAACTTACCCCTACGGAAACACAGCTCTCCAAAATTAAGGGCGAAATAAGGTATTTTCTAACAAACCTCCCTTCCAGTTGATGGAACTTAATGAGTTTTGGGCCGCTTGTGCATAACACCATGATAGAACCGAACGTTTCTTTCCATGTGCATCTCCGGGGAGGCTGCCCCCGACCTCGTCATCCCTAAACTTTGAATCTTCCCGAAAAAAACAAGATATTTTGCCGAAGGGCGCATTTTGCAGAAATCAAATTTTACGAACGAAATTGCAAAAAAGTTTAGTGATTTTCACGATTCGACACGAGTGCCGCGGACCCTCACACATTCTTGAGGTCGACGTGACCGCGCTGTCCGTGACCCATGGACGTCATTTCCCATTTGGTGACGATCAAAATCTATTCCTTCCGACAATTCTTCTCTGAGCTCTACCGAAGTAGCACACGTTAAATTTTTTAAATGTCCCTTACGAGTAAAAATCCAAGGGATTTAAGTCTGGAGGGCGAGGCGGCCGAGAAGTAGGCTCCACCCACCGGTTCGGGAAAAGATCGTCTAAAACTCTTCGCGCCTCAACACTGAAATGTGGAGGAGCACCATCATGCATGAACCACCGTACTGCCGCGGGTTCCGAGAGGAACCTCATCTAATAATGCGTGTAGCGAATTTTGAAGGAAATTCAAACAACCGCATTCGCAGGGTGAATGGACCAATTAGAGATCGTTTTGATGCGAAATTGTTGTTTATTTTAATAAGAAATACGAGCAAAATCCCGTTACTTTCGAAAAATGTGCCCTTTGACGAAATGGTGTTTTCCCGGAAAACGGTTCCGCCTGCGCACGTCAACCAAGAGAACTTTTTTTTTCTTAAGGGCGCCGGATGTCTGATAAGTCACGTGACGGTTAAAAGAACCCGAAACCTTAAAAGTTTAGGGTAGCCTCCCCGCCGCCTCCCTGAGGATGCAGGTCCCCCCTTACTTCCCTTGGAATTGCACACGGGCGGCACAAAATTCATCAAATTTCCTCAGCTGGAAGAAAAGTTATTTCCGAAAATGCAATTTTCGCCATCAAATTTCGAAGAGTTGCTTTTCACTGGAGGTAAATTTTCGAAAATCGGTTTAGAAGCGCGAGCTTTTGACGAGAACCACTCGTTTCCGAGATATTGCTCACGTTTTCGGAAACACCCTGTACGGGAGCTTTATAGACCAACAACCATATCGAAAACATAGAGAGGGCTTTATTTCCATTGCAAGTCGGTGAGATCTGTTGACTCTGCTCCTTCTAATAACTCTATACGGGGCGCTGCAAATTCGCCAAAACATACGAGACTTTCTAGATCGGGGGAGACTTGGGGCTGGGACGATTAAGGCAAATGTGGATAGTTTAACCCGCAGGACCCGCTTTAAATTCCAAAAGATCCAGAATGATTATGCGGAAACCGAGTGATTAAATTTTTTTTTAATGGAATTAAATCAAAGATTATAGCGGTACCTCTTGCGGTTTTGAAGATGCCCGCGTTGGTCTGCGGATTCGTAGCACCCTGTATGCCCACGTTTTCCAGTGGGCGATTTCGGGATGCGCGTATTTAACATAAAAAGTTCCGGGTTCAGTTTTCGCGATATTGAATTGAAAGCCGAATTTTCGAACCCTCAATTAAGTTATGGGGGCTCGATACAGCATTGGAATCAGTTGATTTGGCACATGAGAGCCAAGCTGCGATGCCTCGTTTACTCTCCGAGATGAGGGGCCGTTTTTAGGCCTATTTTGGGCAATTTAGAGAGCACCTTTTAAAAGAAAACACTCATCAATTCAACGTCGAACAGCCTCCTACCTCCGGAATAATGAGGGTTCACGGGTCAATACATGATAGGAATCGGTTCCCGCTCAAAAACGAAACATTTCCAGGTTTCTCCAAAGATTAGGGAGGAGTGATCGTTAAAGAGGTTTGATTTACTGAATCGTTTTCGTTGAAACAAAATTATTGCGCGCCCTGTGGATCTGCGATGTTGCCAGAGCTCGTTTAGTCTGCGCGGCCGTTTCGGTCCACATTTTCGGCATTTTGGAAAAATTCTTGAGTCGGGACTGCGCGAGCGCCGCAGTCAGACTTCCACTTCACTCTCAAAATTTTCCAAAAATTTTGAAAAATTGCCAAAATTTTCCAAAAATTTTGAAAAATTGCCAAAATTTTCAAAAAAAATCAAAAATTTTCAAAAAAAAATCCAAAATTTCTCAAAAAATTTACAAAAAATTTACAAAATTTTGTGCATCAATTTCCGGCGTCAGTATCCGATCTCAAACTCGCAGATTTAAGGGAAAGAAAGCGCAATGAAAACTCATAAATCTCTTCGAAGCAAATAAATTTCGTTATTAATACATCTCGCCACTAAAAAAAATACTGAAAAAACTGTAAAATTTTTTTTATAAATTCGATTAATAACAATAATGAGGCTCCCGGTGGAAATGCGGGCTTCCAAACAAAAATATGATTTATAGCCTCATAGTCGCCTGATTTTTTGCACTCGTCATAAGCGGGTTCGGCCCCTAACAAGACTGCAGACTCTCAAAAATGAAGAAAAACTCGGCCGTGAAGGGTGATTTTTTAACGCTTTGAGACGTTTAAAGGCGTTTTCGTTACATTCAAAAGGGGGAACACGTTTCCGTCCCCAGGCGCCCGCAAAAGTGCCGAAAAAAAATTCGGCAAATTGCAATTTTCGGCTGATTTCGTTCAATTTTTGCATAATAAAAATTCAAACTTAAGCTCAATTCACGTGTCCGAGCGACTTTTGAGAGTTCAGTTTTCAGGGCGGTTTTCCGGGCCCTAAAAAGCTCCGTTTTGGACGCCGCGCTGAAAGTTTTTCAAAATAGTCCGAACGATTTTTTGTAGAGGGGATTTTTCTGCATATTCTGAAAAATTTGATCAAAATCGGACCGCAGGTGAGGGAGTTGCGGCCCTCTAAAATCGCCAAAAAGCTCACGCAAAATGACGAAATTTAGACATTTTTGATGATTTTAAAAAGCGGCAGCTTCCCCATCTGCGGGTCGACTTTGATCAAATTTTCAGTATATACGTAGAAAAATCCCCTCTACAAGATTACTAAGGCCGTATTGGAAAACTTCCACCTCACAGGAACTTTACAAAATGGAGCTTTTTTTAAGACCCCGAAGAGCACTCTAAAAATTAAATTTTCAAAAGTTGCTCGAACACGTGAACTGAGTTCACGTTTGAATGTTCATCATGGAAAATTTGAACGAAATCGGTCGAAAATTACGATTCACAGAATTTTTCTTCCACGTTTCTGAGCGACTGCAATTTTCAGCATTACTATGAGCAGTTCCATGACTTATGATCATCGCGTTTATGATTCGTTCGATTAACAATCAATGCCGGAAATATCCCTCCCAACTTCCAATCACGTTCACCTCCGTTTCACGGATTTCGATCAAATTTGCGATATTTTGCATCGTCGAACTAGTGAGGTTCTTAAAAACGAGTGGAACCATCAAAACTCTCAACGTTACGGGCGAAGTCAACGAAGCCTCAAAGGTCTCCCTGAGACCCGGTCACCACCAGCATGTTAAAAAAAAAAGAATTGTGGCCCTGCTGATGCAGACCCTCGGTAGAACAGACTGGCCCGACCCGGCGTAGCCTAGAGCTACCACTAAAGACGAGTCTTGCGGGTTCGGACAGGACTGAGCCTCCACCTTTGGGATTCGGGACGGGTCGGGCCAGAGTCCCTCCTCGTACTTAGTGAACAAACTCGGGACACAACTTACCTTCTTACCAATTTATTTATTCACATTTAGGGACGTTAAATACTGACACTCAACTCAAAACGGACAATGCAAAATTATGTATCGTCCATGAATAAGTCGGTAAAACAGGCGGCTTTTTTTCAATTTTGGGAGTGACACCGCACAGGCCGCGGAAGTCGTCGAAACCAACCTGAAGTGGCGTTTTCTCGTCAACGTTTCGGAGCCCGCCATCCTCAGGTATGAGGACAGTCCCGGAAGTACCCGACCTCACGCTATACAGTTGTGGGTAAAAGTATGGAATATTTTTTTAAACGGCATTTTGTTGGTGACCATCTTCGTTTTGGCCTTCAAGGTTTGTTGATAAGGTGGAGGTATGTTCCCGAATTCACCGTACAATAGGAATGTTGTTTTTAAAAAAGTTGTTAAATACAATTTGGGAACGAAACCACCATGGGTTCAAAATGTCCCATACTTTTGTCCGCAACTGTAGATGGCGATTTTGCGGTAGAAATTTGCGTATACCACAAAGACCTAACCTCAAAAAACTAATATTGAAAGCTTAGGGGTGCTACTTTGATCTGTGCTCGTCTTAGAGCTGATTTCAGTCAGCGACTTTACGATCATGGAAAGAGTTGGTCATCGACACGCGATTCGTTACTTTGATTTGAACGGTGGTAGTGCCTCCAACACCAAACCGGAGGTGGACTCCACTCTATGGGAACCTGATACTTCGTTGACAATAGTAAAATATTGGACGGCAAATTCCTCGCGTCCAAGGCGACCTCCGCAGTGGACGGCCCCGTGACACTCCAGATCTGACCGCTCCAGACATTCTGCAGAAAGTCTTTCGAAGCTCTACCGGAAGATCGACATATCAAAAAGTACTGGACTTCGCATTTGAGCGAACGATTAAATATGAGAAAGCCGTGCGCAAGACTGGTTTACTCACAAGTGAGCAAGATCAGCACCGTGAGAATGTTCCATGGGCGCAATTGGCAAAGCTTCGCAGCAATGAAACCGAGCTTTTGCGCCGATTCATAACCACCGACGTGGGTCCATGATTTCACACCTGTGACGAAACAATCGGCTTAAAGGGGTGGGGGGGGCTCAACTGATTCAAGGAGGAGAATCGGCTCCCCAGAAGGCGGAAATCGTTTCATCCGCAGATAAGGCGATGACGTCAATTTTTTAAGATGCACGTGTGACGTTTTCCATTGACGATCCCTCTAAGGGACAAACAACGAACGGAAAATCAGGAAAAAGCGGCCACATGTAATGGAAAAGAAGGTCGCGTTTCATCAAGAAAACGCGTACGTCCGTCATCGCGATGGCCGAAATCAATTGAACTCTCTTCAGGCCCCCCCGCTCGCCAGATCTAGCCCCCTGGGATAATTTTCGATTTCCGAACTTGCAAAAATGGCTTGGTGCAAAGAGATTTGCTCATGATGAGGCGATGGAGGACGTGGTCGACGTGTATTTGGAAACATTCGAATTTCCTTGCAGGGAGCAGACCATCGCTGGGAAAAGCGTGTTAAACGCACAGAAGGGCGTGATGAGAAATAGCGGGCCTTTTATAATCTTTTTTTGCTTTAGGTGTTAGGTCGGGTGCTTCGGGGAGCAGCCTCGTGGAATACTCCAAATTAATCGAGTTCAAAGGAGTTAACATGTTTTGGAGGCGGTAGAAAACCTCAAGCCGCTCTGTCGCAATACTGGCGTATAACGACTTATTTACGGACGCTACAGAATTATATGTATAAAGGAGCGTAAAACTCACCTTTTTCTCCGTCAGCTTCTCGCACCTCCGCTGCTTGCAAATTTGATGGCTCTTGTCGTTCCTGCACGGTGCACAGTCGCCGCAATTATCCTTCTTTTGACACCCGATACATTCACCGCACCGCTTCCTCTTCTTCTTCACTTGCTTGTCCATGGAACCACCACTTATGTCGTGTTCCATACCAACCGCCAGACCCGGCTGCGTCTTAAACCCGTCCGTACTTGAAACCGCGGCTACTTGGCCCGAACTTTCCGAACCCAAGTCCATGTTACTTGAGGCCCCGTCACTTTCCGCCGAACTTTCCAGGCTGTTGGCCCGGATTTTCCGCCTCTCTTTCTTCCGGAAATCGTTGCGCGAGGGCGAGGTCAAGATCGAAGAGCCGTTCAGTTTCTTCTCGATTCCGTTGTAGGGGCCGCAGTCGCTGAGGGCCGTTATGGGGTTCTGGAATTGAGTGGGGTGGAGCGCCACATTTTGCAACTTCATGGAAGGATCTCCTTGATGGAGCGCGGCCAGGTGGCCCCCCAACTTGATGTCGGGGTCGGATTTCAACACTGTGACCACAGTGGGGGAAGATATCAGCTGGTTATTCTGGATGATTGCCCCATTCTGGGCTGGAAATAGACTGGCGGAATGTATGGTGTTGTTGATGGTGATGTTTGCAGTCGGATGTGAGTACAACTGGATATGTCTCTCGTCCAAGAACTGCTGCTGGATAGAGGGGATCTCGCGGGCCTGGATCGGGGCTGGCACCAAGGGGTACCCCCGAGGATTTACGGCACTTAAAGTATGAAAACTTGAATTCAAGGTCGTGAGCGTTTGGCCTTGGGGACTTGGGGCCGAGTTGGGAGAAACCGGGGTCAAGTTCGTCAGCGTTGTCAGAGTAGGCTCATTAGTTGCTTCGCTGAAGGCTTGGAACTGGCTTTGGAACGAAGGCAGCTTCGAGGCAGCTCCGTTCTGCGGGGAGAACGTATCGGTGAACACTTGGGTGGTCCCCGCGAAAGCTGAAGTGGAGTCCACAGGTTTCGACTCCCAGGGCCGATATTGGGGCTGCGACGAAATAATGGAAAGTCCGTTTTCGCCCCTCTCGACGAGCCGCGTTTCGGTGTAATAGTCCCAATTTGATATGTCTAACAAGCGCGTATCACTAAATAACCGATCGGACACCGAACTGAACGTTCCACTGGAGTCGATCTCGGATGCAAACGAGGAGAATGGGGGCAAGTTTGCCCCTGGAGGAACATCTTGAACCGTGGAACTTGGAGTCGCCGGAGTCGAAGGGTAAGATGGTGCCAACGTCGTGTAAGTAACCCCGAGCCCGTCGGGATCCTGACTCAACGTTTCGCTCATATCGCTCTTCGCTAACTCATCACTGTGATTTTAGAATATGTGCTGAGGTAAATAAATTCTAGGAAGAAGGTTTCACAAAAATATCCTCTTTATTGTCATTGTATAAATCCTGAATGCTCTCTGAGATGGCCATAAATTTGTACTCTTCGATATTTGTACTTTTGTTTGTATTTGGTATAAAAATAGCATTATCCTCTGTACATCACGTTACGAAGTTTAAAAAAATAACATCTGGAAGGAAAAAATCGAAATTAGACGGAATTCTAAGCGTTTGCGCAGAAATCGGTGCAAACGAACGTGAAGTAAGTGGTGAAATGGCAAAAATGGAGATATGCAAACGAAATTTCCATCGCGGCTGATCCACTGATCGCGATGGATCAGCCCCTGTTGCCTTCGGATAGCTCACGTTCGAACGGTCGTGATCTCATGATTTTTCCCTCTACCGCCAATCAGAGTCGCTAGTCCGCGCAGAATCAATCGACCAAGCACCTATTGCGCCTAAATTTCGAGACATCCTGTATGTGTTCAACTACACGGTCAAAAAAATTACTGCCTGAAAACCGAAAGGGAAAATTTTGAAAAAATCATCGTACAGTAGCGTCATTCGGCGCATGTCGCAGTCACGTATAGTTCGAGTTAGTTCAGGTTAGTTTCGGTTAATATCGCGGCGATTTACGTCTACGGGGTGTCCCAGATTTTTTTAGGAACTTCCGCGCCCTGCTAGAGGTGCAGCATTGAATACAAAAACCGTGAGAATGTCCTCCATACATACAGCGAGGCCCATAAAGTCCGCGTCATATGGGAAGCCCTTTTACCTACGAATTTGGCTAAATTTTGAGTTCGCCTTCGGGTTATGCTTCAGAAGTGATGGAAAATGACATACGAGTCGACTAACAGACGACTGTCTGCAACTGTCAAATTACACTTTTTTTAACATTCAAAATCTACGATTATTTCTCAGAATTTTGAAAAATTACAAAAGTTTTTCGGTTTCTTATTTTCCACCCATACGCCGATTAGGAACTTTCTCGGGCGACTTTCGTTTTTTTAAATTCCCATATGGGTGGAAAATAAAAAAACTTTCCCGTTTGTGATTTTTTCAAAATTTTTGAAAAATAATTTCTCGAAATTTTGGAAAATAATTTCTCGAAATTTTAAAAAAATAATTTCTCAAAAAGTTCGGTTATAGACAGTCACTTGTTGTTCGGTTTGTACGTCATTTCTCGTCCAATGAAATTGGGCAAATTTCGACTTTGCCTTCGAGTTGTGCCTCAGAAATAAATCGAAATTTGCCCAATTTCATTGGTAAAAGAACTTCCCAGGTGATGCTAACTTTCCGGGTCTCACTGTATATGTGCACGCCGAGGAGTTTCTTAAATGCCTACATCAAGAAGGATAAGTGTTGAATTGAGCATACTCGCCTTAATCTGACAATGCTCTATCCGTTAAAGTGAGGGAGATCCCCACACTTTCCCGTAAATTAACAGCCCTCATATCTATTTCCTTGGGTCACTGCTCTTATCGCCTTTTACCCGGTCTAAATAATTGATCTTTCCGAGATATCAACATGCAAGTGGGCAAGACACTTCTTTATATACAAGGTGGTCCCTAAGTGTGTGCCGACGTTCAAGGAGCTGATTCTCTGGCTCTTTCTAGCGCGACATTGTTACATAAATGCCCTAAATTAACTCGTTTTCGAGGTCACGGTGTTACACAGTGAGAAAAATAAAAAAATCTTCTTTGCATTTTCAAAATGGCGCAAGATATTTCCATTGGAACTCGGTCTACCCACGCAGTGGGCCGAACAGTACATTTCCCTTCTGTTTAAGGAAAAATGCTGCTCCCCATAGACGTGCGAAGAATTACCACGTTGCAATTCATGGGGGGGGGGAGGGGGGGGTTACGCCACTGATATTTCCCAAATTGGATAATTTTTTTTAAATAACCGATTCAAAGTACACCGAAAATGTCTTTTGGGCTTTTTTGAGGCGATAAGTCGTTTTTCGAAAAAGAAAATATCCCTGTTGGAAATTGATGGAGAAAAAGTTTGAAAATTCATCCAAGGGAATAAGTACATAAAATAATAATTAATAAAGATATATAATGATAACAATAAAAAGGATATATGCGCGTATCATGGCAAATGATGGTCATTTATTTATTTATATCCAATTCGGAAAGTACCAGTGGCGCGCACCCCCGTTCACCTACGAAAATTAACGTGGCAACCCCTAGGCGCGTCCATGGGTACAGCATTTTTCCTTAAATAGAAGGAAAATGTTCGGTTTCGACTACCGTGCAGGTACGCCAATATCTCGAAAATACGAAGAGAACTATCTTATTTTTTCTATTATTTAACACCCTGCTTCCCTTAAACGACTCATTTTAATGCACAGTTCACGTAGCATTTTCGTCACAGAACAACCCAGAGATTCGCCCCTTTAAATGCCGGAACACCCTCGGGGACCACCCTGTATAATTTTAACTGCCACGAACCTAATAGACAAACGTTGGGTGGTTTATGCTACACTGAAAGAAAATAATTAGTAAAAAAGCTCCTTATTAGTATGAGGAATAGATAGTGTCGGAAATGTGGCACGAAATTGATTTTTTTCTAGTCGATTCCGTTAGTCATTGACCATCTGAGATCATATTTATGCCGAAAATGCATTTTTGAAAGGAGTTTCCCCAACTCCAGGACACACTGGATCAGACCCCTTTGGGGAAACTAAATATCCTGCTCAGCCCAAAATTATAACGAACGGTTGAAAGTGTATCGAGGATACCCAAAAAGTTCCTCATAAGTGTCAAAATATGACATTTCATGTAATGAGAACTAACTTGAACTAACCTGAACTAACTCGAATTAAAAAAAAAATCAATACATTCGTGACTTTCATGAATTGAGACGATCTAGCAAGAACTTTCACGGCCCTTTTGGCGAATATTAAGGAAAAATATCTTGAGATTATCTACGGTTAAAATAATTGAGCAAATAGACGTTACAAGAAGCCTCAGAAATTTTAACTCAACGTTCGTGCGCAGCGAGACTTTTAGGTTAGTTCAGGTTCAGGAAAAGCTCCGTAAAGGACCCGGGAAGATTCTCGGGCGAAACTGCTCAGAAAATAAAAAAATAAAATTAAAAAAAAATTATAATAATTAAAAAAAATGTAAAAATGAGAAGCAACAATTTCGGCAATAAAAAACGGATGATTTCGCCAATTAATCGCAAAAAAATCTCTCGGGAGGTCATTCAGGCTCATCATCAAAAACCCCTAAAAATCTTCTGATAATCGCAGAAATTTCGACAATTTCAAAATTCAAGAAATTAACAAAACGTTTCCGGGAATTCTGAGGCTCGTTAGAATCCGACAGGTCCTTGAGAAAAACTGGAAAACGCACGGGGAAATCCAAGAAGGAAGCGGAAAGTTGGAATACTGAGCGTTGCGTAGTGCCGAATCTCTTAAAAATAAGTACAAAAATCGCCTGCTTAGGACCGAAATTGATGAAGCTAACGAGTTAGTTCTGTATTACAATAAATTATCTAAATTGCGATATTCGTTAAACTGTCAACCTCATAGAAAACGGCAAGTTATATATAAAAAAATTATATATATAAAAAAAATATATATATATATAAAATATATATATATATATATAAAATATATATATATATATATATAAAAAATATATATATATATATATATATAAAACATGCAGAGCCTTTCAAATTCGACCTTCACCGTTGGGATCTCGAAAACTAGAGGAGATACCAAGAAGTTTAAATGGGGGGCGGAATTGCGTAATTTAACGCTTGATCAAAAGCCGGTTTCGAAATTTGAATTTTCCAAGTACCTCCGAAGGTGTGCGGAAAGACTGAAAATTTGGGCCTAAAGCTCAGTTTTATCGTCGCTTTTTCTCAGCTGCACGACGACGCTTTCACACTTGCCATCCGGCCATTTCCCAGCCGGAATATCCAGTGTATCGTCCATAAGAGAAAACAAAGCTGATGACGTTAGCCGAGAGACGAAACGTCGCATCGCAGATCGAAAAACGTCAGCGCGTAACTGAGAAAAAACGCTAAAAAACGATAACTATATATATAATATAATATATAATATATAATATATAATATATTATATAATATATAATATATAATATATTATATAATATATAATATATAATATATTATATAATATATAATATATAATATAATATACATTATATATATTTTTAAATCTCCAATTTTGAGCTTGTTTCGGTTATCTTCGGTACTACTCGGAAAACTGAAATTTTCAAAACGGCATTTGTTCAAGGGCCAAATTGCACAATTTTGCCCCCATTCAAGCTTCTCGGTATCTCTAGTTTCCGAGATCCCAACGAACTTGCAATGCCCTGTATAGTCTAAATGGTCCGACGACGTGATTCTGAGCTACACGCGTTTTCCAATTATTGATTTCTCTTTGTGTAGTGACTCATTTCAACTTTAAGAACGGGCGCTAGTAGCCAGTGGCGTAGGTCACTTCATTTTGACCCCGCACGGAGAGCGGAGAGGGAAAAATGCCCGGGGGTATTTAATCTAGCTTTTATGCATGAGAAACGGGACGAGACGTAGCGTGAGTTGGGGTGACGTTACAGTGATGTAAAGTTTCGAAATAATGAACCGAAACATGCCTGGGCCAAGGTCGTGACTCGAGGCAGCGCCTCAATCACATGTTACGAAATGATCTTGATGACCTATAGCTTAATTGCCTATCGATTTCCAGCAAAAACATAAAATTACAAATCGCCAATAAAGCTTTAACGTTCACCTTCGAAGCGAGAAAACGCGTTTACTTGTCTCGTTGGAGTTTCCATTCGAAACCGATTAACTCCGTTTAAAATGTTAAAATGGCCGCTACTGGCTGCGCACAACCCGTGACTACCGTGCGCGAGAGGAAAACATTTCGAAATAACGATCCTGATGACAACTGACATGTGACGTTCGTGACGCGTGACAGAGTGAGGTTGGTTCCTTTCTCATTAAAAAGAAAATAATTATATAAAATTGCAATTCGTTAATTTGATTTTAACTCATTTCCATCTTTGAAGCGAGAAAATGCTCTCTCGTGCCTCATCGAAGTTTCGATTTTAAATGAATTCTTTCCAGCTCCCGTGCGGGAAAATGGCATGGTCCTGCCACTGGTCACGCACAACTCATGGCACTACAGTTCGCGAGAGCAGGAATAACAGAAACGACGACCGTGACCTCTCCTTAACACGGAAATGCGTTACGCATCGCACGACGCCTCATTTCGCCTGCGTACGCCGAACGCGCCGAATCCTCCGGGTTTTGCTCTATCTCCACCTTTGTGCCTTTCTTTCAATACTCCGGCTCTAAGCTTCAGCCGGGCGCTGAGTTGCCAATTTCATCTCACACTACTCGAATGATTCAAAACCGTAGAACTTTGCGTCTCAATTCCGAACTGAGCCATAGCGCCAAGTTACTCTGGTCAGGTTTTTAACATAGAGAAAACGGCGTTATTCTGACACTACTTTGAAAAAAAAAACAAAAAGAAAAAAGTGCTTCGAGGAATGGGATAAGCGGACGCACGCACTTTACGCACGGAAATATGAGCGCAAAGTAAATTTTGCACACGCTGCGGCCAGATGCGGTGCGAAAACCTGCGAGAGTCACTTTTCACACTCGGAAAGCTCCCGACGGTGTTGTACAATAAATAAGTGAACCCCGACTAACTTGAAGCACGTTTCATAGTTATGCTGTACGGGTCTGCGAGCGAAAGTGTGCAGTAAAGAGACTACATCGAGAAGCGTAGGACGGGGAACAAATGATGATTATTCTTTATCGAGCGAAGCGTGCAGTAAAGCTGCTTTATCGCACACATTTGACAATTGAAGTTCGCACTCTGCCACTCTGCACGAACTTCAATAGCGAGGCAGTCATAACGAGTCACGAGAAGTTAATGTCTTTCCTTGATAATGACGTTTTTTCCACGGGCGCTTTCGCGTCTTTTAGAGCGGGAAAAGGACCAGATGCTATTTTCCCGCACTAGTGCGGGAAAGTGTCGTTAACGGTTATTTTACTAATCGCCTGAAAGCGACTGGGACATATGTTCATTAGACAGAGTGTCTAGCGTCACAGATGCTCGCAGAAAAAATATTGTTAAAATACGGTGCGGAAAGTGTCTTTGCCGCATTTGACTGCCTGCCTGATCTCCGCTTCACGTTTTTCGTGCAAAGAAGAAAAGTAACTATTTCCTGAAGCAAATGCGGAAAGAGATACTTTGTCGTACGCGATTGCCGTTGCGCAAACGACGCTAAGAAGTCTATAGATAAATGTAAATGGTGCGAAAGACCTTTTCCGCACGAGATCGGGACAGAATTTTTCATATTGCTAACTCAAATGCAAACTTTTTTAACCTCCAAGGGAACAAAGTAGTATGTGTGAATTTCATAAATTTCTGAGGGAAATGGCAAAACTTTCGCTAGTAGCTCTGCCGCACATGCGTAGGAAATAGTTACTTTCTGGAGCGTGCGGTAATGTTGCTCTGCCGCATGCGTTTGCAAAATGAAAGTGCCAACTGTGCGGTAACAGTATAACACATTGGGAGATTAGTAAGAGTTTGTTGCAAGTTGCAATCGAGGCGAAAGTTTGCAACAGGAATTCAAGCAAAATCCGCAGTTTCAGGGAGTTAAATGATACGTTTTACTTTCGAGTTACCTTCAATTATTTTCTCTATGATCAACGAAAGACGTTTTTAACTGATAAATCAACAATAAACCTTTTTTATATTTTGACCCGAATGAATAAATTTTTTTAGTGTGCGATAAAGTAAGGCACCCCGTGCGGAAAACATGAATTAGTGCGGTAAAACTACATTGCCGCACGCGAGGACGGAAATGCTTGCGCGTCAGCGACTATCGCGAAAGACGTTTGATGCACATCGCCTTGTTTTCCGTGGGGTAAAAATTTTCCCAAAAGCGTGCGGCAAGGTCGCTTTTCTCGTGCGCTAATTCATGTAACTCATCAAAAATTTGTGTTTCATGCATGTCCCTGGCGAAAGCTTCTTGTTTGTCTCGCTTGGGGCGATTCTTACACGGCAGAGAATAATTCTCCGCATATTTAAGGTAAATAATTAACAAGCGTTTAACATTTAAATAAATAAATAAATAAACGAGCGCGTTCCGCGGAAAATCAAGGCAGAAATTAGTTCTTAGTAAGATTCTACTCGGGGAAACTCGAACGACGGCAGCGAACTTGTTTGGGAAACTATAATATTCGGGACTTTCGGGCAATGCATTAAAGGAAATTTTATTCAAACTGAAGTGGTTTTCCTCCAATTTCCGGCAAAAACTTCTGTTTAGTTTTTCCAGCATCGCCAATCAACGGCCCAAAACGTCTTACACCGGTAAATATTGTCTGGGCCTTTAGGCCTTTAGGCCCTTAGGTTAGGTCGATGGAATACTCCATCGCTAATGAAAATGTGAAATTCTAAATAAGATTTTCTTTCCACGGTACAAGTTTACTTCCGCTTCGAGTCATTCTCGCGCGGGAAATGAGCCGTTTCCGCACTCGTTAGGTAATTCGACGTAACCGAACATTATCCCGGTCGACGAAATGCAGGTTTTCCTCCAATTTTTGACGAATTCTAACTCGGCCAAAGCGTGGAAACTGACTTCAGGGTGTTTTCGACTCGAGCAGTTCGGAGGGCGGCAACCCGGTGCCAGGGACCACTTTCCGCACTGACGGGTGTTAGATCGTTCACTGTTATG
Organism: Euwallacea fornicatus; assembly: GCF_040115645.1. Classification (NCBI taxonomy): domain Eukaryota; kingdom Metazoa; phylum Arthropoda; class Insecta; order Coleoptera; family Curculionidae; genus Euwallacea; species Euwallacea fornicatus. Next base: position 380,789 of record NC_089578.1, read on the forward strand.
AATATTTTGTTTCTATTGTCGAGCGTTTTCTGTTCGGTCCTAGCAGAGCAGCTGAAACTTATTTTTAGCGCGTTTCCGCTTAGAATAAATTCGACGTCATTCATCTCGTGGGGAATGGATCACTTTCCGCACTTCCTATTTGTTTGATCGTAACGGAACGCATCTCACTCGGAAAATCGCAGAGCTTTCCCTGGCCGTGCGGGCAAACGGTTCTTTTCAATGTTGTCAATGGGAAAAAAATATATTTCCAGTGTATCTTCGCCTCCCGTGAATAGCGCCCGGAAAAGCTCCCGCGATAAGGCATCACTTTTCGCACCGCTACGGCGGGGAAGTGCTACGTCAAACGATCCCGTGGAAATCGTCGGAATTCGTGAAGTTCATTCAGAACGGCTCGAATTGGCAACAGCGATCATTCAAACACGCAGTACTCATAGGAGCTTTTCCCTTAATGCCCCAGAAAAACATGCATGGCCTGCGTCACCAAAAAGGGCTGTTTATAAACATTTATCTTTTTGTTTTCTTTCCCTCCGAATACTCAAGCGTGGGCTGCGTGCTCTGTTATTCTTTATGAAGGAGAATCTATTTACGTTTCTCGGTCGCATCGAACAATCGATATGTACCTAAGAAACTCGATTATGAGGGAGAAAAATGATCGAAAGGCGGTTAAGTTCCCGCACTGGAGCGCCATTTTATTCACCGCCCGAGCTGCATTCGCACGATTCTATCATAGACTTTATGAATTTTCGTGAACTTCCCGATATCGACCCGACGCACAGAAAACGCGGGGCAGTAACGTCTGACGGGTCCCATCGGCAAAGGTCAAACAGACCGAGGGATGAACAGCCCCAGTGGGGCATGCTGGCGACGCACTAAAGCCGGAGGAACGAGCCGATTACGAAAAACGAAGCGCCGAGAAAAATTGAAAAAAAAAAACGAGCTTTGAGGGAAAAAAACGAGCTTTGAGGGAAAAAAAGAGCTTTAAGGGAAAAAACGAGCTTTAAAGGAAAAGAATGAGCTTTAAAGGGAAAAAACGAGCTTTAAAGGGAAAAAACGAGCTTTAAAGGGAAAAAACGAGCTTTAAAGGGAAAAAACGAGCTTTAGGGAAAAAAATGGGCTTTAAGGAAAAAACGAGGTGTAAGAGAAAATATGAGCTTTAAGGGAAAAAAACGAGCTTTAAGGGAAAAAAACGAGCTTTAAGGAAAAACAACAAGCTTTAAGGGAAAACGACGAGCTTTAAGGGAAAAAAACGAGCTTTAAGGAAAAACAACAAGCTTTAAGGGAAAACGACGAGCTTTAAGGGAAAAAAACGAGCTTTAAGGAAAAACAACAAGCTTTAAGGGAAAAAAAACGTATTTTACTTGCTGAAATCTAGAAACGATCAGTCCAAACCTTCGTGGTGATCAGTGGCATTTCCGTTTGAAGTTAGGCGCGCACAAGAAGCGATTGCCATTGAGGCCTCCTCACAGCGCGAACTTGCCCCCGTGGAGGAATTCGCGGGGCGACTGAGGAGGAAAAGCGACTTTTAATGGAACCGAACGTCGCGGGGCACTGAAACGCATTTTCACGACCGTTTTTGGGGAGAACTTACGCGTGTGGCAAAAAAATACGAAGCCGGCAGTTGAAACTCGCCGACGCTACGAGGGATTGTCATGCAAACTCTACTCATGCAAGGGATGGGGCGAAATAAAATCTATGGAAGTACCTATTGTAAAAATACCAAAAATCCACAGAAGGGCTAAAAATCGTAACTGACCCTGGTAAAATAAAAAGTTCGTACACACCACCACAGCACGCACGATGTCTTCAACTGGCCTCCGATTTACGCACACTTTGAACGCTCCGTGTCTCGCGCCGTGGTGCACATCTGCCGCTACTTTGCACCAATCAGGATCGGGGCCCCTTTTATTCGGCCCCATTCGCAGTCCTTTCGTGTCAGGATCGGAGCTTTGGGCTTGCAGACTCGTATTTTTTAACTATTTCCCTTTATTTGCCTTCTTCCTGGATGTGCGATTGTGGCCTGTGTGGAGGTGAATTTTAAATACACCGAGTCCCAAAAAAAAGTGGCTCGCCCGATCCTTTTGCCGAATTCGACGCCTTATGGCTTTTGCACCAGTTATTGGGATTCGATGATTTTTTCGACGCCTCGCAGCCCGTTGGCCATTAGTGCAATTGGAAGAAACGGGTTTTGTTCCTTTCCCCGTGGAAGTTAGTGGAAAAATTCGTGCCCGTGCTCTTCATCATTTATTATTATTTTTTTAAATCGATAATTCAGTTCGCCTTTAAAACTGTCGGAATTGCGGCACTTTTACTGGATTCGGCGGGTAATCCAAGCCAAATCGACGCATTGCGAACCCGAAGGGCACTAGTTTAACATGTTTGCCGGAAAATCGCGTTGCAAAATCCCAAAAATCGAATAAACTCAGTTTCACCTCTAGCAGCTCTTAGAGATTCCACTCTTCGTGGCGTACTCGAATTCGGTACGACTTGTCTGGTACCACGTACCACTCTTCGACCAATGCATCGCGCATTCCTTCTAGATTTGCTGGAGGCCCATCGCGGGAACGCGCCCTAATTCGTCCCACAGACGGTCAAGTGGGTTCAAATCTGGACTCTGCGGAGGCCATTGCAATGTATCGATACCGGCAGTTGCTATGAGGTTTCGAACGATTCCTGCTGCATGTGGTCTGGCACTGGGACTAAATTAGGACCAGCTAACTCAGCGTGCTGCTGTAAGATGTCGTCAGTGTAGATTTGCGCTGTCATTGATTGCCCAGGGGGGAAAACATGAAGCGGTGTACGTCCGTCCATGGAAATTCCACCCCGGGCCATGACTGAGCCTCCATTAAAATGCTGGCGCTCTATAAGCGACTGTTGGTTGGATTTTTCGTCCAATCTTCGCCACCATCACTTTCGACCGTCAACCATATTGAGACACGGGACCGTTCTTGAACGTTCCGTTGTTCGTAAGTTGGGACAAAGTTTTTTCGAGCTCTGCGGTGCTCTGGAGGCAATTTAGGACCTTTTGCAGGCCTCCTTGCTTTAAGATCTACTTCCTGGAGCCGTCTACAAACAGTTTGTCGGCTAACTGTGGTACCTCGAACTTGTCGGGGGTTTTGTTGCGCCTCCACTGCGATACTTCATCGATTTCGTAGAACTTGTAGTTTCGCGCAGCGATCTTCTCCGGGGGTTGTTTTTCTGGGGGCGACCAGATTCAACCCGCCCTTCGAGCTGCATTTCCAGTTTTTTCGTACTTTTAAATACCTCTATGCGCCGTGGTTAAAAGAATACCGACTGCGCAACGTCAAACGTCAAGTATGGTTGCAATTGTTTTCTCGCAGCCTACTTGAGTTCAGTACTGTTTTAGTAAGTGAGGGTTTGTGCACGCAGGGCTCCAGTGAAAATGCTGCGATTTCGACAATTTTAAAAGTAAAATAATGAATTGAGGAACAGAATGTTCGCTAAAAAGGGCACTTTCCAACAACGTTTAAAAACTTTCAACATAACGGCCGCATTTGTGCACAGAGTGGTTTAAAAAAATAATAAAGAATATGAATCTGAATTTTTCCATTAGCTTCCACGAAAAAATGAACAAAATCCGTTTGCTTTCTCCACATTTAAAGCCAACCATAAAGCCACAAAGGCCATGAATTTCGGGAAAATTATTAACCTCGAATGAGTGGTACAACGTTTATAAACCTTCAAATTTGGCAAAAAAATCGGACGAGTCACTTTTTTTGGAACGCAACGTTGCCAAGGTGCCCAAAAAGGTTAAACGAGGGCCGCCGCAATAGAAAAAAAGTTGGGGCCCTCGGGAGACATTAGATTCTAAGCAATTTGCGCCTCAAATTTCATTAATCATGTCCCTCACACGACCACCTTCATAATATCATGGCCGATAATAAAGCCATGAACAGAGTTTTTCGCAGACGTTCAGCAGAAAGGGGGACTTTTTGCCGCGGAGCGAAGGGGGCTTGAAGGTGAAAGAGATGGAGAGGGGGCTGAATGGGGCGAGGTTCGCAGTGTTGAGAGCTGGGGTTAAAGGTTAAAACCACATTTGAAATTTTGAAAAAACAACATTTTTTACTAGATATTTATGAAAAAACAAAAAAAATTAAAAGAAAAAAAAATGCAAAGCAAAAATTGTGGATAATTTTTCTGCAACTGTGATAAAACACGTCAATTGTTTTGCAAAGTGGTCGTGAGGTATGACAAAAACTTGCATTTTTTGAAATAAAAAAAAAAACGGACCTCTAAAATAGCACATTTTCCCCCTTTTTAGCGATATAAAACTTGAACATTTTATGTTTTAACGAGCCTAAACTGCGACACTTTTAACTGCTTTAATTAAAATATATTTTTTATCTTGGTAATTAATATAAATAAAATTAAAATAAATAGTTGCTGGTAATAAACAACCGAAAACATCTCAAAGGCTCAAATATTATTTAGTGTTTAAGTGAAAAATATTGACTCAATCACGAAACTAAAAACCTCGAAAAATTGCATACAACTAGAACTTGTACATTTACATAATATAGTAAATAATTTAGCAAACGAGTACATAAGTAAATAATCAATATCCATGATAAATAACGGCCAAAAAGACCGCCATTTTTTATTAAGTTTTTGACTTCATTTGTGTATTAATTGGCAGTTTTACTGTTGCAAAAGCCAATTAGGAAGAACATTAAATAACAGTTAAAAATGCTATTTTTTCGTCATTTTTGGAAAAAAGTCAAGTCTTTTAACATTAAAAAGGGGGAAAAATGCCATTTTTTACCTCCACTTTTTAATGCGGTTTCCATTTAAAAAAATGTAAATTTGTGTCATATCACGGGAACAGCAACTTAAAAAAAACAAAATTTACGTATTTTTTTCATATTTGCAGAACAACCACCTACAACTTTTGTATAGACACGTTTTTGATACCACCGACCCTAAAGGGACCACAGACGTCCTAGTTTTCTGACCTACTTTGGTTTCCCGTCAATATCTAACGAACCATCACTTTTTTGAAACTTCGAATGTGGCCTCAACCTCAGCTCGCGAAACTTCAAATTTTTCCCCATTTAACCGACCCCCCACGTCTTTCAGTTTCTAAGATCCCTTTGCTACGAGTGAAAAATACTCGTCCTGAGTAGAAACCAGTGCGCACTGGAGATACTTCATCCTCGGTGCGGCAAACTAGCCTCTCCCGCACCAAAATTGGTGCAGTAATGGTGCTTTTCCACACACGAGCGAGGAAGTCGCACCGCTAGTGCGTTAACAGCCATAGCTCCCGGTTTTCCGTGGGGTGAAAACGTGCTTTTTGCTGCAACTTGGCAGGAACATAATCGAATTTAAAGAAAATCGCTTGAGAATGTGAAAAATTGCAGTCGCAACGAGGGTGGGGCACCACTCCAAGGCGCTGGGTAGGTTAGAAAAGACTACCAAATTAATTAACGAGCTTAGAAAAGCGAAAACGAGGATAAAACAGGAGTTGCCCGAAGGACGCAGCGGAAAGTACTTTTCGCACGTTCGTAAAAAAGTCAAAAAAATGGTTTTTTGTTGCCGCAAAGACAACTTTGCCACATTGCGTGGTCGCAATGCGGCATACGTATACGTTAACGTCTTACCTATACGTAACTTTCCCGCTTTCCGTTACGTCACTTTTCTCGCAAGATAAGGACTCCTTATCCCACGGTAAACAACAGTTTTGCTTGTATCGATTCTGGGTATAAAATGTGCACGATGAGTGCTAAACCTACAGATATGGATCCGGTAAGTGTCCCAGCTAAAACGAGAGCGGGCCTACCTAATGGGGCCTTCGAAACTTACGTCTAACATCATTAAAATCATAAAACTATTACTCAATGAGCCGCAAAATCAAAGGTCAAACGTGTGTCTCGTCGGAAGATATTATGTCTACCTTCGGGCCTTAGAAACCCAACTTCAAGATCATTACATCATTATCGTGAACGTCCTCAAAAGAAAATTTATTACAATGGAGACGATAGCCATATACAGGGTGTCCCAAGTTTTAGGGATCAAACTTTAACCGCGATTTCTACATAGAAAAATAATCGTAATTTGCCACACGGGATATGTCCCAAAACTGTGTCGTGGAAGGGGTAGAGTGCGTTAAAGTGTTCGTAGAAACTAACAAGTTTATTAATTTCTTATCAACCACGTGACATGTTTTATTGCAATTTTATAGGCGATACTCGCAAGAAACTGCCAAGTTTTTGAAGTAAAATGTGATTTTAAGTTTAAACAGTAGCGCGGGCCGAGGGTGCCACCTTGAATATATTTATAAAGAAAAGAAACGTACGGCACTGATTAAAAAAATAAATAAAAATCACACTTGTAGTCTACGCTCGTTTTTGAGTGAAAAAAGATCAATTTTTTTCCTCATGCACCGCTTTTAGAATAAAAACATTAAAATCACCTTAACGCACCAGCAGTAAACTCTCCCAATTGTTATCTTAAGGATAATTTACAGGTAATTTTCATTTTTTTAATGAAAGTTAATTAAACAACTGACAATTAATAAATTGTTTAATGTTATTGTATTTTCCAGCCACTGGTCGCGGTTTAATCCATCGAGCCCGATGCATTTTGGACCCCGACGAAGGGGGCAGAAGTTGGCGACAGAGAAAAAACGTTATAAAATTTAATAATGTTTAATAATTTGTTAATTATTAAATTTTTTATCTATTTTATAAAAAAACAAATTAAAATTTCCCCATCATCGATTGTAAGATAACGATAAAAACAATTATTTTTAGTGCATTAAGACGATTTTTCATTGTTTTTTTTTTACTTTAAAACGGAGTATTTTTTCAAAAATCATTGCAGACTACAAACGAGAATTTTATATCACAAAAAACCAGTGCCGTACAACTTTTCCTTTAAATATATCCAAGTTAGCGCCCAGGCGCACGCTACTGACGAAATCAAACATATTTTTCCTTGAAAAATTCGTTGTTTTGGTGTGAGTACCGCCCAAAAAATCCCAATTAAATGTGTCAGGCGATTTATGAGAAATGAAAAAATTCCTAGTTTTCCAGGAAAACTTTAACGCATCCGTTTTCCTATTACGAAACACTTTTGGGGCATGACTCATGCAACGAACTACGACTATTTCCCCGTGGAGAAATCGTGGTTAGTTTGACCCCCAAAAATCGGGACACCCTGTATAGTTGTACGTTCCATGCACACTATCGCTTAGTGATTCACAAACTAATGAGCCCCGGTCCAGGCTCGCCATTAACTCATTATTCCATACGTTTTTGAACTCGTTAATTTAACTTTTACTCAATTAACGTCCCAGTTCAGTCAGGGGAAAATGGAGCCTGTAATTGACCCACGTGAAACTTACTCGTCTATACTTAACTGGAAACTTAGGTCTAACTTCATCAGAACCGAAATCCATTACTAAACCGTGCGGCAAACTGAAAAGAAAAACATGTAAGGTAAATGTCTAAAAAAGAGCGTTTTTTCGTATGTTAAAGGGAAATTAGAAATGCCCTTCTAGGCGTTCGCAATCGCAACCCAAATACAAAAAGTTGTGGCCCTATACAGGGCGGCCCTCCGGGAAGTGCCTTGATGGGTGGCGGGAGAACCATAATTTGGAGAAATCTTACGTAGGAAGAGGAAATTTAACTTTTTAATTAGGAAATAAAATAATTCACACAGGAACCCGCATTTTTCGCAGCGCCATCGTGTCAAGCTCGTGGTTCCTATAGTGCCCCATGCGAAAAAATCAAGCGGAGATAGATCAGGCGAGCGCGGCGGCCAAAGGTGTGGTCCACTGGTGGCAGTCCACCGGTCAGCAAGAAGGTCTTGCAGAAAAACGCTTACCAGATGACCGTTATGAGGGGGAGCTCCGTCTTGCTGATAAAATCTTTGATCGTTTAGTGGCAGGTTGTCCGGATAATTTATTTCGAAATTCTGAAAAAAATCCAAACAGTCCTCACATAACAATAAATAAATAAATAAATAAATACGGTCGATGAATAAGGAACAATTAGAATTTTCGTTTAATTATCACCATTTAGATTTTCTTCATACAGCGCGGACAAAAAGTCCGGGACAAATTGATTTAAGTTTATTTTCGGAAGAAACGCTGAGACCCGTCAGTTTTTCGTTTTTAACTGCGGTTTTTCTGAGGGTAAACACACGTATACAGGGTAACCAAAAACCAAGTTACGACAACAAACTTCGTTTCTCCAAATGGAAACGTGTATTTTTCATTCCACTTTTGTATTCTGCTTCAAACTCTCAGCATAGCTCATGAGGCACGTCTTACCCCCTGAACTCCCCAGTTATCGATAAATTTGCAGTTGAATATCATAAAGAGCACTCACGGGATAAACTCATCTAACTGCAGCATGTGCCACACTTAAACTCGATCAGTTGTGATTTTCCGCGAGTTAAAGTTAAAAATGATAAAAAAAAACAACAATTAACATTTAATCGCTTCGTTAAAAGTTGGAAACTTCTTCCATTAATTGTCAATAACCTACAAGATCGATAAACTCTTTCTGCACATCCCTAACTATTTCCAGAGCGAGTGATCGTATTTCATGAGAGATTCCGTGCCTTAGGTCCTCCATGTTAATTGGTTTAGTTTGGAAAAACTTACCTTTAAGGCAACCCCACGGATAAAAGTCGAGAGGGTTTAAGTCGGGAGATCCGGGCGGCCATTCAATAGACCCCCCTGCCAATCCGTCGGTTTTTAAAGGTATTATTCAGATAAGCACGAGCCATTGCTGAGTAATGAGGCGGGGTCTTGTTGTAACCAAATATTACGGTGGGGTAAATCCGGATTATCTCCTTCAGGAAATGGTGCGGCACGGGCTGCATCATCTTCCAGAAACTTCAAATAACTTTGACCGTTTAAAGTCTCGTCAGAAAAATCGGCCCTATAAAGGCATCGCCCTCGATTCCACACCGCGCATTTATTTTTTTTGTCTATACTGGGTGTGTGCCCTTTTTTCATCCAGTTTGAATTTGCGTGTCGAGTTGACCGTTCAAGCAAAATGTGGATTCGTCAGAAACAAAAACAATATTTTTTACAAAATCAGGATCTCTAAAAATCATTTCTTGATCGTCTTCATAAAGATCCTGAAGGATTCGCATCTGCGAACGGTGGTACTCATTCGAACGCAGTACATTCAATGCTGTTTCCTTCGCAATGTCCAGACTTGCAGCCATCTTGTTAGAATTAATATGTTGATTTTCTTGAATTAGAAATTGGGACATTTTTCATTGAATGAATGACACACTTCTTGAGTCCCTGTCTGCCCCTCTCGTAACAAGAATTCCTGTCCTCTCAGCCTCAGTGAGTTCCATTTTGGCACTAAAACTCAAAATAACCTGTTAAATTTCTACGATAAAATTTGAAATAAATGACGATGGACAAAAGAAAACGAAGAAAGAACAGTACAAAGGTTACAATAAGAATATTTAACTACATAAAAAGGTTTATTGAGTAAGCTACCAAGGTAATCTCCATGACAACCGAGATTAGCTGAGGCGAATTGACTTACAGCTACAGGAATTTTGTTCCGAATTCATTTGTAAATTTCCCAAAAACTGTTGAGTTTAGGTATGGGAGATGCTACACGGAATTTGCGTAGAAGTTGAGGCAGAATCCGGAAACGGAACGAAAAATACACGTTTCCATTTGAAAAAATTAAGTTTGTCGTCGTAGCTTGTTTTTTGGTCACCCTGTATACATGGATTTAAAGTCAGAAAAACGTTTTTTCCGGAAATAAATTTAAATGGGGATCAATGAACCAAAATTCAAATTATACTTCGTTCATCGACAGTATTTATTTATTCACAGGTGAAAGTTATTTGGAAACAAATTATTTGAGCCACCCTCCACCAAACGACCACACACAAATATTTTATCATCATGACGGAGCTTCCCCCCATAACGGTCACCTGGCTGGCGATTAGCTGCAAAGCCTTCTTGCTGCCCGCTGGATTGCCGGCAATGGACCGCACCGTTGGCCGCCGCACTCGCCTGATCCATCTCCGTTTGATTTTTTTTATATGGGGTGCTGCAAAAAGTTAAGTCTTCGGCACTGCAGCCACTACCAAAGAAGGCTGAATTAGGGAATCGGTTTTCAATAGAACGAGCAGCACGTGAGGGATCGCTAGGAAGATGCGGAAAATGCCTTGAGGGTGGAGGTCGCCAATTCGAACATTTAGGAAAATGTTTTTAATATTATTATTTTTTATCATTTTACGAATGATTGTTGTTAGTTATTTTAGTTTTAATAAAACTCGTTCCTCGACAGTTTCAGAGTATAAAGTTTGCTTTTGACAGAACCGAAACGGTTGATTTTAGGTATAGGCATTAGGGCACAAAGTGAGAGCAATTTTTAGGGCTTAAGGCGATGCCATTAAGGAAAATGGGGCTTCACATTTGGAAAACACAGGAGTTTTTAATGATTTGTTACTGCCAACTTTGACAATTATTCATGAGCACCCTGTATGTTTCACTGGACGCGCGGCTGAAGTAGTGCTTCACTAGCAACACCCCGAAAGGTCGCAGCGACACAGCTTTCCCTTTCCATGACATCGCCAGATGAATCAGTGACTGCAACTGCCAAAATTCATCTTTAAGCCTGAATATCTCCAGAACGGTTAAAGATAGGCGTAAAACATTTCGTATACACGGTGTTCGGGATTCATCGTAGAGTAGAAAAATGCGATAAAACTTGTACATACTAAACATGACATCCACTTCTGGTATAACCGCAAGCGCCGCAATCTTGAACATATTTTCAACGCGTACCCCCCAACGACTGAGGCTTAACCCCCGATTTTTGGATTTTTCCAAATTCTGGTTTTCCCCCAATCGATGGGGAGGATCGCCCTGTGTAATGAGTCCCCGGAGCGAGCGTTCGCCCCCGTATCTAACACGTAGGACCTAGGAACCCTACGTGTTACATCGTTAAAATTACAAAACTCCCCACTGACCCATCAAGCACGAAGAAAAATAGTTCTAATAAACGTCCCAAAGCGATCCAGGCCAGAAAAGGCAAAAATTTCCAGGCCGGCGTGTTCGCAAAAAAATTGATGAGTTATTAAACGGCCGAAACGTCGTACCTTCTTCGTTCTTGGATTTGCGATGAGCTTTCGACGTCCAGCCAGATTAAACGAAAATGAGTTTCATGGGGTCGCCCATGAAGAGGTCGTGACGTCCACGTTCTCCGTGAACCTGAGCCAAACTTGCGGACCTGCGAACAATAGAGGGGTGAGAAAGATATCGCCGCGTTTTGGCTTTTCTGCAATTCAACCCTGGAAAAACGGAAGGGAAAAGAGCATTTTTCGTTTTTCCTCGGATATCTCAAGACTGTTTTTACATTAAGAAAACGAAACGCCCGTTTCGGAAAGGCGCGACGCAGCCTGCGTTGCACCACCGATGGTTTGCGACATCTCCTCTTTGGGACTCGAATTGGGAACGCTCTGTAGAACTCTCCGAGCATGACTGAAACCTTCGCTGCAGTTCATTCGTGATAAATCGAAACAGTTCCTGAGTGACCAACGATCTCCAGCATGCTCGTTACGCTTTACAATTACAGAACCGGTTACAAGTGCCCCCCCCCTCCCCCCTTCATCCCCATCATTATGGGGCTTGAGATGTGTACAATGAGTTTTCGTTCGTTTCAAGGTAGTCAGAGGATATGCCCATTTTTCAATGCGGCGAAATATAGACGCTCGTTATTCCATATACAGGGTGTTGTTTCGGTACGTGGCCAAACTTCGACGGGTGATACTTCGCGCGATTCCAAGGCGAAAAAGTTATACTTTCACGCAATTTGGGGGCCCGTTATGGCTACTTTTAAAAATTACTTTCGTACTATACGGGGTGTCGCAAAAGTTGTAAAAAGCCCTTTTTTCAACGGAGCCCCCTGTATGTTGTTGCATTTTAAGATTACCCGATCGATTTGAGTCTCTGTGTAATTAGGTTTGGAATGCCTAACACTTGAGGTTTTTCAAATAACTGAAATTTAATCAAATTTTTTAGTGTTTTTTAGTAATTTTCAGAGTAAAGTGTAACAATAGACGGATTACAATAAATTTGCCGTCTTCTACAGGGTGTCCAAACACTAAAACTGACCAAATAAGAACTTCAACTGGCTGTAAATTGATTAATTTGAGTGCAGAGTCATATTTCTTAACTTGTGATGAAATGTAACTTTCGGTACGGTATTAGCATGTTCATAGCTGAGTCTTGTTGCAAAATGCGCTAAGTAATTGTTCCTTGAGCCACTCGGTGTTTTTTCACTAAAAATTCTAAATCGCACGTCAACCACAACATAAAACAAAAGCGAAATATTTATAACACATATTCGCTCCCAAATTCTTTTTTTAAAACACCTGCTAACCCTGGACCTTTGCAGGGGCAACAGCCCCCAACGCGTCCCTTATGCGTATTTTCACATCGCGTGGGGTTGTCGGAGGCGTATTGCAGACAATTTCCTTTATGTATCCCCACGTAAAGAAAGCGAACTTAGTCAAGTCTGGAGATCTGGGAGGCCAATCATTTTGACCGTTCAACGCCGCAACAACATTCAAATAATCACGTGAGATTTAGGACTTTTATTAACAAAAAAAAAAACCTAAATGGCGCAAAAAAATAACAACTATTCAGCGCGTTTGTGTGAAAACGCGTAAAGTTAGAAATTACCACGTAAAGTAGTCCAGCGAATTTATGTCGGGTGATCCGGGAGGCCATTTGCTGCCGAAGCACGCTAATGCCTCTCTCGAAGCAATTAAAAATTACATTTCCTGGTAAGTTAAACAATATGGCGGCGTACTTAGATTAATAAAGTTATGGTCGTTTAAAAGTTCTTATTTGATTAGTTTTAATGTTTGGACACCCCGTGTAAAATGGCGTTAAATTTTAATAAAATTCAATTTATTTGAGAAATCTTGAGTTTCGCGTATTCTAAAATAGACGCTTAATTTGATCGAGAAACCCAAAAAGGCAATAACATACGAGGGGTTCCATTAAAGAAACATAACTTTAATGCTTTTAAGGCCTTGGAAATATCTTGTATTGGGCGTTCATTAGGCGCATGTACTTTTACCAAGGGATGCATCCCCAACTGGATTTATCCCAAAAAGTTCCCATGGATGGAGCTGGATGCCACGTGACTAAAGGGCGTTGAAATATCATTTTTAATTTGGTTTCAATTTACCGGCAAAAAAGTAGTCCAGCGGATTCATGTCGGGTTATCTGGGAGGCCGTTTGCTTCTGTGTCACAGTTTTCTTAACCGATGGATTGGAGGAGCAGCACCGCACCCATGGCCCCCCTGATCACCAGACATGAATCCGCTGGATTACTTTGGAGGGGGTAAAATTGAAATCCTCAGGGTACAAAATTCCGGTGGAAAATGCAGACTTGTGAAATAGAAGAATCGATTCTTATACGGAAATTAAAAATACACCGGGTGTGTCGAGAGAGTTCGTCAGTCAATGTTGAGAAGAACAGGTGCGTGCACGGCACTCTGAGGTAGCCGCTTTCAACAATTATTACAATGTTAAATTAATTTTAATAACTTCAATAATTATTATTAAATGAACTTTACCCCAGTCATGTTATTTATAAGATTGTTTATCCCCAAAACATTTAGTTCCACAGACATTTTCCAAGAGTGCCCCTTTTCAATAGAAGTAAATGTACAATGAGGCCATTAACACAAAAGTGGCATACAGGGTAGAGCAAAAAAGTTGGGGCCAATTAAGATATGATGGAACCCTGTATATGGCACCCTCTGTCAGTAATAAAAAAATTAAGGCAAATTTGGGTTTGACGTCATAAAAACCCCGCATACCAAAATTTGTTCGAGAATATTAAAAAAAAAACTAGTTAATAATGAAATTTCAACCCCCTTTGGTTGGGGGTTGAACGAAGACGTTGCGGACCTACGGAATTGGCCAAAATACTTGGGACTTAAAATATTGCGCTTTAATGTAGAGACTCCTGAACCGATGTAAAAAAGACAGTAAAGCCTCAGTTTTGGTCGACCTGTATACAGGGTGTCCCAGAAATTAGTGTGCAAAAACAGTATTTGTGGTGTTTTTATTAAGCGACAAGTCCGAATATTTTTGAGATCCCCCTGTATGTAGAATACTCGAATGGTAAAAGATCAATAATTTCGGCATGGTTGACTCACGTTGTGAACGCACAAAGATGATTCAAGTGTATATAAACAGAGAAATATTTCTTGTAATCTTTCACGATGCTCGTACCGCAGTAGTACCTTTGCCGTCTATAAGTAAAGTCGGTCGGTTAGTGCGTTCTCGTTTTGTGGATCCCAATTTCCACCAAATATACTCATAATTTCCAACAATAATGGAAGACATTTTGAACACTTAGTGCAACCTCTTTTGGAGGTAAGTCAAAAATTTAAATTATTTTAACGGTAAATAACGTAATGCCCCAATAACTCCCCCTACTTAACTGTACGCGTTCATTGACTATTCGCAAAGAAAGACATGCGCATCAGGAAGCAGGCAAAAAATTTCGTAAATGTCTATGCGAAGGATCCGAAATGGGATAAATGTTAGATGCCATAGGCGGGCAATAGAATTGTAATAGATCTTTTGATGAATTGAGCTGGAAAGCAAAAAATGTTGCTTTTTACGAGTTCTATTATTGATTCAAATTGTGGCACTTATTTCTGAAACACCCTGTATAGTATCGAAATTTTGTTATTTGCGCTCTTTAATGGAAAAAATTAATAAACAATTTTTCGTGTTGAACAAAATACCTGGAACCTATTTTTTTTTACTTAAAAGCTGTTTTTATCCTTTTTTCATCATTTTGTTTAAAGTTACTTACTACATACACCACTTCTCATGTTTCAAAAATGGCAAAAGGCAAATCACGTTCGCTCGATTTGAAAAGTAGAATTATTCAGTTTTGCAATCAAGGAACAGTGCAGAAAGATATTTTCGTAAGACTAAAATTTCAAAAAATGCTGTATTGCGCATGACTAAAAAGTTTATAGTGTACGACCGTGTTACCCCGGGAAAAGGTGCAGGAAGGCCTAAAAAGGCTACCAGACGAATTGATTGAAAAAAATGATCAACGTTGCAAAAGTGGCCGGTTTCTGCCATCATCAAAGATCTTGCAAAAAGTACAGACGAATGGACGTTCAGGAATTTCATCGAGAACCATCAAAAGAAGGCTGTTAGAAGGTGAGCTAAGAGCTTACCGTCCAGCAAAAAGACCACTGTTACAGAAGAAGAACATCAAGGCACGTTTACAGTTTGCACTAGATCGTATTCACTGGACAGTACAAGATTGCGAAAAAGCTCTTTCCAATGACGAATCCCAATGCAACCCCATTTCCACTGACGGTATACTCAACATAAGGCGTCTAAAGGACTAAAGACTATGTAAAACATATACTAAAGCTATCGTTAAACATAATGGCGGAAGTGTGGCGGTGCGTTTCTTGGTATGGTACGGGTCCCATTCATCGTGCTGTTGGAAAAATGGACAGATTCGCACATCGAGAAATGTAATGGAACCCGTTCGTTTAAATCAATGCCGGTTCGCTTTATTTTCCAACGCGACAGTAGTCCTGAGCACTCTTCAAAAGCAGTGAAAGAGTGGTTAGAAAAGAAAACGGGTGCGCAACATGAAGTAGCCTGCCGAAAGTCCGGATTTAAATCCAATAGAGAATTTATGGGAACTCGTTGGTCGCATGGTTCGAACAGGGGAACCCGTTGGAAATGGACGAGAACTGTTTGAAAGCCTCATACAAGTCTGGCATCGAATTGATCGGCGATTGATTGAGGAATTAATGGAATCGATGCCTAGCAGGGTGGTTGAAGCAAAGGGATACCGCACCAAATACTAAAGATGTTTTTATTTTCATTTTTAACGTTGAAATTTTCTATTAAACTAGCCAAGTTCCAACAATTTTGTCCAGCTATTATTAATTTTTCTGCTATAAACGTGAATTTTTATAAAAAGTATTTTTTTGTTTTGGTATGATTGAAATGTGTCTTTACTACGCATAAAATGACATAGAAAAAACTTGGAGATATATTTTTTTCAATTTATGCGCACTTTAAAAAAGTTTCAAGTCTTTTGGCCAACACTGTACATTCATGGGAACTTGTTGTGACAAAATCAGTTAAAGATTCACGCCTTAAAATAGGTACATGCACTTAATTAACACCCTGTATGAGACCGCTTTCCCTTAATTTTAATGAAACAAATTTAAAAAAATCATTTCTTTGAACATATACGACTAAACAAATTTTTGGTCAAACCTCCCTCACGACCGCACGGTTTCCCCTTTTCTATCAAGTACTTGGCCCTTCACCCTTTCGATTAACCCTTGGAAGACTCCAGGGGGAATATCATACCAGTTTTCAGCAACTTCTTCAGATCCTCAATGCCGGGCAAGTGGCGTCGTCCCTGACCGTGCACGTCGCCCCAAAAATTATCCATTGGGTTTAGATCTGGACTCTTCGCGGGCCACTCCGTCGCATTAGTGTTCTGGCCGGGTAACCATGCAATAATACAGAGGGAATTCCATTAAAAAAAAAGAAACTTTTTGAACAGGGCCTTTGGGGCACCCTGTATGATACGAAAATGATTTTAAACGGTAACCATAATGGGCCCCCATGTGGCCAAGGGGTAAAACTTTTTGAAAGTCTCACATTTTGGCGGCAACATTCCCTACCGTATAGCGCGAATTACCCTGTATAAACACGGTAACGCTGGTTGTGTGCTCCTCTATGACCCTCTTAAGTTTGGCCCAAGCTTTTTACAGCACCTTACATGCATTATTCGGAGGGAAGTTAGTTAAATTTTCAAAAGACATGACATGGGTTAACAAATAGGCGTTGCGGGACTCAAAATTGGTAAAAGCGCGTTGAGAGGCAAAGCAAGAGCTCATGAAGAAGTAGAAGCTGTCATTACTGCTCTGCCTCGAAAGTCTTAGACAAATCGTTTGGCATAGAGCCGTTTTGTGTTCGGACATTTCTCTGTGGCAGAGATGTGCCAAGACTTAATGCTACCTGTGAAAAGGAAGGAATTTGCCACCGGCAATGGGGCCCTCATGGATAATTTTGGTATAATTTGTAATTTGCGATAAGCCTGTAGAGGGCACTATTATCCAGGACGCGCTTATGCCTAAAAGAGAAAAAAAACTAAAAAATTGTCTTAAAAAAATATAAAAAAGTTACTTTTCTTACCTAACCTTAAGTATATTTTAACAATGAATGTGGACGAACTAACCATAACTACATACATACTTCCTGCCGGAGAAAATCACTTCCTATAATATTTCAACAAATGCGTAATGAGGTAATCGGAATCGTCCTTATTGATTCTTCTTAAATAATCGTTCACGTACACGGTGTTGAAGCATTTAATTCCTTGTTGCGCCAACGGCACGTACGCCGAAAAGTCCTTGACCATCTTAATCTCCAAAAGGCAGTGCGTGGCGTGTATGGCATCCTCGAACGGAGGCTCCACATTAACAACGACTCCTCCTCCTGCCTTGATCACGTTAATGATGGGTATCCTCGATTCCGCGACGACAATAGCCCGCATGTCGTTAAACGCTCCGTAGCCCCTTCGCGAGACTTCCCTCCTCCAGAAGTAGGGCCCCCCATCCTCCTTCCCGAAGGACACGTTCGCGCGAGCATTCGGATTCCCGAATTCAAACTCCTCTTCCTCCAAGAACCGCCCGGCGGCCTTCGACTTCTCTATGTAGGAAATGTGTAAAATCCATTTCCCTGCCGCCATACTCGCCAGGGTTTTCTCGTTCTTGGCCAATCTGGGGCAGATCAGGTGAGTGACCGATGGGTCGTAGCTAACTGAAGTGAGGACCGCGGCACCTAAATCTTTGACGTTTGCAGTAAGTTCTTCTCTCAAATTAATCTCAATTCCGGAAAACATGAATACTTTAGACTGGGGATTTTGAGTTCGGTCTTCCCCGTAGTCCCAACCGACCGTGAACACTTGGGACTGTACCACTTCGGACGATTTCTCGATCCCAGGAACCTTCATGGTAGATTCGAACATCCGGCTGATCGAAGTTCTTGTGGCGCTCGCCGATCCATTGGCCATCACAATCTGATGTAGTTCCTGTAGTTTCTGTTGCAATTCGACGTTTTCACAGGGAGATTCGGTTACATCTTGGTCGTCCGGTTCAACCGCCTGATCCACGCCGGAACTGTCATGTTGAGGTTGAGCTTCACCTCGATCTTCATTGATCTGCTCCGTTTCATCATTCAAGCTGAGATTCTCACGTTGGGTATCTTCACAAAATTCGCCTCTGCCTAACAACTTGTCCACTAAGCGTCGTTTCAGTTCCGACAAGGGTGTGCTTAAACGTCTCCGGGCAGGCGGATCAAAATCCGGGAAAGAGTTCAGGTACCTTTGCAACTCCTTTCTCAAGGCTCGATTCGGATTTGGTGTGAAAAACGCTTCTAATGGAGTGTCCGGGGTCTTTGGGTCCCAGGGATAGTAAGTTCTTGGCGTAGGAGGTGTCGGCAACACCTTGTTATCAATGGCTTCTTGTATCAGTTTGTTAACTGGAGTCACCTGACTGCAACCATCAATAGACTTCCTCAAATTGCGTACTTGATTAACAGGAGTTTTTGTAATATCACTTTTCACATCCGTGACTCGTTGCATCGAAGCATCTTTAGGAACTATAACCTGTTCGTCGGCACCACTTTCTGTAGCTATAAAGTAATTTTCTATCGGTGCTTTTGTACATTTTCTCAAGCATTCCAGCACCCAGTCTCTGCTTACCACAGGTAAGCCCCATTGCACTGCAGCCTCGTATTTCTTCCCATTAGGTTCTGGGCAAACCAGATGAGTGCACGCCAAGATATTCTTTTCCTGACGCGTTTTCCGCGAGAACTGTTCTTGATAGATCCCGCCAAGCCTCTCGATGACCTCTCTCAGAAAGTGTCTTTCGTCTGAAGTATAACTGCTTATGGTAATCACACACCCGGTTAAAGGAGTTACTGAGGGTGTCTCTATGATTCTATGATAATATTTGAGATCAGTGTACAAGGTTTGATCCTCGAGGCAACGATTAAACCATAAAATGTTTACTATTTCTTTCGCTTTAGGTGGGTCTGGCTGCCACACTGTCGGATACACTGCGTAATCGCAACATCCCTCGAAATTTCTATCTGCAATGGTGCCACGAGCGGCTGTGACTTGGGCCACAATCATCTCCATTTCCTCTTCGTTAAAACCATCGAAAAAGAAGGTCAAATTGCTAAAAATCGGAAGTATGTCGATTTGCAAAGACTCTGCTTCTTCGTTTAATTGGGTCGAAGTATTGTTCGGCCGAAATTCCATGGTCTTATTGCTAGCGTCCTCCCTCATCGAGCAGAGGCCTCCCACGCCAAATTCTCCTTTTTCCTTGGAGGTAAATGGATCGATCTCCTGCTGATTCAAAAATTTGGCCAATGTATCTTCTTCCTCTCCATTGTTAACGTTGCTACCTTGCAGGTATTTTTGCGTTAATGCATCTTCCTGAGCTGCTGCTGCTGCTGCCACCCCGGTCACATCACTGGTCTGTCTCTTCAGAGAACTATCACCTTGAAGGAAAGTTAACACTTTTTTATTCAGCGGGGAGCCCCGCAATAAGGTGCCTTCCTTAGCGTTGGAGTCGTTGCTCAGGTACATTTCTTCGTTCATAGGACGTCGCTGTTCCACTGAATCAATCAGCCAGTGGACATTTACTAAAACACAATCAGAATTCGACGTTTTAATTGAAATTACTTCGCTGCAATGTGAATCCCCTACAATTACATGAGACACACGGCTTGAGAAGGAATCATACCGAGTGGCGCCACTGATATTAATTATCTTGTTCAATTTGTCTCTGACTGAAGGGCTGAAACCGACCACTAAAACCGAACATCCCTCCAAAAAACTACCTGCGCTTTTGACTTTCTTTATGTCCAGCTTGTCCACCAGGTCTTCGTCTGCCTTCCTCTTGTTATTTTTCTTTATGCTGTGTGTTAAGCTTGCTTCAAGAGTGCGATTGCTAGCCGATCCAACAATTGCGCTTATGGTTGAAATGGTTGAGAAATTTGGGTCGATGTTTTCTCCGTCTTTCGTAGGAGTTGAAACTGCTACACTTTTAACTTTATAGTGCTCAAGGGGCAAAGCATAACCCCGTTCAACACTGTTGTAAACCCAGTCGAGGCTAACGCAAATATCTGCCTTCAACTTACTTGCCGCTTTATACTTTTCGCTGGTTGTTCCGGCCACGCCATGGCAAATCAACACATCGGTTTTCGAAATATTTAGATGACTCACCATGGTGCCCCCATTTTCCTCAATCAGCTTCCCCACTTTTTTTCTTTCGTTGGAAGACAATCCGCTGCTGCAGATTGTTAAATGGTGGAATGCAGGACATCTGTATTTGTCCAATATTTCCTGATCATTCGCATCGACATCCTCAGTGGTATTGAATAAATAATCAACCCATTTGGGCAGCATCACCTTTATCTCACGCTCAACTGCTAGTTTGTACTTTTCAGATATTGTCCGGTCACATATCAAATGTGTGGTGGTTTCAGCGAAAACTGATGTGCAAACGCCACCCATGAGCCTCACATTTCTGCTTATGGTCTGCTTGTCAGGTTTGGGCAAGTGAGTGCAGGTTACTTCGCATCCATACATCTTAACGTTTAGTATTGGCCACTGGAAGCTTGGTATTGGTTTTCCTTCAGATAAACATACTAACATGGCTTTCGGACCCAACACCATGCATTTTTTCTCTATCAAGGCACTAAAATCACGTCCCTGGAAATTTTCAAACACCAAGTAATCACGGTTTGGAGTAAAATCAATTCCATCTAATTCTGCCTCTTTCACCCACAACAGGGTCTTTACAGTTTGCTTGCACACTTCAAAGGCTTGAACCATTACTTCAGATGCGGCAGATTCATGATCAACTTCTTTGGGAAGGACAAACATAACTCGTATATCTCCCATAGTGAATAGATTTTCCCTAAAACAAAGAAGAGCAATATACAAAATGGTAATTTGAAGTACATGTTGAATTACTAAAAACAACACTTTAATGTGTAGATTTACCGGTTATTTAGGGAATTGTGGAAAAATCAAAGCATCCCTGAGTGAGTGCACAAACCCAAAATCTACCACTAATTCTGTGTCTCTTATTTGCCTCCTATTCTTATTTTACGTTTTTTTTTTTAATAATTTTTGCTTTATCACACTTTTTCATTGCTAGTACCCATGTTTTCATCTTTGACTTTATATAAAACTGTTGTTTATTGTTTTTTCTAGCTTAACTTTTCTATTTCCCGTCTTAAAGTAAGTCTTTCTTTGTTAATAGCAGTGAGGGTATTAATTCACATTACAAAGAAATGTACATGCGTGAATTATACTATTTTTAACATCTAAATAAACTTATTATGAGTTGTTCCAATTGGGTTACTTCTAGTATTGCTAGAAAGCTCAGTGTTAGTTTGAGTTGGGCTCATTTATGGAAATAAATGTTTGAATGTACCTTTGTTTTATAGACAAATTAACAAATAAGTATATGGTAATACTTGAGAAAATGTAGTACCAATATTAATTATCTTGATTTTTTAGCACAGAGCTATTCCAGTCAAAGTCCATCATTTTTATTCATGTTTCTTTCCGCTTATAACTTTTAATTGAAAGTTTTAGTAGTTATGCATTCCTCCACACAGGGTAACCCATTTAAAACAACCCACCTAAAATATCTTGAATGGAAAATTTTTATTCGGAAAACCCCGAGACATCAATTTTGCTTTTAAGGGGGACATTTTTAGATCATAAATTTGTAGGTGTAAAGTCCAATGGCGTTAAATCAGGCGATCTTAGGAAAATGGCTTTACACCTACCAATTTATGATCTAAAAATGTCCCCCTTAAAAATAAAATTGACATATTTTGGGGTTTTCTGAAGAAAGAAATTCCATTTAAGACACTTCACATGGACTGTTTTAAATGGCCACCCTCAATTCTCCGAGTTCACGCAACGTTACATACGTGTTTCTGTGCTATTGACCAGTTGTAGAAATTAGTGCTCACCCCAAAATTCTCCGAATTGAAACTGGCAACATCAAGCAGAAAGATAAATCAGAGATTCGTCAGTTTTTTTGGGTTTTATCCCAAACACAAACTATAAATCTAAGGTCACATTAACCTCCTCTCCATCTATCTACATCAACTTTCCTCAAGATTATGCCTGGAGAAGTCAACAAAGCTAACCCAAACCACCCCATTTCCCATACCAATTTTTGATGGTTTTTATATTTGATACACAGTATTTGCAGTGTATTTGAAGTTATTGTGGGGCCATTCTCAGGCTGAAAGTCGTAATTGCACTGTTTAATAACTTATTATTCAGTACTTAAGTCAAACCGAAGCGAATCTAAGAGAACTGGCTCAAAGACAGGGGTGAAAGTAGTAATAACGTGTTCATCCTTAATATTCACCAGCACCATAATTATTAACAGTTTAAAGTGTTAAAAACTTACCTTTCTTTCATTGATCGGGTATAAAACACAATGAAAAATTAAATTTAAGACACCATACATTAAGACAACAATAAATAAAGCTCATTTGTCGTTGCAAATGCGGGTGCCCGATTCTATAGGAACTTCCAACGTGCGAGAGTGAGAACGACAATTTGGTCCAATGAAATTCGCGAATAAGATTCTTTTGACCAATCAGCGTCGCCAAAGCGCCATCTTCATCATCACGTGTTCCCACAGATTCAAGACCTTGAGGTAGGATTCTTAAAGTCTCGGTTCCATTTCGATTGGACCGTTCAGTATTGACAGTTGTCCAATCGATAGTTGCGCAACTGTTGACTCTGCTGAACCCGACCGATTAGACGAGGTTTCCGGCCCCGGAGAGCGTAAAAAGAAAATTTTGCTTAAGGAAATTCTTTGACCATTCAAAATCAGCCAAAGTACGGCTCGCATTCTTTCACGTTTCGAAGGAATCGAGGCCTTTTAGAGTAAACTCAACACAAAGGTCACATTAAGAATCTACACTCTTAAACGTGTGTTTACACCAATTTCTCACTGACAATTTTGACTACTTTGACAAATCCGGAACGGAACTCTGACGGTACATATTGTTATTTACATTTTCCTAACCTAATTTGCTTGTTTGTTATTGTTTTTTCTTATTATATTTGTTATTAGTAATAAAAATTTCTTTTTGCTTCTTCAACGTTCTATGTAAACGAAAGCCGAATAAATACTTGTTTAATGTGTAGTACAAACATTAACTTTAAATTTAACCGTTACAAGTAACCTTTTAATGGTGAATAAGTTGGGATAAAGCTGTGTATGTAGATTTCAAAGCTGCTAAAATGAGTTTACCCACAGATTTTGGACCAGACTCCGGAGGGAGGATAAAGGTATGTTGTGGTATACCTACTTTTGCCATAATGCCAGTGTGAATGCCAAATCATTGAAGTTTCGACGAGTTTAGCAAAGACATAATGTGATTGTTAGCTTGAAAATTGGGGCCCGCCATTGTTCATTGCTCAATTTTCAATGAAATTATGCCCTCTGTAGAGTTATCAACCAACAGAGAAACCAAGGTGGTGTTTTAATGCATATATATATATATATATATATATATGTTATTCCATGGAATTGTATTTTATGAAAGCTTACCATATTCTTCCATGGATTTTTGTGAAAATCTTCAGAAGTTCGTGAAAATCTTTGGTATTCTGGGATTTTTGGGAATGATAATGTGGTTTACGTCAAAAAAAAAACCTATCATTCCCCCGTGATTGCGAAGAACAACTTCTAAGTATCTCACACACATATATTCATCTCAAATGCATTTAGTTAACTGTTCTTTTTCTTCTCATTTTTCCTAGGCACTGAAAAGAGTGACAAAATTATCACTAAATTTTAACAGGAATGGTTATCACAGCCTTTCATAAATGGCAAATGTCATTTTCAGTTAATTTTAACTGAGAACAGTGCAATTGCATCATTCTCTAAAAGAAATGAAAGAATCTTCTTCAATTGTATAGAACATATTTAATGAAATTGAATGGATTCCTGCCAAAAGGGTAGAATTGTGCCATTATAAACCAATATTTCGTGAAAATTAGGATATTTGATTTTATAGAACAAAAATCAGTATTTCAGGGTTTCTCATCAAAAAGTTAGATATCTTATTGAAAAGGGGAACGTCTGCAAAGAGAAAACCACTTTATATAGTGGACAAATTGAGAATACTGACTAATTTCCCTCTTACTATCAGCATATTAAATTCACATTAAAGTCAAATAGGCATGCTAAAACTTAATTTATAAAATTCTTGGAAATGGTAAAAGAATTAATTCTCTACTTTGCTGTCTGACTACCATAATGAGATCTATCAGTCATTAAACCAAAAATTGAAACTGATTTTTCATTATTCCTAAAATAAATAAAACATGCACATTTTTCAATTCCATAGTTTTTTTACATATAATCTTCCAACTACAGTTATTGATACTTTAAATTATTGACCCAAAAGATAATTATGAGGCATATATGTGAGTAGAAAATGGCCTTAAAGAGTCATCATATGACCAAACACCCAAAATTAAATATGCAACGCAATAGGTCAAAAAAAAGGCAATAAGGTTGATAAATCAAATAAAAATAATTTTTTGTAATAAAATCTATATGTGAACGTTTCTTTTTCAGGGTGTTTGTATTGTCAAACCAATTGTTTATGGGAACATAGCTCGATATTTTGGAAAAAAACGAGAAGAAGATGGCCATACACATCAGTGGACTGTGTATGTTAAACCATACAGCAATGAAGATATGTCTGGATATGTCAAAAAAGTTCATTTCAAGTTGCATGAAAGCTATGCCAATCAGAATAGAATTGTCGTAAAACCACCATATGAAATCAGTGAAACTGGTTGGGGAGAATTTGAAATTGTTATTAAGATCCATTTTCATGATCCAAATGAAAGACCTGTAAGTCTATTCGTAATAGCAAAATTTCTGAATAAAGAGCAAAATCGTTGTTTGCCAATTTGCAGGTTACAATGTATCATATACTCAAATTATTCCATTCTGGGGGTACACAAGACATAGGTCTGGAACAAGGAAAAGGACTGGTTTCAGAGAGCTATGACGAAATCGTGTTTCAAGATCCAACGCAATTAATGCACCATTTATTAACCAGCACCAAGCAATTAACTTTAGGGAGATGGGAACACAACACTAACTGTCAGTCTTGTATGGTGGAATATTCTTTCTTAATTATACTTTTCTGATGGTTTTAGTCGAAGAAAAGAAGGAGAAAACTTTAAAAGCCATCCTAGAGGCCAAACAGAAAGTAAAAATTGAAATTGCCGCGCATAAGAACAAACTGAAGCTTGCCAAGGAAACTATTGAGCACTTTAAAGATGAAATTGCCAAATGTCAAGATTCCCAAGCGTGTCCTGGCACGTGAAAGTTACGTAAAACAATCTAATATAATACAGGACATAAGTTAATTAACGCAGTGGATAGGAAAGAAGAATTGGCTTAACTGAATGCCATGTAAACTGTGTGAACTGAGACTGTTTTGAAAATGCAAACTTGATTCTTCTTCCTTATTATATATGTACAATTTTTTGTATAAAACTTGTGAAAAAACACATCTGTTTTGAATTTATTATTTCCAATTTTTATGTCGATGCAAAAACAAAATGTTTTTTACATTCCAATGGCGTCGAAAATTGAAGGTATCTCTCGACAGAACCCAATCATGATTTTACCATTTATATCTGTAAATGATAAGTGAAACCAAACTGATTTCCATTCAATGTGCCCCCAGCCATCTCAATCATTTTTTAAAAGTTCTGCGATATTTGCAAGTTAAGTTTCTTTAACGTCTCCGTTGATAATTAATAATAAATTCTTTCATATGCCCACAACTAGTACATCGCAACTTTGAGGTAGCATAGATCTCGCTACTTATGCTTTGCACAGGTATGTTCTGATATTTGACTTTTAGTAATGTTGATGTACTATGGTTCGCACGTTAGAAGGTAATTTCTAAGCTATTAATATAGGCGCAATGTCTAACGGTCGTATCGTTGTTATAATATGATAAGTACTAAATTCGATATTATAAAAACATTTAAATCTTCTGCTCACACACACACATAAACTAAAACGCGACAAAATTGAACCTTTCTCTCGATCGATTTGCATCGAAATTCATTTTTTGATAAGGCGACAGTGGAAAAATTACAAAAAATTTCGCCCGTGGCCAAGGCGTCCTGCATAATGACTAAACGTCGAATGACTACTAACTGTTGTTTTGAAGAAAGGGAATAACACATATTAAAAACACTGAATTAAGTTGAGTACTTACACTCCACACAAGTATACAACATCCAAATTTGTCTTAGCTTGGGTTTTCTTCGCTTCAGCATGACGGCCATGCTTCGTGGGAGTATACCGCTTCTCTCCGCATATATGTTCAATAAATTGTTTAACTGAAACAAGTCACGTTACTATTAAACTTGAGGTTAGTGACGAGACAAACAAATTTATTATCATCTTTATCAAAGTCAGGAGAGACTAGCACACTCCATAGGCTTACCGTCACGCTCAATACTAAGTTTATTTCTTATATGCAAGCAACTATAACATTGAGTAAAAATATTTACGATAGAAAAATTAAACAATCATTATATTCCTTATCCCACTGCGGATGTAATGAGTTCGGCGACGCTTTCGTCTTGCGAACGCACCGTTAACTGCATCGTAACTCCGTCTGCTAGGGCCAACTTGGCCCTTACCAAGATATCAATGCCGCCTCTAAAGATGCCTGTAAATTGGGTGTAAATCGCACATTTGAAAAACGCACGTTTATCTAATAATTCTCACCAGCCAGAAGCAACGTATGGGTGGTTTTTCCTTTGGGTACCTTGTCACTCCTCTCAGCGGGCTGCAAGCCCAGGAACTTGACGATATTCGTGACGGCCTCTTCCAAGCTGCTCATAGAGCTTAACGCATACGTATCTTCCATTTCATGAAAAGAGGACTCTGCCTCTTCCCATGCGGCTCCCCAATTTGCTTTGCTAATTTTCTGGATTTGATCGCCTAAGGTTATCTCAAGATCTTCAAGGATGTACTTGTCATCGTAACCTAAATCCGCTGATTTATATTTGTAAAGAAACGAGGTTATATGGTTTTACCTTCGTCAATATCGGGAAGGCCTGTGGCAGGATCGCAATCCTTAATAATGAACTTCATAACGGCTCCAAATGTACCAATACTGTTGAGTAAATCGTCTTCGGGAAAGTTGAGAATCACATAAACTGTGCCCGTTTCGTTATATGACAGTTTTTCACATGGAATTTCTTTCAGAATTTCGTAACCTTTACAAGAAACTCATAAAACCATTGTCAGAAGGATGCTTTAAAACGTACTAACCCTCGCTGGGATCCAGTTGTATCCGAACATTTTCTAGAAGTTGGTCATTGAGGGTATTGAGGCAGTCGAATTGAAGGACGACATGTTTCGCATAACTGTGTTTAATACATCGCACCACATATTCGGTCTCGGACTCGGTAAGTTCCACCACTTCCGAGCTGCGGAATAATGGGCCAAAAGACTGAACTTCTGAAATAAAGAAAACGATTCTTTGAGTTCTGAACCATTTCAGAATTTACGTACTGAAGATCAAAAAAGTACGCAAATAATGGTAAAAAGGCTGTCATTGCAGGCTGGAATTGAAGCTGATAGGCTGAATTTCTCTGATAATTTAATGTGTGCAACTGGATGTCTGTTGCACAAATATGCATATGTTCTGTGACTCGACAGACACGATATAAGAACGAGTTCTAACGAAATCGCACTTATGATTACACATAAATTAATTGTAAGTTTTCCAAGTTTTAATGTGCTTTATGGAAATAAAACAATTTCGTTAGATCTGAAGTTGCTATTTGATTCGATAAAAATAAGGCTTCATTACATCTTCTTGAGTAATCCAACGAATAAACCTACCGGGCAACGAAGACAATTTTTCCGCAAAGTTCTCCTCCCGGGAAACAGGCTGTGCTTTAGCCGGACCACTACTAACCAACATTCCCTCAGTTTTCTGTTTAATTTCAAGTTCGTCCGGCTTCGAAACGGCTGCAACGGGCACGGTTTTAATATCAAAAGGCCGTTCAGTACCAGACTGTAAGTATTCCGTTAACGATCGTGCCAACGCCGGAATGGAAACCTTAAACCATTTAATTTACTCCTTTGTTATACAATAACAATGCGCATTAGTTTACCTGCAGTGTATCTAAGATGTAGTTATTATAAAGGCTCTTATCCTTTTTGGCCAAAATATTGCTATAATATGTAGCCCTGTCTCGGACTTCATCATCCGAATCCATTTGGCAGCGCGCAAGTAAAACTTGAATGTTTTCCAATAAATCGGGGCAAGAAGCTCCGAATTGAGCCATCGCTGAAACTGCTGCAGCTCTAATTGACGGACATTCCAAAATGACGCGGTTGTAGATAAATCGTATGTACCTAAAGTACAAATTTTCATATAGAAGAGACAACATATGATTCGTATTGACATACATCAATACGATTTCTCATATTGCTAACTTGCCTTGAAGGTTGTTTAGTCTTAGGCCCTTCTTTACCCAAAAGATTTAATATGCGTACAGCCAAAGAAACGTGTTCGCAATCCTCTATAAATTCGCATAGATGGGCTAGGCCTGTTTCCTTGGCTTCTGGATTATCTTGGATGATAGTTATGATCGTATCGGCAATTGAAGCTTTATATTCAAGTCCCCCTTCGTCTCTTAACATGGCGGATAAAAAGTTCATTAAAACACTGTGTTTACGTGGAAATTTTAAAGTTAAGGCTCGAATGGCTTGCACCACAACTACTTTAAATTCATCGCTTATTTCAGAGACGAAGGTGGCGATTTGTTTCATTAAACGGTCTACTGACGATTCGGCACCTGAAATTAAAGCAGCAGAATGTACTCTTCAATTTAAACCAATTAAAATACATACCAGTTTTCAGCAGTGTCGTTATAGCTAAAGTGGCTATGGATCTGTTTGAGTCAGTAATTAAGTTCTCCAAATCCAAATTACAAGCTGCAACAGCGGTAGGGTGAGAAATGGCGACTTGGTTTAAAGTTCTCACTGCTGCAAATCTAAAAGATTACATTGTTGAATTAGGAACATTAAAAAAATCCTTTGGATTTCCATTCCAAAACTAACCTCAAGGTGGGTTTTGGAGCCCCACAAAATAACTGCAGAACACTAATTGCTTGAGCTAATTCTCTACTGGTTGAATATTCCAAGTTCACAATTGCATAAGCAGCTTCATACACTACCATCTCAGATTTATGCCTAAAGCAGGATTCAATAAACTGACTGTAAGGAGATGAGCTCTCAACGCCCTCTTCTTCCATAAGCTTTGCCGCAATTCGAATCTATAAACAAAAATATTTTGATGGGTTTGTGTGTTGATGAGTTTGATGTTTGTAGTCTTGTAAGTGAAGTTTTACATACCAACATGCAAACTGCATAAGGTGATTTTAGCGACATTTTTGTCAGTCTCGCAACCAGTTTGGTTACCGCTAATCTGTCTGTCTTCCTGATGTGATATAGCAGACCCAATGCGTGGTACTGCACCATTATGCTAACATAATTATTGTGTTCAGACAAATAAACAGTAAGGTATATAATGTAGTTATTACTTATCACTGTTTACAGCCTCTTGCGCCTCATTTGCCCATCTTTTGACGACGTCAGGGGCGAATTTGGTCATGTGTAAAGAACTAACAAGGGCTGCGGAACTTACAGATGAATTGCGATCAACAATGGCTTGTTTCATGTATCTCTCGATTGCTTGAAGCATTGTAGCATCTAAAAATTTGGATAGTTTAGGTGGCTTTATGGCGATATCAGTGAGAAATGTTTCTATTAATTTGTGACAGTTTGTTACCACAAATATGTATATAGTGTCCACATTTTTGACACCTATTTCGCCTTTACACCTGTAAGTTTCATGTTTTCTGATAAAAATGTTTTACAAAAATTGTTATTAGGAATAGAACAAAAATTGGCATGACAACCAGTGAATAAAGGTTGATATGGTTACAGCAACGAGAAGTGAACAGAAATGATCAACCATTCAGTATTGCACAATATAAAGGAAACTTAATCACTTGAAGAGGCAGTGCTGGTACTCTCCTTTGATATGCAAGAAAATTCAATGATGAAGTGACTGACAACATTTGTGACTGCCTTACAACTCCCTACCCAACTTCCAATGAGATGAGCAGGACACTTTGGGATCGCAAGCCTGGTGTTTTTAGGAGATATCTAAACGAAAATTAGTGGGGTGGTTGCTTATCACCCCTCTTGGTACTGCTATTTCCATAATTTTATTCTTTGTAAACTCAACATTGATGAGTAATAACCAGGGCCTACCTTTTTATGAAAAAGCTTTGAAACCTCTTAACATAAAATAAAACATATTTTATTTTTGTTCTTCTAATAGATGAATAATTAGATATCCGTTCATTACCTGTAATACTACATAAGGCTCTGATAGCAGCAGCTCGGTACATATCCTCTTTTCCAGTCATATCTTTTGTTAAGCTAGAAGTGACGATAATAACATCATCGGCAATTGAGCTCAACTCCTTAATTCCCAAATACACTAATCTTCGAAGAATGACATCCTTGGACTGGAACAGCTTGGTCATTGCAAAAAAGACATCTGTGGCCTCTTTAGCGCTTAATTGCTCACCCTAAAGTAATTTTCCTATTTAATTAATTCAACCAAAGTACAATAAACACTTTGAAGTATCATAAATCCACACTTTTTTGATTACATGGTTTACCTGGTTCAACATGTAAAGCAATTTTGTCAAGATAGGGGTACATTTTCGGGGATTTACGGATGTTTCATTAAATATTCTAGCTTCTTGAAGAACAGTAGTCTTTTCAATGTTTTGAAACGGGTTTCCTCCACCTGAAAGGAAGAATTACTTAAATAGCGGAGCGAACACTTGAACATGAATAGACTTACCGTCTTCCTCTTCTTTTTTATCTCTTTTAAAACTACTCATTCTCCTAATTTTAAGGGCCCCTTTAGGAGATTTTTAACGAAATTTATGAAAAATATCGGAATATCGAAAAAGTGGACAACAAAACATCCACGTAAAACGCAGTGACATGTCAGTGACGGCAAACGTCAGTGTCAGTTACTGGTAATTGTCACTTTAAATTGAACCTCTTTAGTTAACAGCCATGAAGTAACGACTAACAACGTTGGATGGCGCTGCGTTTTACCTCCCTTTCATGTTAATTAATATTTTAGGAAGTTCTAGAGTTTTCTCCCGACTAAAGTAAGTAATTTTAAGGGCGTTATTGCGATAGTTGTTTGAACTGCTAACACTTCTTATTTTTAAAATGAGTCCAACGCTCATCTCAGTATGGCAGTTACTCTCATTTATGCCGTAGCATTGCTGTTTAGGTTGCAATGTAAAATAAACCCAACCCAGTTAAAAATATCATCAACAATCGACGATATTTCCGTTCTTTGAAGTAAGACTTCCAGGAGGATCCCCTTAGGCAGAAGTAAGCGAAGTAGTGCGCATTGATAGGGGATAGCATTACCCACAGTTACCATAGCGGTCTTATTAGTCAAATGAACAAGATATCCATCAGCTCAGGTTAGCAGCAATAGGCGGTGCAGTACTAAGTCGAATGAGTTGTTAAATTAAACAATTATTAAACACCCTGTATGGCAGTTAACGAAGATTATGCACTCGCAGTACGTTCAACATTTTTTAACTGAGCCCTGTCTGAACTTACATCTTTACGTCAGTTGTCAAATTGGACAAAAGTCCCGTACAAGCGATGCAAGAACAACAATCAAACTGCGAAAATCAAAATAGCCGAACGGAATAAGCGAGAATGTCAGTCGTTTCAGAAAATACGAAAATGTCGGGTCTCTTCAAATTGGCCCAGAAATTTAACTGCTTCTATTTATCAGGTAAGAACAATAATATTCTGTTAAACAATCGTGGCAATTCGCGTTAAAGCAACTCACTCAATCTTTGCCGATGTAGCGGCATTAGCAGGAACTCTGCGAAGATATTGATTTCCTCTATCTAATAAATATCTATTCGCACTTAGGGCGTTTTAATCTAGTTGAGTACTGGATATTTCACAGGTTTTCAGTCTTCGGAGTGCAAACCGTTCGTCGTAGGGGGCTTTCAAGTGGGCCTAATTAGGCCCGACGTTGTCAAGCAGCTTATAAACTTTCCAGAGGTAAGTGTCACCCGAGGTGTCTCTCTGTGCGGCTTTGAGACGGTTCATCTAATTAGAATTATCAAAATGAGACCCCATTAAGTGAAAACAGTTTCAGTTTTAAATCGGACACACTAAAAGGTGCCTAATTAATATGACAACTCTGTTCAGCCTGTTACTGGATTTTATCAATTATCAAACATTCACTATTAAACGTTTATCGAATTATTAAATACATTTTTCAGATATTCCATTTCTCCCAGGGGTGCATTGAGCTAAATCCAGCATTTCGTGACTATGAAAAGAGAAGTGTTAAAATTGATGAAGTTCTGCGACATCTCAGAGATAAAAATGTGTTTGTTACGTTAAAAGGATGGAGAGATGAGGTATGTTTTAACATGACAAAGTAACATTCACATGTTCAGTTAATGTTGAGATTTCTGAGGCATCATGACTTGGTGCTCATGCACACGACATATGATACACAAATGAGCAGTGAAGTGCTTTAAAAAAATGTCTGTTAATCTGGAACACTCATGAGACAACGGTAAATTCATGGTGAAATATTCTTACAGTGTATGTTGGTTAATTAATGAAATCTATTTTAAACGCGAAAATTGATATCGAAATATAAAATTTCACTTAAAACTTGGCATTCAATAGGTATATTCTTGGCAAATAACAACATCAAAAATAATCTGTTATCTTGAGGCAATATTGAAGTTTCTAGTGATGAAAAAAAGTTCATATCAGTTTATTGAACTTTAAACTTTCATATGATTTTGGCTTAGGAGGGTCCCTCTTTAGCTAAAATAAATTTTGTCCCCTTATTATTGATTGCGGCTAATTTACGTTCCTTTTCACATAGTGAGTCAATATTTGCAAATAAATTTCTTTTTGAATTATTTAAATTGATAATAATGTAGCAGTGTAAATATCAGTTTACCGATTCCTGTCAGTATTATGAATAATACGACTTATTTAGTTTTTAAACAGTAATAAAGTCGCCAATGATCCTTTATCGGAATATAAAAATAATAATTACTAAGGACTATCTCTCTCTGTGCGTGTGTGTGTTTTTTTGGTTCATTTTCAGAAGCCTTTATTAATTTCTGATATTTTAATTACATACATATGCAATAAATTAATATTCCCCGTCATTCTTTTTATGTAGAGTTAGCAAGCTTTGAGTATGAATATGACTCATTTTAATTGCGTATATCATGCTGTTTATTTAAGACTTGACACATTAGGGACGAGGTTGTATACCCTGAACCTACACTGTATACCCACAAATCAGCTTGAAATTTAAAAATATTCCCCTAGTAATTATTGTTATTTTTATGTGCTACAAACCTTCAACAAGGTACAAGTTTTTCCTCACGATTTGCATATTCAGCCCTAAATTTCACCCATAGTAACGCCTCAAGAGGCCTGCATTGAACTTTTTTCCATTACTGTCTTCGTGCACAACGAGTGATCCATTAGTATGTGATAATATCTATTTTTTTCTGTACTGATTATTTTATTTCAGTATAATCATGAAACTTCGTAAGAATCGCCCGTTTTAGGGCAATGTGCATGAATGCAACCTGGAATGAAAAAGGCATGAGTGTATGTAGTGCAACAAGTCTTTTTTCCTGATCTAGATTCAATAAGTACATATTGGTCTAAAACTGTTTAGAAGGCAATAATATGTGTATTTTTTGCGATTGAGAATAGCAATTTGCCCTTTTCTTAGTTTGGAAAGATTTTTCCATTGGTTAAACTACATGCATACGTACAAGGAAAATTCCATTTCTAGAGTTGTTCCAAAAAGGCCGTGAACAGACCATCACGAAGTCCAATAAGATGTTAATATCAATTAATTAAAATATTGCAATAAGACTTAGGTTCCTTCCTTTTGTGTCATATTCCATACAGGGGGTGTCAGGGACGGGTTACACACTTTTGGAAGTGGAATCATGCTGTCTTTAAATTGCATACTCGATCTTTTAGGTAACTAATGAATAACGATAGTAAAACTAGAAAATTTCATGTGCATTCAGTAACAATTATCCTTACACTTGCGAAAAGTATCGTCTTGCTCTCAGCATCTGTGCCAAATTGCCTATGTAGATATCACAACAGATGTTTGTGTGTAACCCAGTAATTTCATAGTCGATGAACTAACAATAGATTATTTAAATTTATAGAAAAACTAAAAAATATCCTTAAAATCGCCTAAGGAACAAATCCATGATATAACTGTACTGTTATTTGATTCCATTTATTTTTACACAGTGAGACAAATAGGGGGAAATAGGTGGTAAAAACTTAATTGTTATTTTTTTTGGGTTGTTTTGTATAGGTTGGCTAAAATTATTGTATAACGTATTGTGGCGAAGAAGTGCACGAAGTGGAATAAATAAAAGACGTTTCTTTAGCTCTCAATTGAGCACAATTTTCTATCCGAACGATTTCAACTTCGAGAATGTACCACAGTGTATTTTTTCCCAGTGTTACGAGGTTAAAACGGAATTCGATACTCCCAGTTTGTTAAAAATGGACCGATCGGCCACCTGCCTGTTCGGCATTAGGAACTACGGCGTTACCATCAATGGTTTCGTGAGGGACTCGCAACGGGGCCAGTGTCTTTGGTTCCAAAAGAGATCTGCGACAAAGCAAACTTGGCCCGGTAATGTGTAATATTAGGCATTACTAGTATGTTTCGAATTCAGGTAATTCAGTTTGTCATTAAATTTTTGGCAAGAGCGAAAAAGCCAAGCTAGTTAGAGTGAAGTTATGCTGCCATCAATGCTGTCTAGGTAACTAGTTAGGAAATGCACGATTTTATGCAACCAGCATACAACAATACCGCAAAGCATGGCACGGGTTACATAAAATGGTATTTCCTACTGCGTTTCATGCACGACGTTATCCTGATTTTGCTCCGCGATAAAATGCCGTGCACTTGAACATACAGGGTGTCTACAGTCCGCCTGAAATATCTCGAATGGAATTTTTTCGCTCGGAAAACCCCAAGACAATTTTACTTTTAAAGGGGTCAATTTTTAGATCATAAATTCGTAGGTGTAGAGTCATCCCCCCTGAGCGGGGTGGCGACCCCTTCGAGCATCTTAAATGGCGGGGAAGGTCAGGTGGCACATCAAATCAAATACATTCCAATTCCCTTCACAAGCATGCTGAAAGTTGTTTGCTTCGCCTTTAAATATTATTAAAAAAAACGTTTTAAGATATCGGTGGAATAAATCGAAAAAAAGACCCAAAGTTAATAATAATAAATTCACAAATACTACGAAAAATGTTGCTTATCGTCGAAGTCTTGCGATAAGGCGATGAGTTCTGTTCCCATTTTACAGTGATCAGAATTGTATCGCAAAAATTGTCGATCGTTCCGACGGTTTTCAGTATCATGGTTTACACCACTGCAGAGAGAATTGAAATTGCCACCATCTATTTCGAAAACAATGAAATAGCCCGAGAAGCTGCAAGAATGGAATGGATTGGAATTTGACGGAAGTCATCTAGGTAAGAACCTGAACCATCCCTACGTGAAGAATTTAATGTCTAAATTCATGGAGACTAGATCTTTTGCCAACAAAGATCGTGAAAGGCGACGCACCGTTACCAACGAGGCTGCCCAGATTGCAATTTTGGGACATACTGAGCTGGATTATTCAAATTAAGAAAATTTTCTTTCAAGCACCTGAGAATTAGAAGCACCATCAGGTATTCCACGTAGTGATGTTCAGAGGACCTTGAAAAAGCATAATTTCCGTCCCCATAAAATGCATATCATTCGTGAGCTCAATGAAGATGATTCAGATCGTTGTATGCACATTTGTAAGGTGATGAGTGAAAGCATTTTGATCAACCCCATTTTTTATAGCAGATTTCTGAGTGATGTGAATCCTAGAATTATGAGAGAACGGCATTCACAGTATCCAGAAAAATTACAACGAACATACCTCAGAGAATAATGGATTTTTTCAACGAGATGGCGCTTCGCCACACCATGCAGCTCCTGTACGTAACTGTTTGGATCAACACGTTCCCGAACGCTGGATTGGCAGAAGAGGTTTCATCGAATGGCCCCCAGGATCGCCTGATTTAAAGTCATTCGACTTCAGCATACATGTGAAGAGAATTGGAATACCTTTGATTTGATGTGCCATTTGGCCCCCCGTGCCATTTAAGGTTCTTGAAGGGGTTGTCACCCCGTTTACGGGGACGACCCTACACCTACTAATACATGATCTAAAAATGTCCCCCGTAAAAGTAAAATTGGCGCGCCTCGGGGTTTCCCCAGTAAAAAAATCCATTCAAGGTATTTCGGGTGGACTCTTTTAAATGGACCACCCTGTAACCAATATGCCCCCTGCGTATTACGTGGATTTTCTAGAACCTCGATTTTCTCTGTAACAGGCAAGTGGGACTCCATGGTCAGCGGAGGATTGTCCGTCGGACACGGCATCCTTGAAACGGCTTACAAAGAAGCAATGGAAGAAGCTTCCGTTCCTCCAGAACATCTGAAAAGAGTGACCAGCGCTGGATGTGTTTCGTAAGCAGTTTCACCTCGTCAATTATCCATAATTTTGGATCAACACCTTTCAGCTTCTATTTCGAGTCCGAAAGGGGCTTATTCCCCAACACGGAGTTTGTGTTCGATCTAGAGCTGCCCATAGATTTCAGGCCAGAGTGCGCAGACGGAGAAGTGGAAAGCTTCGAGGTACTGCCAGTTACGCAGTGCTTGAAGAAGATATTAGCCCCTGATTTCAAAACGACAAGTGCCCCAGTAGTTTTAGATTTCTTAGTTAGACACGGTGTAATAACCCCTGAAAATGGTAAGTACATGCATGGATTTGACTATTTAATTTCGCAATCGCGATAGGGGTGATGGGGCGAATCTCTCAAGTGCACATGGGGGGGGGGTACAAAAACAACCCCAATTCGCAAACGTTTTCAGAATTGATTGAATGCTTAACGCACGTTTTGTAAATTTTTCAGCCCTGTAGAAATAGTTATTGTGCGAATTTTTGTTAAACATAATCTACCGGGTGATCCAAGAAGGTGGCTCGCCTTTGTAACTTTTTCGCTTTTAAACTTGCGGAAAGTTGAAATTTGGAAGAAAGCTATGTGAGAATAGACTTTTGACTGACATTAATGGCGTTTGTCTGTCACTTCCGGTTTAACCGGAAATGACGTCAACTTTCGATTTTTAAACGTAATTCCCTATGAATTTGTGCCTTTTTGGAATCTAGAGGTCATTTCTAGTCTAAAAACATGTAAATATTTTTTTTTTGGGAAAAAATCGATATGCTCTTATTATGAGGGGAATGTCGTCAAAGGTTCCCACTTAGACACCGTCCAGGCCGCCATTTTAAGAAATAAGCGAATAAAACGCAAACGGGAAATGCTAACGAAGAAGAAAACTTTATTATCAGGGAAGGCAAAGAAATCGATGTTTTACTTGTGGTATCTAAACCGTATTTATTATTTTCTCAAGCTTCGAAATCGGTTACATCTAACCGTCTGGAGATGCTGCTGTTAGCCAGCTGCTGAGGATTCAAGCGAATGTGCCGAAAACTAGCACTTTTCTAGTTTTGAGGGAACTAACTTAAGTTAATATGACACGGGCTACTAATAGTAGGAAATAAATTTGAGAAAAATTATCAAAATTACGGGAAAAAAAGCCTGAGGTGCGGCCGACTCGACACCACGCCACTGCTTGAAGGTTAAAACATTGATTTCTTTGTCTTCACTGGTAATAAAATGTTCTTCTCCGTTAGCACTTAACGTTTTCACTTTATTCACCGTTTTTTTTTTAAACAGTGGCGGCCTGCCTGGTTTCTAATGGAAACCTATGGCGACATTTCCCTAAAACTAACTTCACATCAATTTTTTCACTTTTAGCATAATTTTACATTTTTTTTTTTGTAATTTTTAATGCGCCTGCGTTCTCACGGCTGGACACAATTTCTACAAGTAGAAATATTTTATTCTTCCCTCCTGTCCCTTCGCCATGGACAGCGCTTTTTTTTTCAAAATTTGAATGTTTTCCATGAATTAACAGTTCACTCCTGGATGAACACACGTTGCGTTTTGGATAAAAAAAATTCTGGAAAAATGATCTTTTTGAAAATCGCAACGAGTCGCCGTGCTGCCGTTGGAAAAGCGGAAGACAAATGGCAAAAGCGGTTTTTCGGTGTTTAAATTGCTTATAAAAGAAAAGGTACTCGATAAACTGACAAATGAGCATTTTCCCGGGTAATTCTGACCTAAAATTACGCCTGGTACCCATGCTTCAGTGGCGTAGCTCCACATGCGAAAACCACAAAATAATATATATATTTTTTTTAATTCGCATACAATATCAGTCAACAATAAAGCAACAAATAAAAATTATAGTTCCCTACAAAATCGGCAGTTTCTTAAAGACGATGTACATATATTTCGATTTTGCACGTGTAAACAAACTAAATAATGCACAAAACCCCATATCATTCCGCTTTATCTGCCCGATAATTTTTCACATTCCTTTCAAGCCAGTCGAAAAGTAAAGCAACAAAATGGAAATTTCAACACGACAGTGACCCTGAGCACACTGCTGAGATAGCAAAACAATTTTTTGTGGACCGTGGCAGTCGCTTAACGAAATGGCCTGCCCGGATCCCAGACCTAAACCCCATAGAGCACCTCTGGGAAATGGTTGAGGGTAAAGCGAGAGAAAAAACCCACGATAATTTCAAAATTGTGACCATTTGGCGCCGTTGCTCGTGTTTGGAATTTCACTCCAGAAGCAACCTTTATGAGTTCACTGGAATGTGCGAGTCGTAGGTGCGCTCTGAAGTGATGAAAAATAGAGGTGCGCAGACAAAATTGAGATATAATCAAAATCTGAATTCATTTAGTTATATGTTGATATCAAACTTTATTGACTATTATCATTTGTTAAATTCTTTAACTTAGTAATAAAATTTGGAGAACCGCTCAACAACTCTAAAGATATTACGTATAACTTTCTTTGCTGCTTTACTTTTGACTGATCCTGTATTTTAAAACTAAAAATGACCTCTAGATTCCAAAAAAGTAGAAATTCATGCGGCATTTCCTTTAAAAATCGAAGGTTCGGGGCACTTCCGGTCGGACCGGAAGCGCTGGATGGACGCCATTAACGCCGATCGATCGGCCCCATTGTCTCGTATACAGTCGCTCAAAAAAGTACCCGTAGAGCTGGAAAAACATTCTGCAAACCGCAGTTTTTCACTGTTTTTTTTTTCGAATTCTGTATAATGAAAATTCAAACCTGAACTTGGTTGACGTGTTCGAGTAACTTTTGAAAATTTAATTTTTAGAGTGCTTTTCGAGGTCTTAAAAAAGTGTTCACGAAAAATGATGAAATTTTGATGTTTTTGACGATTTTCAACTCCCTAATTTGTGGTTTGATTTCGATCAAATTTCCATAATGTGCGTAGAAAAGTCCCCTCTACAAGATTACTGGGAGAAATTTCCACTGCACGAGAAGCTTCCGGAGCGGAGATTTTTTAAAACCTTAAAAAGCATCGTAAAAATAAAATTTCCAGAAGTTGCTCGAACACGCGAACCGAGTTCAGGTTCGAATTTTGACTGTACAAAATTTGAGCGAAACCGGTGGGAAATTGCGGTTTGCAGGTCTTTTCCCGGGCGCGCGAATGCTTTCCCGGGCGCCTGCAGCTGCCCTCCAAGCTCCCACTTTCGAAGCTCGAAAACGAAAAGTTTACGAGGGCGGGCCTCCTCCTCGCACCACCCGGTGTAACAGTTCCAACTCGTCAACGTCGAACTTTGCGATGAAAACCTTTCAGAGCCTGATTACTTAAAAATCATCGAACTTCTCCACATTCCCCTTCAAACCATATACGGCAACCGCTTCAAGATAAAGGAAAACGGATTGGCCGAAAATAGTATTTAAATAGCGTATGAAACGATCTGATTAGCTCGCTTCCTGCAATCGTCAGTTTCAAATATACAGGGGCTCCAATAACCAGTGGTCGTCTCGAGGGGGCCACGTTCGACGCGAAGATTTGAAACTGACCTGACATCAGGTTATTTTACTTACTGATGATTGAGAACTTTATTTTAGAGCTCTTTGAGGTAAATGTTACGTTGTTGGTGAAACTGTGTAGTTTAATATTTTTGTATTGAATTTTCCTAGGCGCGTTAAAACTTTACAATATGTTTCCTATTATATTTTATACCTAGTTTTTCTAGAATATTAGGTCTTGTTAAATATGCGCTTCAACGACCAGCGTGGCTAGCGATAAAGTCCGGTTGTGACGGTTTCGTTGGTGCGGTTTTACTTTCCGATCTACTTAAAACGTAAAAATCAAATGTTGCTAATAATAAAAAAAAAAGAATCAAAATAAGGATAATCTTAGCATTAAATAATTTTTTCGCTGTAGCCCCACGCCGATGTTGCCAAATGAGATGCGACCCTTGCGAGAACTCCGATATACAGGGCGTCTCTAAAAGGTCTCCGCAGCGCCCTGCCTCCGGCCGCCGAGATCGAATTCAAACGATTTAACCGCACTCGCCTCGGCCCGAAAGGCGATAATGGCCGAGCTGCGGAGCGGCCAGGTCCAAATGATAAAATCGATTTTTAACCATAGTTAATTACTAAACGGAAAGGGGAGAACTCGTGAAATTATCTATTGGGGAGGGTAACCCTGTGCCTGCCAAGAAAATTTATGTAAATCGTAGAGGGCGCCACTCACGCACCGGGTACTCGCTCGAGCTGTTTTGTTTGCGACGGTAAACCCCCTTGGGGGGGAGGGCAAAAACGCATTTGCGCAGTATCTCCGCTTAGTCCTTGATCAAGTCGCGAAAAGCGCTTGCAAATTAAATACAAAAAAATGCGATTTTCTGATTGGGTAATTTCGATTTTGTTTTCTTTCGTAATGTTAAAAAGAACGCTAACAAATTGCTTGGGCGGCCGTTCGTAATTCCCGCCGAACGCACGCGTGCGAAGATCAATGCGGCAAACAAAATGCCGCGCCGCGGGGCCGAGACGTCCCCCACGAAAAGAAATCGGACGGATTTAGGTCCGGCGAGCGCGGGGGCCAATTCGCGGAAGCGTCGCTGATCCATTTGTTTGGACACCGCTAGCACTCAATGCGAAACGAGGCATGATCCACGTTCTCGTTCTTCCTCTTCGTGGCGAAGAAATGTCTTCCGGCAAACCTGACAGTGCATGTTGCAGGTGTCGCAAATGAACTTCTCCTGTTGATCGCCGAGGAAGGATGACTGGACCAGTAATGAAATCATCAGGTATCGGAGCCCGGAAGTTAATTCTGGATTCCTCTTGAGAATGCGCGGTTCCGATGGCGTGTGGGTTTTCGGCCGGCGGGGCAGGTGGTGGTTCCCCCCTCGTGAAACCAGCTTCGTCGTAAAACGAAACGCCCCTTCCAGAATTAACGTCAGTTTCCCTTTGATCCACGACAAACTGGCACAAATGCGGGCGAGATTCCGGGTCCTGTGGTAGAATTGGTGCTTCGTGGTATGACTATAGCAATTTTCCTCCGAGCGACCCTCTTCAGAAAGTGCTGGTTCTCTCCCGGTTTGCCTGGTACTTAGTTCAGGGTCTTCTCCCGCACGTTCCAAGGTTTGTTCTTCGACTTCAGAGGCCCCTATAGAACGCTTTCGTCCATAATCCGCGGTTTCAAACGCAAAGTCGCCTGTCTGCAGCACCAGAGGTTGGATGACTTGGTGCTCTACCGTGGGGGAACCTTTCAGAGTAAATTCGAACGCATTCTCGGCCATTTCCTTGACCAATACCATATCCGGGTATTCCGCATTGGTATGGTGCACCGCCGTAATGCAAGTATAAATCAAAAATTACTTTTACCACTGAGCTGAAAATGTCCTGTCCCTCTCGGGGAGGTCAGTTTGAACCAAAAAATAGGTGGTACCTGAGACGGGAAAAGGCACGATCGAGCCAAAAATGCCGCAAAAATACGGTTTTTTTTTGTCCAAAAGTGGTTTACCGTCACAAACAAAACAGCTCGAAGAGCCTAAACAAGTACCTAATGCGCATGTGGCGCCCTCTGCGATTTGCATAAATTTTGTTTGCAGGTATGAGTTCTTCATCCCGAAAAACGTAGAAAATTTCGTGAGTTTTCCTCCGGCCGTTTAATATTTGTGGCTACAACTTGAATTTTACACTCCAACTTGCCGAGGTTTCAACGAGCCACCCTGTAGCTCGGTTATTATCAGCTTTTGGACCGAGGCAAACACGGTTAAATCGTTTTATTTATATATCAGCTGCCTGTGGTAGAGCGTTGTAAAGACCTTTTAGAGACGCCCTGTACAAGGGGATGCATAAGTTTTTAAACAGACTTTCACGAACGAAACATGTCGGCATTCCAAGGAAAAATTTTCCTATGAACATGCATTAGTTCCGTTACTGTGTTTTACCCTTAGGTCAATAATTCCCTCATTTTACAATTTTGGCGTCCTCAGCCTGAGCCGCCATTGAACGGCAAAATACAGGGTGTCTCAAAAAAAGTGCGAAGCTATAACTCGGCTGTTCACGAACAGGGTTTGATAAACTGAAAACCAAATGAAATGATACTTTTTCGGACTATTAAGTGACGTTAAACTTGATTTTCTTTTGAAAGCGAACAGCGAACTTGCAGATACGCTTCAAGCATACTTCTAAAGCAATTGGGACTCCGGTGAAGCAGTACGTCTTTATTCTGCCCGTTTTTCTAACAAAGAAGTACCTAACTCACAAAGAGATTACTTAACTCATGGAGAAGTACCTAACTCACAGAGCAGTACTTAATCGCACTTGCAACGTAAACGCTCATAGAAAGCTGGACGTGGTTCTAATGGTTAAGGGCGGTTCTGCCTCGTCCCTTCGCGCTACGTATCATATGGGCATCTTTGGACAAGATAACTCCCTAGGATGCGAGGGAATGAAACTAAGATGGCCAGAGGATCACGCAGATGACCCC
This sequence comes from Euwallacea fornicatus, assembly GCF_040115645.1. Taxonomy (NCBI): domain Eukaryota; kingdom Metazoa; phylum Arthropoda; class Insecta; order Coleoptera; family Curculionidae; genus Euwallacea; species Euwallacea fornicatus. The sequence goes on from NC_089578.1 coordinate 424,108, forward strand.
CTGAAGATGCAGTTGGGTACAAAACCCATAATGTCCAAATTTAGGGTACAGATGGTAACTCATATTGTTCAAATTTTAAATTTCTTTCAGTTGAAAATTGTTTTAACGTTCACTTATCGCAACATCATTAAATTCAAGAAAATATTTTCCATAAAAAAAGTTTCGAGAAATATTTTCCATTAAAAAAAATGTTTCGAGAAATATTTTCCATTAAAAAATGTTTCGAGAAATATTTTCCATTAAAAAAATGTTTCGAGAAATATTTTCCATTAAAAAAATGTTTCGAGAAATATTTTCCATTGAAAAATTTCGAAAAATATTTTCCATTGAAAAAATGTTTCGAGAAATATTTTCCATTAAAAAAATGTTTCGAGAAATATTTTCCATTGAAAAATTTCGAAAAATATTTTCCATTGAAAAATGTCGAAAAATATTTTTCATTAAAAAAATGTTTCGAGAAATATTTTTTGATCAAAAACTGTTCCAAGAAAATGTGAAGTTCTATTTAAAATTCTGATGCTGAAACTTGAAGCAGAAGTCGAATTTAAAAATATCAACTTTGACTTTACTTGACAGCTCGAAAAATTGTCATTTTATTTGATTTTTAGTTCATTTTAATCCGTTCATAAATAACCAAGTTATGCCTTATCCCACTTTTCCAATACACCCTGTATATTGAGCCGTGAAAGACTTCAATGTTTATACTACGTCGAACCTGAAGTGCTTTCAGGTTCTCCGGAACGTACGTAATGGAGAAGCATTTTAACGTAACGTTCTGAGACAATCTGTAACAGACTTTGGGAACAAGTTCGTTTCAAAACTGTTTTGATATCTTAATGGTACATGAATGGAAATTCATGGAATTAAGTTAAATAATTCATAAAAATTCATTGTCTTCGATGGGTCGCAGTTTAGTTCGAACTTAACACGTAAAGCTTCGGACAGAGGTTTCTTTGACGTAGCTTTTCTTTGCTGTGCGCTTCAACCCTGCTCATATAGGCCCCAGCTGAGTGAAGCCCAAAAATTCTTGATGGGTCTTGCCTTGGCTGAGCTTTTTGGGGTACATCATGACGTGGTTGTGGCGTGATGGCAGGACATTGCCTGCCAGTGTTAGTCGACTTTGAAAGAAATTAGCTTTCGGGCCAGGCCTCGCTCTTTGCCTCATCGCCAGAGTCAGAATAGTGCAAAGTTCCACGTGCAAGACCCATCGAGAATGTTCTCGCTTTGCTGAGTCGCAGGTTACAATGCACACGACCAGTGTTCAATCTTGAGTGTTCACCTTTCTTAGGCGCCATCTTTTGAGCCAGTTATCAGTACAACAATGACAAGTGAAGTTTTGTCATGCGCCATATACGGTACCTTTTTCGCTGCTGCGCGCATGGAGTTTTAGTGAGTGGAAGCGGAAGGCAATTAAGCGATTAATAGGTGCGAGGGAGACAGTCTACCGCTTCCCCTTCCGTTGTCAACGATCCGATAGTGCCGTCAATTGTCAGTTCTACGTGGTTTCGGAGGACGCATTTGCGGCATCAAGGGAAAGTGGAGCAATTTCCGAAATTGTTAAAAAAATTTGTTTTGGTGGAAATAAAATCTATTTTCGTGAACGTCATTCCTGAGGTTGTTTACAGTTTACTTCAGGGTTAGGGAAATTTAATAATTTTTCTAAGGAATAAAGTTAAAATAAAAAACAAACTTTATTGCTACAAAATTGCAGCAACTTTTTAATTATCTCGGTAAAAAAAAACATTACACAATCGTTTAGTAAATTGGTCCCTTATGCGCAAGCGCTTGCTCACATCTACCAGGCACGGAAGAAATTGAGTTGGTAATTATTTGGGGATCCACGGAGTCCCGTGCGTTTTCAATCTTGTTAAACGGCACGCCCTGATTTGCGATGTTTTCTTCTCGACAATCTCCCAAATTTTCTCTATGGAGTTTAAGTCCGGAGGCTGCGCCGGCCATTTGGACACTTCAAGTTTTTTCCCCCCACGAACTAGTTTTTGATCATCTTAGTTGTCTGCTTTGCCGCGTTATCAAGCAGAGGAATGAACTTATGACGCATTCTTCGTTCAGCAAGACATGATCCAGTATGTTTTGATGCACAAAACTATCCACTTTGCCCCGCAATCCTATGCATTGGGGGGCAAAGCAATAGGGAACAAATCCATACCATATTATTCCCTCCTCCGTGGTTTATGCTAGCATCAACGTACCTTAGGTTGGGCCTTTGATCTTGCGGACGTGCCCATTAAGCCCCATCGCTCCCATGAATTCGAAACTCGGATTCGTCTGAGTATAACACCCCTCTTTCTTGTTGGTGAGTCCAATTTGGATGACGGTAGTTTAGACCTCTATTTTTTTGAGAGAAGGTTGGTTTTTTTGGCCATGTCTTCGCTTTGATCCACCCTCCACTAATCGACTTTGTATTGTCTTTGGAGAAACGTTCGTTTCTCCAACAGATAACAATATCGGGCACTAATTACTCGTCTTGTGAGATCATGAATTATTGCCCCGCCCCCTTCCACGCCTCAAATTAATATGGAAAATGTGGCAGTTTTAGAAATAAATTTCTCTCATTTTGCCGCGAACATTTTCGGGGCAAAAGTGTCTGTTCTTGACTTGGCCCCCTTGGAAAAACTCGAACGTTCTTAGCGCACGAATAAACTGTAAACTTCGAACGTGGCATTGACGATAACAAATTTTATTTTCGACGAAGTTGAGTGCACCCTTCGGGACCAAATTTCATAAATTGCTTTGCAATAAATATCGATAAAACTTACACCGACGCCAATGGCGTAGAATCAAACACGTTGGGGGGGTCAAACCGAACCTCAACTTCTTATTAATATTAGATTTTTTTTTAAAATATTATGTGAGGCTTTTTAAGCTAAATAGGTTTAAAAGTTACAACGCCCTGCGTAGCGAGCACGGGACTCCAAAATGAAAAATGGGATGATGGAAGTCCCGTTATTCCCCCTCGGAGAATCTGCGGCTGACGGGTTGGCCTACTTTTTTGGAACGCCCTGTATGGTCTAAAAATTTTAATGCAGCCCTGCTCTACGAACACTGCGGTAGAAATTGGAGTTGAGAACGCATCGACTGAGAAGGGACACGACTCGTCCTCGGACTGGGGCGTGCTGCTTGCGAGTCGAGGACGCGGCCCATCGTGGACAATGGAGGGGAAAACGGTGGATTCTCTCAGTCGCAGTTGCCAATCGCCTATTTGCCTTTCTCTCGCACTCACTAAAGCTCCATGTACATAGCAGCAGCGTACACGGCAATTCTTGCTGACGCGTTAACTGCCAGCTGCGCTGCTGGCAGTTAACGCGTTCGTGTCAACTGCCGCCAACCCGCCAGAAAACTGGGTCGCAGGGCGCTTGAAGAGCCCTCCTGGGCGAGGACGCTATCCAGAGGGGTTCCTAAACTACTCTGAGATGGTTCCTTGACCAGTTGAAACAAACCTTATGGCTTCTAAACTAAAATAATATGTGTGTTCATATGGCATCTATTTTTTTCATTTTAATTGTCATAGTTTCGCATATAGCTTATGAACCGCCCTGTATTATAAGCAATTTAGGTATTTCGCAACGGTGGAGATAGGGAAAATATGGCCTAACAGTAATACAAAAACTTTGCGTTTTATTTAACTAAAATTTCAGCGATTTGACTGAAATAATATTCCGTACATTGGTATTGCTTATAATAATTAACGGGGAAAATGATTACCTATATATAGATTAGATTTTTCCAGTTTGTAGCTTTTTGTACTACTTTGTGATATTATTTATTAATCAAAAATGTTTTGTGTTAAGTAAATGTTAATAAACTTAATATATTATGATGAAAATTTTGGTTTTGCTCACTGTTCCAAAAGCGAAACTACAATTAAAAACAACGCTCCGCATACATATTAACAAAATATTCCTGCCGGTTTGAAGCTCGACAGTTTCTAACCGCGGATTTTCGATAAACCCCCCAACCCTGAACTTTTTAACACATCCATTACGCCTCTTCTATAGTGGCGAATTCGGGCCGCCGCATCGTTTCATTGCGACACTTGGGAACGCCGGCCGGCCGAGTTGTCGCACCGGTGCGGATCCCCGAATTCGCCGTAAGTAAAAAAACATGCACACATACCCTTTAATGGCCTAGAAACGTTTGCTAATTTTTCCGAGAATTGCTGCAGTGAAACTTGGACCGGTTCTCGACTTTTCCTTCAACAAAATTTTCACCGGGCAAGCGCAAAATTACAGCCGAACCCCGTCAACACTGAACAATTTTCACTGCAGGTCTATCGGCCCAGTCTCCAACGTTTAATCGAAATGGTTTTAAGTGTCGGAGGGGCCACTGCTACATACCGGGACACCTTAGCGCCCTAGCTGAGACATGCCACGGCACTATCGTGTTTCCCCACAGTTTCCCTGTAGACGCTTTCGTTGTTTGACCTGGGACACATCGCGGCGTTCGATGACGAAATTGGGGCTTTGTAGTATGACGTCATGAACCTGTGGAGAACAAACCGGTGTTGTCGAGTATAAACGCAATAACGGCGAGGTACCATGAATTTCGCCCTGCAGTTTAACATTTCGCTCGGTGATCCACATCACACCCGTTTAAAGGTATGAGATCTCACCTTTTTCCTTAAACTAAACGTATCATGAACGACATACCTTTGCTTAAACTTCTTAAACAAATAGATCACAGTCAGGGGCAGTGGCGTCATTAGGGCCACAGAAACGGGAATAACTGCAACAATTAACGACGCAAACTTAGAATGTTATACAGGGTGCGCCAACGAAAGCGCAACAGCTGTTTCCTCGGTTGATAAAAAGGTTGTGCAAGAATGCTCGGACACGTCCACTTCAGTGTGGAGGGGGGAACGTTTTTTATTGGGTATTTACAGTGTTTGCCTTCATGGGGAGGTGAACTGCCCCTAAAATTTTAAATGCGAAGGGTTACTCGAGTTACACATCAAATCAAAGGTTTTTTGAAGAGCTTTATGGTGCTGCGAAAATTTCTTACTTCGAAACGACCGCTGATGAGTAAATCGATTATTCCTTTATGAACCAAACTTTATGCTAAAATCATGGATTTCGTTAGGTAATAATAGTGGGTTTTATGTATCAAGAAAAAAAAAACAACAAAAAATAGCAATAAAAACCTTCCCCCTCCACACTAAAATCTATGTGCCTCCGAGGATTTTTGCATAACTTTTTTATCAACCGAGAAAACGGCTGTTTCGTTTTATTTGTCGCACCCTGTACATTGGTTTAAAGTCGAATGGTACCTGTGGTGAGATCAGCATGCAAAGGTTCCAACGCGAACCTCAGCAAAAATATGGCGATCCCGGTATTTTGTATACCAGTTTCGATGGCTATCGCAAGTATATCGGGTTCAGGTTGCTTGCCCAGTTTTGCAATAATATAACCCAGCATGTAGCCCACCCAAGGCAAACCCATGCCCGCTACCACAATCTAAAAACACGCGTCCAATCACGATTCTTGTATCTTCTTTGTGTTGCTTCACTCACCCTCCAGGAGAACAACTCGAATAGGTACAAATTTGTTACAGTGGCGAATATAATGATGAAGGTGATTAAGAGAGAGGAAAAACCCTTCAGTATTCTGCCCAAAAAGGCGCCTGTTTTTTTCAAGTATCTGTTTATCAAATATCCTATGGTCAGAGGTACTACCAAGGCAAAGACGTACATCGAGATGTGGAAATATGGGACCTGGAAAACAGTGCGGTAATGTGAGAGTTTAATGCAGATTCAAAAATGTATACCTCCAATTGAGCGTCTTTAAAGATGGTTTTTCCCAAAGTAAACAACCAAAATGGCATCATGCCGAAGGCAGCGAGGGTACTTATTGTCGTCATTAGGATCGACAGATCAATGTTTCCATCCAATATAGCTGTCCAAATGTTAGAGGCCCCTCCCGCAGGGGACACCCCCGTGAAGAACATGCCGAGGCGCATGGCAGGATCGTTGGGGAACAGCGCATAACCGATAGCGTAACTTAGCTAAAAAGAAAAAAAAGGGATGTAAGTTGAATCTGGGTAATAGGGGGATGTTGGGGTAATGATTGGGGGTGTTGAAGGCTGCTTTCAAAACCTCATTTCGGTGTGATTGCGCGCAGCATTCGATACATTTGGATTTTTTTTTTTATTGTTGGCGTTTAAGCGCAAATAGAGCAACAGTCAAACTGTGGCTTAGAGAAGACAGATGTTGTTCGGCAGCATACGCAAAACCATGGGGCAATAAAGTTTCTAAACTGAACAGGGAATTTTTGAGTAGATGAAACAGGTCCCGAACGCCGAAAGTTTACAACCCTGTAGAAGCATTCAGGACTTGCAAAATTGAATTATGCATAATATTTGTCGAAAAAGTGAAGCGAGTGCCAAATGGGTCCTAAATATCTAAAAAAAAATAATGATAGAGGAGGCCATAAACGCAGAACAGTTTGAATTCTGGATTCTAGTAACTAGGGGATTCCCCCCGAGGGTCATCAAGGGCCAAGCACAGGGTGCGTCGCGGCAACCAAGCGTTTTTAGAACCAGCAGTGCAATGAAGGCTTTGCACTTCAACAGGCGGTTCATACTTTAATTCACCTTTCAGTTAGATCCAGGCCCATTTCGTTGGGCCGCTGCCAATTAAAGGAACAACCGTTGCACGGCCCTTAAGTGACAGTTTGGTCTGCGGTAGGACGATTTGGCGCCCCTGGTCGGTATTTTCTTGAAGATATCCCTTACTGTAACATCTGAGCACTCCTTTCATCTCTAAATTACAAAGTGGAGGTGATGACAGGCAACAGCTGTGCTTGGAGTCAGATGGAGCAACGGCACACACCGCCAGGGCGTCGACGGCCGTTCTTCGCCCGTTGTTTGCCAGCGGTCTCGTTTCCGGATTGGGGGACATTTTATGGCCGCCGGACCTCGCCCTATGTGATTCTTTTTTGTGGACTCATCTGGAGGCGCGTGTCGCTGAGGCTTAAACATTAGAAGAATTAGAAGAAGGAACCCGACATCGAACCACCGCCATCAACCCTGCGAAGGGTCGAAGCCAGTTTTTTCGAACGTCTTCAACATCGCCTCGACGACAATGGACGGCACGTGTCAGATGTAATTTTCTGTTCATGACGCTCCGTTTTCCACCGTGCTGTTACAACGGAAAACAAATTATACGTCACAAACTAACGATTCTATGACGATTTCAGAAGCACTCGATTGCCACGCCGCACCCCGTATAACGTAAAATTGCCATGGCGGGGGTCAAAATTGGCATTTCGGAGCTTTCGGTGACTTAAATGTAGTAGATGGACGAATGGGGACTTTGCTGGCCCCGTTGCCTTCTAAATTCTACTCACCAACGGCATAACGACGAACTGCCCGAAAAACCCGATTGTCGGGCCCACAGGTCTTCTAATCAGATTTGTCAGTTCTGACCACTGCACGACACAGCCAAAATTGATATAAATTATTGCGACGAGCGCTGCGGTCGAAGCAGTAAATATTCGATCTATAGTCCGCTTTTTCCTTAGACATTTTACGTCGAGCTTTCCTTGAATAGTTTTATTTGAGGTCGTTTCCTTACATTCTATCACAGTTTGACCTGAAATTTAAAGGATTTTTTAATGGTTCCCAGTCCACAGATCTGCAAGTGCATTAAAGCTATTACATCATCTAGTTCATGCCCCGATTTTGTAGTTATTTACATGTCGCCTTGTCAATTTGATGCAAAACTATGAAATTTGCAACGATACGCCGCAGTGAAGATACAACGAATGCCGCAGCATCCTTTAGCTTAGTAAAGGGGCTGCGAAACTCACCTAGAAAATTGCCTGTCACGTTGAAGGACCCTGTGTAATTGGACTGTTGTATAAAAATATTTTTATCTAGCGAAGCGATGTGTGGATTTTCACTGTATAACGAACATTGGGTCAAGTTATCTGAAAAAGAAAGGTTTAAACATGAAATGCTATAGAAATTTCAAAATTTCAAAATTTGGAAAATTTCAAAATTTGGATAATTTCAAAAATTTCAAAATTTTGAAGATTTCAAAAATTTCAAAATTTGGAAACTTTCAAAAATTTCCAAATTTTGAAAAACTTATTAGCTACAACGTAGCTGGAATGTATGAACAAGAATCTATTACCTGTACTTGATATGAAGTAATCCACAGCGACAGTGTCGTACATGAAGACTGTAACATTTTTTGGAACAAATGTTACACTTGCAAAAGTTTTAACGATTGCTGCATGGCAAACTAAAAGTAAGACGAATATTACGATGAGGGATTGGAGGCAACTTGAGATTGGGCACATCTGAAAAGAGGCAAAATTAAGTGTCGCTCGAGAAAATAAACAAAAATTAAATACGCAATAAGTCCCCCGGGGGCAAATTTATTTTCCCCATCTGCGAGCTGCGCGCGCAAATGATGTTGAGTAGATTTACGTGAACGCTTCCGTAACGGACGAAATTATATTTTAGAGAAACGGGGAACGGGAAAATTTCGTAAAATACATATTGATTCATAGGAAACGGCTAAAAATCCGGTTACTAGAAGAAGAACCGGGGAAAACCCCGTCACTTTAACTTGCTCATAACATTCATCGAGATGTGTTTTGAGGATCGAGAAATGTCCACGTACTGACCTCTAACCTGAGAATTAGTTGATAAAAACTGCCTTCAACAATAGATACTCACTGCATTAATTGAAGGGAGCACGAGAGGCCAAAACGGTCGGGAATAAATATTTTATTTATAACAATTTTTCGACCGGGCGCGTAATTTTAAATTTCAAATCAGGGTCGGACTTCGGCAAACAAAAGGGGTCAATGCCAAATTTGCGCGCAAATATATTTTTTTGGAATTTCGCACCGTTTCGGAACCTCATACCATTTGTATTTGCCAGGGGGGGTCCCGGTGGGGACGCACGAAAGACCTCGAAAAGCGCACTTTTTCACTAAAAAAAAAAAAAGAAAAAAACTCTCGAGAATCGGGAATGTACGATGGTTAAAAAGTGAAAGCAAAACCGCTTTTTGCTCGAGAAGGCAGGAGATCAACTTGGACCTCGAGACAGCACTTAACAGGCAGAACCTCGGCCCACGACTAACTGTGTACCGTGTGTGGCAGCGCACTAAAGAGAAAACAAAACTGATTTCGAATTTCGCAATAAATAACCTTGACTACCACCAGCAATTAAATCCGTTATGGTGGACTCCACAGATCCTGTTTTGACCGAAAAAGAATCGCCACTTGATGGGGTAATTGATGGGGTGATGGGGGGGGGGGGACCGGGCTCGAACGGGGCGGGGGGAGGGCATAAAACTAGTTTCGGTTTTCGGGGTTCAATGACGAAATACGGGTGCGCGTTCGGGATGTTTCAGCCTCCATCTCCGCCTTTTTGGAAGGTACCACGGAAGGCGCGAAACAGGAGAGTTCGGCAAGAGGGCGCTTCCCCCGAAACGCAGATTTTTCCTCATTTTCCGCCACGTCTGTAAACGTGCAAAAGCACGTCGGTTTTGTCCGCAAAACGGGCATTTTCTTTGAGTCGGTCGTCTATTATATGGCACGCGCCCTCTAGCGGAGGCGAAAGCAGGCACTGAAATCTTAAGCGGGGAAGGGGGTCGATTACCCCTTATTTGAAAGAGGTTTCAAATGCGCCCCTTTTTTTAATTGGGAGGATGTCGAGAAATCGTGCCCCAACCGCATACAGGGTTGTGCACTAAGTGCGCATCGCACGATTACGGCCCTATTTGCAGTTTTTTTTTAAATTCTTTTTGCAGTTGCATGTACGACCTTGTAAGGCACATAAAAATTCATTTATACAGGGTCTGTCAAAAACAAAGATGCAACAAAAAATGTTGCCTTATTAAAGCGGAAAACCCTATATATTACTGCATTTCTGGATTCCACGTTCAATTTTAATGCAATTTTATTAACACGTTGGCAATCTTTGAATTGCCAGTTTCACAAACTAGAATTAGGGACCTACCGCCCATGCCTAAACTTATGAAACAACATTGCACAAAAACTATGCAACTTTAGTATAATAGTATAGATAATTAGGTGTGGGCACAGGTTCTCTTTCGCTGTAGTTTCACAATACATCGAAGGAACAGCAGGGTTCCGTTTGAAATTTTCAAGTTTTGACAATTTTTTGAAAGTGGCTTTATTTTTCTGGACACCCTGTAGAAAGTGCCAAGCGAAGCTTGGTACCATAGGAAATCACGAACCCTCAGTTTTATTGTGGCAAAAAACCGTTCCCGAATACCTCTCCGATTGTTAACAATTTGCAATTTTGCAAACGTCTGCAACCGTCGCTCTCAACATGCAATCGCACATATCTTGAAAACTGGTAATTCGAAAACTGCCAACGCGTTAACGAACTTGTGTTAGAACGGAACGTAGAATCCAAAAATGCAATAAAATATAGGGTGTTCTATATAAAAAAAAAAGCAGCATTTTTTGTTGTATTTTTTTTTGGCAGACCCTGTATAAATGAAAATATTTCTAAAATGTACCTTATGAAGTCGCACATGTAACTATGAAAAGAATTTTAGAATAAAACTATAAATAAGGCCATAATCGCCCGACTCGCGCCTGGCGCACAGCCCTGTATAAGCTTGGGTATCAACTGTATTGTAGATAAATTGTTTATACAAGTTTTAACTACTCAAAACGCGGTCTATTATTTGCTAAAGAGCAATAAAGTCCGTTTTCAAACCCCAATCTGATATTTGCAAAAAATTCTACGTGAATTTCCCTACACGCAGCTGTAACTCTTCACTTCGGCCCTTCCAAACCTTGAAGCTGAGTTTCATAAACAACGGATGATTATTTCGGTTTTTATTTGTTTATTTGCAATTGTTAATACATTTGTTTAAACGTTCCCCTTGTAGAAAAAAAAAACAGTAAAACTATTAAAGGGACGATTGAATTCTCGAGTTAAAGGGTGGCAATGGCGTTTTGCAAGAAGATTTTCATTTCCAAGAAGATAGAGCTTCACCACACCATTTTCTTTCTGTTGGACAGCGATCACACCATAGGTGTCCTAGAAATTGGTTTGGTCAAAGAGGCCCAACTGAGTGGCCACCGCTGCCGCCCGATTTGGCACTTCCGGATTTGTCCCTGGGGCCATCTCAAGTCTGTTGTTTGTAAAGCCCAGTTTCGAAATTTAGAAGGATCGAATAGAAGAATTACAGCTGCTTCGGGGGAATTCGAGTGAAAGTTCTTGTACCTACTGGAGGGGAGATTGAAAACAGCCTTTTTTATTGTTTAAAGAATAATTGAAAACAATTTAAACACTTAAAACATTAATAAACAATTTTTCTACAATACAATTGACACTTCAACGTGTTTACAGTTCAGATATGATTTTTCAAAAACCTTTAAAAAAAAATAACCCTTGGAAAGGTCATTGAAAGACCTTGTGTGTCTATACAGTAAGTATGACACCCTCAGTGACCTTAGTGCACTAATTTCCTAAAATTCTGACTAATTGTTCAATTTGGACAGTTTCGGTCGCTTCGCGCTTTATCACGTATAAACGCACCGGCGGCCTGCCCTGTCAATCCCATAAGATCTAAGCATTCCCCAAACGACACCACTGCATTCCTAGCGCATGCGGGAAATAACGACGAAATATTTTAAGAGACGATTCTAGAGATTAAAATAACAAAAATAGCTCTAGTAAACATACACCGAAAATTGTTTTTTAAAGGGGCCAAAACACCGGTAAAGGGGGAACTCTGAAGATGGATTTTCGCAGCATTTTCGAAACGGTGTGCGCTAGTTACGAAATTACTTTTGAGGTACTACTGAAAATACTTTAACGAGTGGGAATGGGAGAAATTTTCTTGTGTTAATTAGTGCAGATTTTAGTCAGGGGCGTCACACTCAGGGGGTCTCCCAAAATTTGCAACAATATTGTCAAGAATTGCTCTTCGGACACTTGTTGAAATGATGATTTTTGTTTCTACAAGTCATTTCAGTACATTTTACAGCGGTTTGATATAATTTTTTAATTAAAAAAAAAATGTTTTCAAGTTTATATCAAAAATGTATTTTCCCGCAAATTAATGATCAAAATGAGAGAATAAATACGTCGCTGGATAGAGCATTAAATTCCCTTGAACAAGAGGGGTTGCTGTAAGGGGTTGTCACCCCTCCTAGGGGATTGCGAGGGATGGTAAGACATTTACATAAAAAAACTGCATTTTTAAAATAAAAATTGAAGTGTTTCACAGTTTTTTCCAAAACTGGCAGTTTCGCATAACAATTTGTGTCCCGGTCACAACAGCTCTATCAACACGGGGGGGGGGGCTCTAATATGAAAATGATTTTTTCCACAGAAAAACAAACTACGCCACTGAATATCTGACACAGTCCAATTGAACGCGTTATTATCGCGTAAAATAAGCTTCGTCAGTGGCGTACCTTTGTCAGCTCTATGTGATCTAAGCGGTCTAAAAGCCAGTTTTTTGCTGCCAGAATTTGCCAGTTTTCATGCTTTCGTGGGGAGTTGCGAGCTTGAATTAAAATAATTCTTCTTCGAAAAGGAAACATGTCGTGCCACTGAAGTTTCGGGCAGAATGCAGTTTGACGTGCGCCTCACTTTAGGAAATTATAAATCATCATCCAGTGGCGTGCCTGCGCACCTTCGGAGGATCTAAGTGCCCGAATAATTGCTAGCAATGGGGAACCAGACGCGAAAGCTTCCAAAATATGTATAGGGTGTTCCAAATGCGAGGCTCACCGCGATGATTTCAAGATCGACAAGAGATCTCGTTTAAATGTTCGATTTCAAAAGTTCCAAAATTCCAAATAAGTTAAAAAAAAAACAGAATTTTAGTTTTTGTTTTTTTGGGCTTTATGCTTGGAGGTGGGGAAGTACTGAGGTTGCTCTTCCAGGTCTCTTTTGGGCGACTTCAGCGCTAATCATACTTTCCGGCCAGGGCCCTCATCGACTTATTTCTTTTCCGCCATGGCCTTGAATTGCATAAATTGCAAACTATAAATTACAAAATCAATTTCATAAAACATAAAATAAAATAAATAAATAAAAAAATAAATAAATTGCTCGGTTTTAGTTTTTAAAATGTGCTATATGGGGCGAACTCTGAAATTACCACGTTTTGACCCGAAATACACATCCTCAAGCTAGATTGTTACTAGAAAAAAAATAACTAGGAAATTCGACAAGTTTTCGAAAGGAATTTTCGCAACTGCAATTTCTTTGCATCCATTTATTGAGGAGAGAATGCCCCTGAATTTCGAACGTCCTGTATTACTCGCAGACTTTGATTTGATTTTTCTTGACCTACTGGCTTACAGGATTTGTTAAAAATATTTCCTCTTACCAGCATAATTAATTGTTATGCCAAACAATTATAGGATCACGGTCACGCACACGCGAGCACGATAAACTGAACAAACAGTACCTTCAGACGTATCTCCAATCGTACCTACTTATCCAGTACGACCATAAATATACCGCAGGTCAACGTGGATATATGGAAAATAGAATTGTTTATTCATTTGGAATAAGGAAAATATTTGTTTTTGTTTGCGGTACTTCACTAGATCGCCGAGTCAATATGAAATCGCTGAAGTGTCTTTATGGTTTCTCAATGTGGCAAAATGTTTTCGTAAATTTATCTAAAACTGATATAACTTGTGGTAAAAACAACTTGCAATATAACAAGGCAGAAAAGTGAGACAGTTCACTGCCAAGGCCGACCCAGCGACATAGGGGATGAAGGGGACTCTTATACAGGGTGTCTTCTAAGTGATGGCATTGATTTCAAGGGATGATTCCTCGTCACATTTCACGAAAAAAGCCCCAATAAACGTATGTCCTATCTGGCTTCGTTTTCGTGGTGCAGGGTGTCGGAGTAAGCAATAAAAATATATGAAAATTTGACGTTACTGCACGTGGCGCCCCCTACTCGTCGCGGTAAAACCGATATCATACTCGAATTTCTCGCCTCGGGGAACCCCCGAATACTAAATTTCGTGGAGATATGTTGCCCCTTGCGCCCGAAAATATTTATAAAAAACCGGAAAAAAAAACTTTTAACACCCTGTATCACGAAAATGGAGCAAGACGGCACATACATTTATTGGAATTTTTTTCATCAAATGTGCCAGGAGTCGCCCCCTGAAATTAATGCCACCGCCTAGCGGACGCCCTGTATATCTAGCCGAAACTGAACGTTTTCTCCAGTGGGCCTATAAGGAAGCAATTTTATTACGCGTTTACTCGTATTATCTACTCGTATATGCCAGTCATGCCCATACTTGCCCCATCATTTAGCCACTTCATAGGCGCAACAATTTGATACTGGTTATCTAGCTAAAAACATTTAAGAGAAAGTCCTAATCTCTAATCGCGTTTATTCAACTGCAATTATTCCATTTTTCATATTTACCATGTTCACTTCCTAGGAAATGAAAAACACTTTTTCTACATGGAAATACTTTTCCCCGGTAAATCAATTGCACTGTGCTGTCGTGACACAGCTAAAAGGTGACTTCAGCTGATGAACTAAGGTGGCAAAGAACAATTAAGAGAATTAAGACATGCGATACATTCTCAATGGAAGGTCCAATTTAATAAAACCATTAGGAAAATTGATGTTTTCCAGTTAAGTAAATTGAATCGGTATTAAATAATTGGGTATTTACAGGCAATGGCAAAGTTAATACCAGTATGGAGGTCAGCATGAGCATGCAAGGCAGTAGAGAGTGCTAGTTAAGGAGAATCTCTAAATGTAGAAGTGCAGATAAGGGAGCAGAAGAAATCAAAATGGGGAAAATGCGAGCGGATGTGGAAGAAGAGAATACATGAAATTTTAACAGTTGAGAGAGTTGGGGCAGATTAGCTCAAAACAGCAAAAAAATATAGAAGGTGCCTTACTTCTAGGGATTTAAGGGGAGTTTTTGCTTAAAGAGGAAACTTCGAGGCTATTCCAACTGCCAAGTGGTATGGGTTAAGAAAACTAATTTTGATACTCCTGTGTAAGCCCATGAATGAAACGAAGAAAAAATTTATACATTTACATTATACATGTGGTTTCGCAATCGACATCGCCCAGTATAGGATCACATGACGGATTGCAACAATTTTCTATAAAGGTTTAACGGGTGTGTTGCACTTCAACACGTCCTAGCCTGCACGGGGTTACCTATTGCACATAGGGTGTTATGTAAGTATGTGACCAAACTTGGAAGGATCATTATTTTAGTGATTCCAAAACGAAAAGTTTATTCAGGGTGTTTCTTAATAAATGGTAGAAAATGAAATGGGTGAATCATGGGATTATTTCACGATGAAAACTTCACATAAAGGCAGGCCCTAACTTGCTTCTCTTTTGATTTCCTGCTTGTTGCAGTTTCATTTTTTTTTTAAATTAATTTCTCTGTTATTTTTAAGGAAAGTTAACTCAAAATTGCTACTAATAATCGTTTTTGCATTAAGAAAAAATTAAAATGACAATTATTTAAAAAACTCCACAGGGCGTTACTTAATTTATTAAACATTTCATTATTTAGAGGCTCTAGGATATTCTACACCAGTAAACACTGAAGAATAGTTAAGGAATAGCATTGTAAATGCTTGTGAAACTATTAGAAAGGCACTTGGAATGTTTCATGGACTCCAGCATCAAACGAGAAGAAGGGTAGAATTTTGTATTTTGGTAAGAGGAAGACAATTTTAGCAGTTACTTTCATTATAATCCAAATTAGCAGTTTTAATTTTCACAAATATCTCTTAAACTGTTATCCTGAATGAAAAAACTGAAGAGGCAAAAAAGTGAATCAAAGGCATAAGGGATTAAATTAAGTTAATGAGTAAAATGGCATAAAAAAGTTCTGATGTAAAATATTGAGGGCGACCACGAAAAAAGTAATTTTTGTTTTTAAGATACTGGGTGTTTTTTATTTCAGTGCAGCCACACAAATTGAGGGGGTTATATGTTGTGACATACCTCTGTTTATTTGAAGTTTTTGTCATATTTTGAGACTGTAAATTTGTGATTGAATTTATGGTACTATGTTCAGAGACACTTGGTATTTTCCAATATCAGTTCTACATTATAAGGATGAATAATCATTTTCTTAAACTTCATATATTAGCAAATGACTAATTGCAGGTCTATACTGCAGCTGCACTTTTAACATTCAGAGCATGCGACCCTTCATGCCAGCACACAGGGCCCACCTAGGATTGTGAGACACATCTCTGGAACCGCAATAAATTTTCCAAGCCGCAAAAATACGTTTTGTTAAGTAGCTCAAGGTCGCAATGATTAAACAGATCTTCCATCTATTATGGATTTTGAGATTTCAAGAATAAACCTGAAATTTGGTATATCACTTTTTTCAAATGCACTGTGATGTAATCTCACATATACTTGAATGGAATTCATTGAAAACAAACTGAATTACGCAATATGATTCTCATATCTTAATTTCCATTATGCTTTTAGTGATCTACGCTACAATTCACTTGATTTATTATGAAGTTGAAGGAGTAACTAAAGAACTCTCCGAGAATTTTGTACACTTTATTATGCAATAATGCGACATACATATATAGTATTATTAAACGGGGCTAAAATAGAATTACAGTTAATTCTAGTGATCGAGTATGACATAGCAGTATCATATCCGGAATCATATTAATTAATGATTAAGGGATTCTCGAAACTGGGCAATGGACGATTCCAGACGGGGTTGATTTATTTGTGAGTTTTACATACCTTCGCAATTAAAATATATTTAATCACAATTCTGCACACTACAAAGCTTCAACAAACCCGCATCATACGCTAATTACTGAAGTTTTTATTGGCTTAATTAAAAAAATACAAAAATTCTAATTTAAATCAAAAGCAACAAGCAGCAGCAATAACTGAAAGTTCCATGCACCGCTAATCCGGTCAAATTGAGCTCGCGTCATCGGCCGCCTCGTTTTCGTCACCTATTTGCGTCTCACACTTTCACGTGTCATAGATTAAGACAATAGATAAAAAAATACGTGTGATAGGCGGGAGAGAGCGTGGCCGCCCTCGCGAGACAATAGCAGTAGCGCAAATGATCATGCGCTCGCCATTTTGAAAACAATTTGACAGCGGCGTGTGTTTGAATAGTTTGAGAGTTTTTGGCGATTTTATTATTTAAAATAAACGTTATAAATGTAATAAAACATAGATAAAACTGTATATCATGTAATAGAAATGCAAGACGTACAAGCAGGTGTTACAGTTGAAGAGCAAGCGAGGTATATCTTTTAGTATCAGGGGCAGCTATAAAGTTAAATAAACAGGCCACCCACTTTCGGTTGAGTCCGTCCTAGCGGCTACGAACTTTCAGGGCTATTGCTCTAACATATGAGCTACAAAAGCCCCTTTTTGATAACTAAGAGTAGTAGTAAAAAATTTTAAATGTTAGGTTACCTTGAAGTTACATTTTTACTGAGAGGCTAGCAGGTCCCGCTTCCTTACCTCATAGGATCATCGAGCATGCTGACATCCAACCCAGATATCAAATTAATCAGGAATTCGTTTTTTTTTTCCAGCATCTGAAACCAATGAACTTCGATTAACCTGAGGAGCCTAACCATTTCATGTTCCTTCATAGCGCTACTGGTAGAGTGGTGGCCAATCAAAGGTGGGTGGTCATTCGCTTTAATTACTGGCCAAAAATATCCCTTCCTCTTCATATTGAACCCAAAAAACACTGCATGATTTATAATTGGACTTGCCGACTGACAAAACAGATCAGAATTCATTTCTTTAATGTGACTATTTATATATCCTAATTTTTTTATTTGAAAAATATTAGCCGTTGCAGTGGCATCTTTACGCATTTTCTCCCAAATGGAGTGATTTCATGCACACCTAAAATACTATTAGTATCCAGTAACCACGGGTATTATACTCTCTTATATATAGCACTTAGGTCCTCACATCCTTATACTTATAATTACATATTGGATATTTACATTTATACAATAGAAAATCCTATACTTAACAATTATTTTTGGTTTTTTAGCATCTGTGAGACGTTACTAAACGCCTCGAAAATCACATTATTTGGCGCTTATTTAGCCGACCGCACTAACCAGAAGTTTTTTACAACAGAAAAGCACTAAACATCCCCTGAAGTAGTACTGTCAGCCTCACAGAGCTGCACCTCTGAGCGGGCTCTAAACACTTCACATTCAACTTTGCCACATTTTTCCCTGGTTTGCGTTTGGGCCCCATCAGGTCCTATATCGCAAAGGGAACGCTCCACTAACGTTCTTCTTAGGTTGAATTCGAGTCGCTTAATCTTACTCTCCATTTGCTTCCAATAATCCACCGTCATTTCAAGGATGTCAGTCGTTTCGAAGCTTCCGCCCCTAGGCCCGTCTCGATGTCTCGTTAGCAGTTCAGGGTCGCAGTTTAGTAACATTTGTTTCAAAGTATGTAACGCAGTTTTTACCCGATGGTCGTCGTCCAGCATCGACTGGACAGGTACTCGGAGGACGGTTTTTATTAACGCTAAATCATTGAAACAAGACTCTTGGTCCATGTTTACTTTTTGAGGAATTCGGTAGTCACTGACTTTGTGTTGCACAGCAAGAGACTTGGACTGGGAATGGCAAAATGGGAAAATATGATTTGACCCAAAACCGAAAAGTTACCCCTCCAAAATTTTACCTGACGATATATAAATCTGGGGTTGGAGTCAGACACCCAATTAGTCACCAGATTGTCATTGACTCTGTGTATATATACCTAATAAAGATCTTTGAGATAGCCGCGTTTGAAAGTAATTTAAGGAAATAAAATAGTTCTTTCAGCCTATTGAGACGTGTTGGAACCACCCAATCGAATATTTTTACAGCTTGAAAGAAAATTATGAAAAAAATGTTGCACTATAGGATACGTTAGAATCACATTTCAATCTTTACCTACATGCAAAATGAGCACAGATATATATATATAAATTCCTGGTGACTGTGAAAAAGATTCAATTGGTGAAACCTTTAGAATCATAACAGAGAGAATTAAAGAATGTCAGCACTTCATCGAAAATAGAGAATTTTATAGGTCAAATACGTGCCAGCATTCATCTGATAGTGGTCGCACAGAATCAAATGGAGTGAATGGAAAAATGATATCATAAGCACCATTTCATGCATGCTGCATAATGGTCGATTGTAATGCGAAGCATTTTTATGTTACTCATATGGAGTTTTTGTGATACTGATACACTCAATTGAGCTATTTATCTTGAAAAGGTTCCAAAGAAACGCAAACAATTAGTTGAGGATTTTTCATCGTTTAAGCCATAATGGCATGATAAATGACATTTTTCGGCAGCTGGAACCTCGGGCGCTTTAGAACCCAATGGCCTTTAATATGGTAAAATTGCCATAGAATATGGTCCTGTGCGAAGGACTAATAGTTTCGTTTATAGTAGTTTTATTGTAGCTAAGTGGCCCAGCCAAAATTTATCAACTGGAAACGTCACTTTTGAGGATATAATTGACTGTGCCGAGCATGAAAGAAATATTAGAGCATATGTTCCCTTTGTGCCCTTTATCGTATGGTTTTGACATATATTTTTAAAAACGTTCCAACCTTGTACGGGTACGGAATACGAGAAAAAAAGGATAAACATAATTTTAAAGAAAAGAGCTTAAAAAACGGTGAATATTCCACTTTTGCAGAGTTTGTCTGTGTAAAACACCCTGTAGAGTGCATAAAACGTCCATTGTAAGACGTGCATAATATGAAAAAAAATCTTAAACATTCTTGGCACCACGCACACTCCTCTATCACAAACCCGCCGTAGGAGTACCGCCATACAGGGTGTCTCATGACGCAAGCTCGCTAGTGATCATCCGTAGTTTTCACATCAAATAAAGCAAAAGCATCTATGAAGTTCTGCCTTAAAGTACATTTTTTGATAATAAAGAGCTTTAACTTGTTATCGCACAAAAATTTACTGGGTGAATTTGAAATTCTGGCCGGACTATGGAAATTACCCAACTCAAGTGCTAAACAGTAGATTAAAATCGGTTTGCCTGCTTACGCTGATCTTAACTGAGGTTTAACTTTGTATTGCGCGGTTTTATGGAAGCAAGTCTTTAATAGCGGTTTTTACTCTATTTGATCTGACGATTACTATTAGGTGAAAACTTTACTTTGTGAGACACCTGGTATACTTCTAAAACGTAAACTTCGTCCGGTTGAAACTCGGATAGAAATGGGTGTTTTTCCATGGGAGGTATATGGTGCAATTTAGGGAGGGAGTTAACGCGTTGCAGATATATTTATAGAGAATCGGATTTTTTCCTGTAAAGGAGGAAAATGGTCATAGGTGTCTGATTTGGTGCTCTGGCAGCCGGGTTATGTGGGATTCATCCCTGAGAGGGACGCCTACTCCCTAAAAACCTCCCCTCTTTCGCGTTGGGTTCTATTGAAATCACCATTCAACATTAGTTCAAGCGGAGTGTTGCTTAGTCGTCCTAACTTTTCCTCCCTAGCTCTCATTTCATCCTCTTCTTTCATCCCCCCCCCCCTTCTCGTACAAAGTCTCCCTCACATAATTTGCAATCTCTTTTCAGCATTTTACCACATTTTCCGCTCCTGTCTTCGCTCGTGGACCTTCCTTCAGCTCGCTTGCCCGCCCCTGCCATTTTGTGCATTTAAACACGATGTCCTCTCCATTTCCACAACAGCCACACTCCGGTGATTTTTCCTTTCCGATCCTATGCAGATACTGGCCCGTGTCCGGTCGAAAACTGTATCAAGAAATAATCTATCTCCCCGCGCTCCCTCACTGTCCAGTCCTGCCCCCTTGGGACCGCTTTGTCCACCTCGCCACGCTTGTTTTCTCCAAGATTGACACCTAATTTTTCTTATCCACCATGTCCCTGCTCTATTTGGAGTACACTGATCGACTGAGGAGGAAACGAGTTTTTTCCTTATATCGCTGAAATAAGACAGATAAATGGATTGTTTAGGGTCAATGCATCAAAGTCCCGGCAACTTTATCAGCAAGATGTTGTCCGGAGGAACTGTGAAGTCAGAGCCGATGTTTGGCCATGTCGTTTCCACGGAAATTATGTTTTTAGGAGAGTTAAAACAATGTGTTATGTTGCCTTTTGGAAAGAACGTAATGGGCCGCTTTGCGCACTGACGGAATGGTTTAATTTTGATCAATTTCCGGAAAATGCCCTTTTAGGTTCCGTGAAAAGAGAGCAAGCCAGGGACCAAAGGGCGAAGACAAGGAGAATGTCCACATAAACTGGAGGTGATTTCGTAATTTTAATCAACAACCCCAATCGTAGGAAGGGAAAGCGGGGGCAATGGGCTATTTTCCGTTTGAGTAGGAATCACAAAAAAATTTTCAAAAATCTGGAAAATTCAGCAAAATTTCTCTTATTTAGATCAGTTTTTTCCGCAAATTTGCAATGTCCATTCCTTCTTATCTTATCTGGGCTATGTTCGTACGCACATAGCGCGAATACAGGATGTATTCGGGATCTTTTCCATTTGAAAACTGTTCTGAAAAATTGCAATATCCCGATGGAAAATTCAAGGACGGTACCAGCAACACCACCCACGTTACCAGTCGCAAAACTAGCCGGTTTCCCTTTCCATTTTGCATTTTTAGCTCCGATTTCACTTTCTAAAATCCCTTCGCCCTTCTACGGATGCGCCCCTTTTTGGCATCATCCTCGAGCGATTTTATGGCCTCGTTTTACAACTGCGGTGTATCTAAAAAAGCCGAAAATTACAAAATATCTGCAAAAATGCAATTTCCAAAGACTTTAACTCTTTACCAGAAGGTCAAAATACCTGAATTTTGTGTTGTGCCAGTTTTGAAAGGGTTCAGAGCTTCGGTGAGTGTCGTAAAGTTGTTGCATTTTGCAAGGAAATGTCGTAAAATCTGGCAAATTTGCGAGGTTCGCAAGGACATTAAGTGCATGTGTTTTTTAAAGTCTAAATTGAGCCATAAAAACCATATCGGATTCACTTAAATGTTCATTTTTTTATTTTTCTTAGACTGCCGACTCGCTCGCCAAAGGGGGTTGCTGTTGCCGTGAAATTGCACACTATTCTCAGCTGAGACTAATTGAGAATAACATTCACCCTTTGCTCCTTTAGTTCTTTTTACCTGGGGATGATGTGCAATTCTACTGCGACAACAATCCCTGCTGGGGCGCGAAGCGTAGTTCTCTTTAAAAAAAAAAAAAAAATTATTAAAAAATTTTAAAAAATAAAAAAAAAAATTTTTATTAAAAAAAATTAAAAAAAAATTATAATCCCTCTAAGATGGGTAGAACTTCCGATGAAGTTTCTAAAAGAATCAATGAATTTTTGCATAAATTCAATAGGTTTTCGTGTAAGTGAGAGAAATAATTAAGTTTTCAAACTTGGCCTAACGCCTTTCGGTTTTAAAATATTTAAAAAAAAATCTTATTTTGCTCTGTCATGAAAAGTAATATGTCAGATAAAATCAGGTTCAAAAAAACCTTTAAAATGATGTATCACTTGATCCTCGTTTTCATTTAGACTTTTAAGGGCAACCGCCCCCCATCTGAGGGGTTGACATTTGTAGCGTCAGAATACCGCCAAGAAGTGTACGGGGCAAAGTAAGAATTGACGTTTTTAAGCAATTTTGTTTAAAAGCAAATGCCACGCACGTCCCGAATTGAAGCAGATGCAAAAAAAAATATTATAAATAATTTTTTTTATATACAGGATGTACCAGATCAAAATGCAAATATTTCAACTATGGTTTCTACTGGTGAAATTGACAAACTTGTATTTTTTCTTTTTGCCCAAAAGTCTGTCGTTAAAGTTCTAGGGCTCTTCGAGTATGGGGCCCCATTTGGATGAAATAATTTACGTTGGAAGAGCCCTTCGACGGATTGTTATGAAATTTCGTGTGCAAACATTTTTCGATCGTAGTAAATGGACAAAAAGAAAAAATACGTTTTTGTTTATTTCATTAGTAGAAACCATGGTTAAAATATTTACACTTCGATTTGGGACACCCTGTATATTAAACTTCCCTTTCGGCTGAGTTTGTGGTGTAGCGATCTAGTCAAGTTACACTAATAAGCTATTTGTTTTTAACTTAATTTACCGCAGTCACCTGTAGGAAAATTTAAAAAATTAGAAAAAATTCTGACAAATTTATAATCATGAAATAGAGAATTCAAACATAAACAAATCCAAAATGTAATGGAAAAAAGAACTGTCGGGTCAATTAAAGCTACGTTCAAAGGTGTAATGCAAGTCAAAATCTATCGATTAGTTTATGAGAAAAACAGCTGTAAATTTCGTAAAAAATGCGACATAAACTCAGTAAAAAAAAATGTAAACAATCAAAAAACATGTAAACAATCAAAAAACTTGTATGTTAATAGGAAATTGATTTGTTTTCGATTTTTTGCTCACAAACGAACTTTGGTTAAAAAAAGGGAAAAAAAATGAAAAAAAAAACTATTAAAAACTGTGTGTGAGCACAACATCGAAAACACACAATTTTCTATCAACAAACAAGTTTTTCGATTGTTTATAAATTATTTAGCTGAGTCTTTATTGCATTTTTACGAAATTTAAAGCTGTTTTTTTTTTTTTATTAATCGATAGATTTTGAATCGCATCACACCATTGAATGTAATTTTAAAAGACTTTTAATTTGACCCACGATTAAATTAAAAAGGAAAAAAAACGTCCAGTAACGTGACAAAATAATTTTTCTCCTGTTTATTGCTGCTTTTGATACACCAAAAATATCGAAAAGTCAAGAGAGGGGCAATTTAGAGCCGCAGGGTACTTGTTAAAGTAGAAGCTATGTATGTGCCTGGTGTCTTGTTAAGACTGGCGTCACCTCTAAAACTATCGGAGGTGAAGCTTTTAAACGAAAAATGTTATGAAAAAAGCGACCAAGATAAAATGTTGTAATTTTTCTCCCTGACCCTAACACCATCGCCAGTGGCGTATCTCATACAGCGAGCGGAAGTGTGCCAAATAACTGAAGAAAAACAATGAAAATGTCACAGTTTCATTCGTGGAAAGTTTCTGCACAGTTTTTGCACATGATTTTTGCAAGTTTTCTATAGAGGGCGCTGCGAAAGATGTCAGATTAGAACTTAAATATCTCGGGAACGGATCATAAAATATAAAGAAGTAGTGGTTTGTTAGACAGAGCTTCTTTCGCTCTATCCAAGGAGGTACCAGACAATCTCTTTTAGTCAATGGAAGTATCCGTGGAGGCCGCTTTACTGTGGAGACTGGAATTTTCGTAAATTTCTTGCAAATATCTAATTAAATGAAATATTTTTTGGGCCTAGTCGGAGCGTTAAATATCACTTATACCTTGAAAACTTCAACTCGATATCTCTGTTTGTTTGGAAAAAGACGCCGGGTTTCATCTGGGATTTATGGCATTCGGCCTTTACGGCACTGACGATCTGATGACGCCTTTAGGCACTTCGAAGATTATTTGAGCGCCCAAAGCCGTCGGCAGATCTTTTTTTTTAATATCTTTAAATGTTGCTTGCGTCGCGATTTCTTTAAATTGACGTGCACGTCAAGTGGCACGTCATTAGAAGAATCCAGCAAACGTCGCAAGATCGTATCTTTTGTCCCATTTAATGGCGCTTTTCAATTAAAAAATAATTAATTTGTTAGGATGTTGAAGGGGGTGGGGTCGATAAAAAAAAGTGTTCAAGAGGCAAACAGGGGAGCAGGGGGTGCAATTTAGGGTCGCACCTCGAACTTCCCTCTCCGCAATTCCTCACGAGGACCAACATTTTCGCGCAAATTCGCACATAAATAAACATTTGACTTGAGGATCGTTCTGTACAACGAACAGTACCACTAATTTTTATTGCTGGTCGCTGAGACGAAGCGTACCATAAATAAAGGGCGAAGAAATGTTTTTATACCTTTAGCCTTCACCACCTCGAACCAATGGGCGGCAGCAGTAAATCTACCATAACGAAGGACGGCCCCAAAAATTGCTTCCTCCTGTCCCATGTTGACCTAACAGTTTTCTTGGGCTTCAGTCTGCCACGCGATCACGAGTGCGTCAGTTTTTGTGTGCAGAAAATTCCACCATGGGTTTTGAAGACAGAAAAGTGAGGAAGCCCCTCATGGAGAAGAAGAGGAGGGCCAGAATTAACAGCAGCTTGGACACTTTGAAGAAAATCCTGCTTCTTAACGATCCGTACGTCGCGAACAAAATCGTCCCGAAGGTGTCCAAGCTGGAAAAGGCCGATGTCTTGGAGCTAACCGTGAACTTCCTGAGGCGGATGTTGTCCATGCACCGTCGGATTTACCTTCCTCAATTTCCTCAAATTATGTCACCTTTTCGCATGTCGGGTAACGTCATGAGGCGTCCGCGAGACCGACAGCAGCTCCTTCCGCCAAACCTAGGGGGACCCAGTCCTGAAGACAGCTATGGAATGTGTCAGCCAAGCCCCAACTCGGTGCCTATGGACACCTCACCAAGCAATCACCATTATGCAATCCTTTCGCCGCCCTCTTCATCGGACGGCGATCTAGAAGCTCAATACAGGAATAGTGAGCGGGAGGAAGAAAATAGTGTTGATGTCACCTTGAACGGTGATAGCGACCATGTTTGGAGGCCCTGGATGAATGTGAGCTGAAGACCTTTGCTAGTGAAGGGTGACGCGACCTGGGTCCGATCAAATTTTGCTGTGCATATTAAAAAACTAAGTTAGATACTCAATGTGTTAATGTCTGTTTGTTTAGGCTTATATCCCTCATTTTGTTTCACAAGTTTAGTTATAAAAGATAGTTTTATGCGATGCGATTACGTAAAGCGAAGCTTGCCTGCAGGAACGGCCAGGGTATGCAGTACTATGTAGTGCCGAACTAGAATTTAAGTTTAAATCACTTGTTTGTTAATAACGCGATTTTGCATGTTGTTTGTAAATAGACAGATTTACTATTTAAGTATTTATTTATCCTCGGATTGGATCTAGCACGTAGGTTCCATCGGTAGGTTTATTAGCTGTTAGATCTGTTCGAGCGTACTCGTGAAAGTTACCGAATAAACTCCTCTACAACTCCCATCTTACCTATTTATTGTCGCGTTAGCAATATTTACAAAAAAAAATAAAAAAATCGCTCCAAAATTGTTGGATTTCCAGACCAATAGTTGGCACCGAGGGTACCACCCCTTTGAGCCCATAACAAGTTTGTGACAACGGGGAGACGCCCACATGATACGGCCGTTTGGTGTCTTGGGCCCTATTGCAATATTTAATTTAAAATAAAATTAAATAAAACATGAAATCGCACCAAAGTTTGTGAATTTTCAACCCAACAGTTAACGCAAACAGTACCACCACTCTGAGATTAGAAAAAGTTTGTGATAACCGAGCGACACTGACCAGATATGACCGTTTGGCCTCTTGAGCCTTACTGCAATATTTAATTTTGAAAAAATCTAATAAACCATGAAATCGCGCCAAAGTTCGTGAATTTTCAACTCAATAGTCAACATCGACAGTAGCGCCCTTTCGAGCTCAAAAGTTTGCGATAACTGAGAGACGCCCACCGTATACGACCTTTTGGTGTTTTACGCCTTTTTGCCAGTTTCGCCCTATTTCCAGGTCCTCAGGAACAGGTTTTTTAGCTTTTAATCCCGTTATTTCCAGTTCCCCATGCATGCAATATCCGATTCTTTAGAGTTTATTGGAACGATACCAATTTTCAATTTTTTATTAATTTTTTTAATTTTTTGTTTACTTTTATTATTAATTTTTTAATTTTTTGTTTACTTTTTTTATTAATTTTTTAATTTTTTTTTACTTTTTTTATTAATATTAATTTTTTGTTTATTTTTTATTAATTTTCAATTGTTTGTTTATTTTTTCATTAATTTTAATTTTAATTTTTTTGTTTTGTTTTATGAAATGAAATTATATTTCGCCATTTTTCAGCACTTTCTTTTACAAATCCCTGTTTGTGTAAATTTCGATTTTGTAGTCCAGATTCGCTTTTACTTCGTCATTAAGCAAATTCATTTGATATCATTTTTTGACAGCTCTGAAGGTGTCGGCGTTGATGAAATTACGAAAAGAAAAACGGTGCTAGAAGAGTCTGCAACTTGCAAACAGTTTTTGTAACGAATCGAAAAAATTCACATGTTTTTTTTTTTCGTATTTCGAGTTTATCGACGATTTTCACAATTACGATTCTCATTTTCAATCGGCAAATTTTAAATATAACATTATCTATAGATACCTAACCTGAACTAACCCGTGAAACTCACATAAAGACGGCCTTATGGCTGGACATCGAAATCACAGCTCACAGCCTCGTTTGTGTACAGGGGGCTGCATCGGACACTTTCCGCCACGGTTATTTTAGATAATTGCAAAAATGCCGTAAAACGCGTCGATTTTGTTTCCGATGGAGACACGTGAGGAGGCGCATTTCAAATTTATTGAAACCACCCCGTTGGTGGAGGTTTCAACAACTTCAAGGGGCGAGTTTTAAGGGCAGTGGAACTCTCTTTAACATATTATACCAATTTTTCAAAATTTTCAACAGTCGATTTTGAAGAAATAACACCCAAAAATTTGATGGAATTAAGTAATTAAATGTTCAAAATGATTTTCCCCCCGCCCCCGTGCAGAAGAATCAACGTCGCCACATTCCAAGAGCTTCGGGGGTGATTAGGTGACATTCGTCAACCATTCGCCCCCTTAATTCTTCCAGGGGTCCGGTTGGGTCGGATAAACTTCCGGTTTCAAGTGGCCCCAAAAAAAATCCAGAAGTGTTAAATCAGGCGAACTGGGTGGCCGCCTCGTGGGTCCTCGACAGCCCGATCGTTTTCAAATACGTTTTCGTCATTTTGTGAAATGCTAAAACACCTTAAACACTTTTTTGCGTGGATTCCTTTAGTTAAGTAAAAATTCCCGTCGTGAGGGTGAGAAAAGTTCGTTCATTCAAGTCCGTTAGGGTCATCTCGTGAATATTCCGTCGCATCTTCTGCATACCTTGGGGCGTTATTTTTCTTAGAACTGGTCGTCTCAAAATAAAAAAATTGGGCATTATGTTAAAGAGAATTTTATTACCTTTGAAATGATGGGTCGCCCTACCCATGGTGCCATTTGAAATTCCACAGCCGATTGCGCCCCCCAAACAGGGGGCTGTTTCGATCAATTTTAAATTCGCGCTCTCGCGTCTCCCTCTCGAGAACACAATCGGGGGGTCTTGGCGTTTCGCGATAATTTCGCATCTATCCAAGATAACTGTGGTTGCCGATCGAACGCCCTGTATGCCAAGTTGCCCTGCGAATTCTCGCATTAGTGTCCTAAGTGTTCGAGATCTCCTTTTACTCGGCTCAGGCCCTTGGCTGGACTACCTGCAGCGTGCAATAATCACATTTAGGGCTTACGGGGCACAGACAAAAACTTGTCACAGACATCAAAAGTGGCGTTATCTCTCGGATTTTGAACTATAATTGCTTTATGGCGTTATTACACCCTTTAGGGCCATTAGCCCTCACTTAAAATATGGATAACCTCGAGTCGCCCTATTCACGTCAAGAGACACCCAAAAAAGTGCTACGGCACGAAAGCGTAAAGTTAGAGGGGCGGCAGACGCTCGAAGTAGCCTGAATTAACCTGAACTAACCTTTTTTTTTTTTTTTTTTTATAGAGGTTGGGGGGAATGTGCGAACAGACATTGGGGTCTTGGCGTGTAGCGTCCTTGTCCGCCCCCTTCGTGTCGGGTTGGCGTCCCGATCCGGGAGCGCCGACCGACTAAACCCCCTGTCCTCTCACCTCGCCGGGATTGGATCCGGATGGGATTTCCCCTAACCCAAACCTGAACTAACCTGAACGTATTCAAAACACGTTTAATAACTCTTAATTACAAGTAAATATAATCAGAGAAGGTGGTCGGAAGAACCAAAGACCCTTCGGGGACCCTGAAGGTTTTGCGGAATTTCCTAAATTTCAAATCGCGAGTTCGCAGCTGCGCGGCGCAACGGGCGGCGGGAAAATTCCGGAAAGTTGAGTTGTTGCTTGAAGTTCCTTTGAAGTGAAGTTTGGAGGATCCTTTCACTATCGGATAACTGAAGGATTGATCGGATTTTTCGCTATTTCCTCCGAATTCGTTCCAGTTATCAGTGAAGTTCGTTCCCGAAGATTTCCCTCTTGTGGAGCGACGAGCTCCTCGCCATACTGCGGACTTCAACTTAGAGCGCGTTTACGGAGCGATCGCAACTTGGACCTCGCAAAAGTCGTGAGGACATTTGATTCGTGAAAGAAATCCATAATTTTTCAAAATTACTTCCATCAGAGGCCCCTTGTCGAGCGAAGAACTCCCTCTCACTTTCACCCCGTGACCAACTCGCTGGGGGCTGGTCCCCCTGGCTGGTATCGAGAAGACGTCCCATTTCTCGAGGAATTTATAATTTTTCCAAAATGGTCCGTACAGGTTGGAGACGTCACTCGGAGATATCAGCTAGAGATATCAGTTGGAGATATTAGTTAGAGATATCGGTCAGAGATATTAGTTGGAGGTATTAGTTAGAGATATTAGTTAGAAATATTAGTTAGGGATGTGAGTTAGATATATTAGTTAGGGACATCAGTTGGAGGTATTAGTTAGAGTTATTAGTTAGAAATATTAGTTAGGGATGTGAGTTAGATATATTAGTTAGAAATATCGGCTAGCGATATCAGTTGAAGGTATTAGTTAGAGATATCAGTTAGAAATATTAGTTAGGGATGTGAGTTAGATATATTAGTTAGGGACATCAGTTGGAGGTATTAGTTAGAAATATTAGTTAGGGATGTGAGTTAGATATATTAGTTAGGGACATCAGTTGAAAGTATTAGTTAGAGATATCAGTTAGAAATATTGGTTAGGGATGTGAGTTAGATATATTAGGTAGAGATATCGGTTAGATATATCAGTTGGAGATATTAGTTAGAGATATCAGTTAGAAATATTAGTTAGGGATGTGAGTTAGATATATTAGTTAGGGACATCAGTTGGAGGTATTAGTTAGAAATATTAGTTAGGGATGTGAGTTAGATATATTAGTTAGAGATATCGGTTAGAGATATGAGTTGTGATATAAAATGGGAACTGAACTTTAGTAGGAAGATATTTCTACTAACTCCGCACGTAAACGTCACAGCAATTTCATGCTCGGCCACGTTTATGGCCTCAAAAACAGAGCAACAATCACCAGTAACCTCCAGAAAAAAGCTGCAAATATTTCTATAGAAACTCGGCGAACCCTATAGGGCCAATACTTTTACACCCCGAGTCCCAAACCTTTCTTGGTCCTTTTTTGAACGGTTATTGGGATCCATAAACTCTTAATGGAGACAATAAAAATCCTTTCTTCGGCTAAAAAATCCTTTGCGGCCCGTACCCAACGGATTATTACCACTAATTTAAGGGTAAAAAACGCTCCATTTCGATGGAAAAAAAAGTGCAAACTTGGATTTAAGGAGGTCTAGAATTGCAAAAATTCAGTCCTTGAAGGTACCGTTAGAAGGTTTTATTAGCGTTTACCGTTAACGGGAACGTTATTAGGAAATTGTGGGTTTTTGGGCGTTTCGCTCGTTTTTAAAAAGAAATTTCCCCGAATTCGTAGATCCACGTGAAAATTCCTCGCAAAGGGGGTGAACGTTTTTCGACCTCTAAAGTACCAATATAAAAACTTGCCCGATGAATTACCCGTCGGTACTTTCGGTTCTATACGGTTCAACCCTGGGAAATAATTCGGTACCATATTTTATTGCACCCAATTTATACCCTTTACGCAACGTTGAGGAACGAATGAAGAAAGGAATGTTGACGCAATGAGGGGGCGAACCAAAACGCCCCATTGTGAAGGGAGAAGGCACAAGGCCATGCAACCGAGATTTGAAGGGTTCCAATGGCGATTCGAAGGGATTTTCAAAAAGGGGTTGTAAATTTCACGGTGTGGCACTAATTTTGCATATTGCGTATATCTGGAGCAGAATTTTTATGGTCTGCCATTGACGTTGCGAAAGAGGGTTTTGTCATAGGGTTTTATGGGGGGTGTGAGGCCGATTGCCGAAACGAATTCGGCGAAAAAGGATTTATGTCGCTTGGAAGTTTTCGGCAATTTTAAGCAATTCGCTCAAAAATCGTTCTTGCCGCGCACGTGCGGCAATGGGGAAAACTCCGTTAATCAGCCGGAATTTCGTACGGTGCGGGTGCAGTCGGAATAAATTCCGAAATTGCGTAAATACTTCGGTAAAATAAATTCACATCGAAGATTAAAAATATCGAACTCACGTGTAAACTTTTATGCAATTTTAAAATCGCGTAAAAACTCACCCCCATCGTGTACGTAGCAACCTGTAAATTTTTGGTTTTTTGCCCCTTTTTGTGGGCTGTTGCCAAAAACAGAAAAGGGCTAAAAATTACCTAAAAAAGGGTTTGCTCCTTTCGTTTCTCTAAAATAAGCCATTTCGAAAAAAATCAACTTAAAAAAAAAATTTCAAACGTTTTTTTATATTAATTATAAATTTTTATATTAATTATTAATTTGTATATTAATTTCAAAATAAACCTGTGTATATTTTATTTTAATTAAATTTGTGCACACATATATAAATTTATTTTAAAATTATATAAAAATTTACACATGCACTTGACACGTAAAGTTTTCTGAAATTTCAGTTTTTGAATGTGAAATTTTAAAAGTAGATTTTTGTCGAAAATGGCTCATTTTAGAGAAACGAAAGGAGCAAACCCTTTTTACGTAATTTTGGGCGATTTTTAAAATTTTTTGCAACAGTACACAACAGAAAGCGAAAAACTCAAAATTTACAGGTTGTCAAGCAGGTGACAAGGGCGAGTTCGACCCCTTAGAGCTAAGGGATGAATGTCACCTCTTGACCAACAACGCAAAGGGCCAAAATTAATGATCGCACCAAATATTTAATCAATCGGATAACCCACAAATAAATTATTTTTAAAATCCAACTTTGACGCACCCTGTAGATCCCTTATTTTTGAGTTTGAGAAAAGGCGTGATAGGAACTTGTCCCTCTCCCTTTTGATGTAGAAACGCCTCGTTAAGCGTCGGTCGCCTCATTTACGAACACCCTGTATACCGCGCGGCTCTAAATCGACCCCCCGTTAGGTTTTTAACAAAAAATTATTTATTTCTAGTTCAAAAGCAGCATTAAATGGGACAAAACACTTTATTTTTTGACGTTTGCTTATTTTTTTTTATGTTGCTTACGTCACCGGTAGCGCAAGATAGCCGATAAAAAAAAAATAAAAAAAAATTAAACATTGGTCAAGTGGGGGCTCAAATTGAAGATCTTTCGAAGCAGCGTTTGATGGTGCTTTGATGGTGCTTCGATGAAAATTTCTCTATTAGTTTTCGGGAAAAACGGGTGTAAATTTGGTGAAAATACACTACAAATTCAGTTAAATGCGCAATACGTAAACAATGAAAAAACTCGTTTGTTGATGGGAAATTGGTTTATTTTCTATTTTGTGCTCACAAAAAGTGTTTGGTTAAAAAAAAAGATAAAAAAAGATCAAAAAAGATAGAAAAACGATATTTTTAAGCACGAAATCAGAAAACAAACCAATTTCCTATAAACAAACAAGTTTTTTTCTGATTTACTTCCTCCTTTACTAAGATCGTATTGCGTTTTTTGCCTATTTTTCTCAAACACTAATCGATCGATTTTGAATCGCAATACACCATTGAATGCACTTTTGAAGGGCCTCTAATTTGAGGTATCACATGACCCACATATCAACCTCTTCCAAGTTCCTTTTTCGTTCACGTTTTAGATTTGCTTTTGTTCAAATTCTCCATTTTATTACCCTAAATTTGACTGAATTTTCTTTCAGTTTTTTTCGACGTTAACCGAGATCCCTTCCGATTCCGGCCGATTTCAATTCATAATAAGCCCTTTTTGCATCTGCCACGGGGCTCTATTATTGCCCGCCACGAGGCTGGGGATACCTTAAAATCTCGGACATTTTACGAGATTTTTTGGGGTCTCCAACTGGGTAATTAATTTGAGGAAACTGCATTTTGCCGCCTTACGGAAAATCCATTGAGCCACGGGCCGCTGCGTCGAATTTTCAATTTTGAAAAATCGGCCTTTTGTGCTACCAGCAACGTGAGCTACGTTTCAAAAAGGACACAAACGTCAAAAAATTGTATTTTTTGTCATATTTAATGCCACTTTTGAATTTTGAAAAATTAAGAATTTGTTAGAAAGTTTACAGGGTGTTCAATTTAGAGCGGTTTATTCACGAACACGCTTATTCAAACGAAAAAAAAACTTTTTTTTATGAGCAAACGAGACAGAAACAGGCTCAAAAATGGAGGAATATTTATGAAAACGAAAGTTGTCAATACAACGCGTTTTTTTTTCAGTATTTTCATGCAAAATTTTGCTTTTAATAACTGTTTGGCATCTTTTGCGCATCGTTTTCACTAGTTTTCCAATAGCGTTTCCCCATATTTCACCCCAAGCTCGTGACAATTGAATAATTCTTCTTAATTTTTAAATTTTTTCTTATTTTTATGCTTCGCGTCAGCCACAAGTTGGTCCCATTAATTCTCCAATGGACTTAAATCGGGGCTGCGGGCTGGCCTTTTTGTGGACCTACTCCGCGACTGAAAAAACATTGCTAAGTAAGGGCGTTACCTCTGCCGTGCCTTATTGGGTATAGTATGCTTAAGTTCATTGCTAGGACGCCTCACCCACTTAGTGCCTTCCGGTCCAGTTCCGATACACCGTGATTGCTTTCAGCCAATCAGATCATATTTTTCCCCTGGTCAAATGTCCAAGTTGCAGGTTTTAAGGCAAACTTACGTCCAGCCCTTTTATCTTTTCAATGAAAAAATGTCTCTTTGGCAGGTCTCCCGGCGGGTAGCTTTGCTTGACACAAGCGTTTTCTAATTGATCTAAGAGAAATTGATCGCTTTTCTTTTTTATATCTTGAGGAGTCAAAGAGGGATAATTTATCTCTGCGAAAGTCGTTTTTCTGGGTGCTGCAGGCTTAGGAAAACTGGCGATGATCCCTCCACTTTGTGTCAAAGAACTTGTTTACAAACAACGCTCTTATGCAAATTTTATCGCTCGGCGATGTCACCTTGGTTCGCTGCGAAACAACATTTATCAATTGCAGTTTGTGTGATTTCATCAGGCAAATTGTCACCAGGGGGCATTTTCTTGGCCTTCCCAAACACCCGAACAAAATCCG
The DNA here is from genome assembly GCF_040115645.1 of Euwallacea fornicatus. Taxonomy (NCBI): domain Eukaryota; kingdom Metazoa; phylum Arthropoda; class Insecta; order Coleoptera; family Curculionidae; genus Euwallacea; species Euwallacea fornicatus. The sequence goes on from NC_089578.1 coordinate 458,400, forward strand.
AAACTCTTTAAATCTGCAAAACTCAAAGATTATGATAAATAAGAAAAAATCCTTTATTTATGGCCGCTTAGATTTTTAAAAAACAATTTTTCTTTTTCCCCGAGGCCGTGAGCATTTTGTTTATCCGCTATCGGCAGAGTATCTATCAAAGAATATTTAAAAATAATAATAATAAATGAAAAAAAAAATTATTTAAAAATTTTGAAAAAATTTAAATTGGAAAAAAAAATTAATTAAAAAATTTTCTTTTAATTTTATTTTTTAAAAATTGAAAAAAAAATGAAAAAAAAAATAATTTTAAAAAATTGAAAAAAAAAGTGTAAAATGCATGTATAGGTAAGTTTCTCTGCTTTGATATGCGGATCAACCCCGTACATAGCCGGGTAGTTCGGTGCTGCGCCCAGGGGATCGATAACTCTAGATTCGCCATCGGCTTTAAATTGTGAAATAAAATTTTAATGCCAATAAAAAGAGGGCCGTTCCTACTGTAAGAACCAATCGACCAATCAAACGCGAGAGAAAAATATACAGGGTCATTATGTATAAAATATTTAGATAATAAAAGGCCAATGATTCGAAAAGTGTGCCGCCTGAGAGCTATAGAAGTTTTCTGCAATATGAAAATTTTGCATTCGTGTATCGTAAAAACAGGGGGGTACTGGGTGCAGTTTCGGGTGACGGATCGGAAAAACGTGAAGAAAAGCAACAACGTTTAATATACGGGGTGTCTGGCAAGTCCTAACAATAATTTTAAGGGGTGCCAGATTGCGTGGCTAGTCGATTTAACCAAACAGACCTACATACCGGGTGTTACAGTTTTTGCGATAATTGAGTTTTCAATCATTTATAATTTAACCGTGTTTTTTCACAATAACCACAAAAACGTAAAAAAAATTATCTATGGATAGAATGTTTAAATTCTTTGAACGCTAAAGTCTAAAGCAGCTTTTTTACTCCCTTAGAACTTCACGAACGTGATCTTCCGATTTTCTAATTAAGCGGAGCATCAAACTCAAACGTTCAAATCGTTTAAATTTAAGTTGATTTTGCTTGACCGCTCAGGCGAATGTTTGATCAAATTTCATAAAAACTTCATTCGGCGATGATCCTTCGGCCTCTCTGAAGACCAATTTCGTGGCCTGCCAGGTCTCCCGATTTGACTCCGCTTGACTCTCGCGCGTGGGGACGAGCACGAGAGTTTGGTCTATGCGATACCAATTTTTATTCGGGAAAAAATTAGTGGAAAAAACGGGCTCGGCAGTTATACAAAGGAAACGAAATACAAGAGCAACGGTATTTTTTTGCATAATTTAGCCCCGATTAGAGAAAGGTCGGGGCTTCGGTACAACCAGATAGAGTACCGTTTTACAAGTGACGACGCAATGGTACCTAACAGTAAACTATTCAGAGATGCACAAAAAATCTATTCATAAATTACCGCGTCCGCTGGACAAAGGTGACCGTTACTTTTCTTAACTTGTGCAAAAAACGGAACAGAGTCGTAAAACAGAGAAATAGAATGAAAATTGCGCAACAGTTGGTAGTAGCTGACAACAGGAATTATGACCCACGTAAAATTGGGCAATTTTTGATATTTAGACAAAGAGGGAAATAAGTAGAATCGGCGAAAAAATTTAGGTTTTTTTCAAGGTTTAATTGGGTTTATACCATCAACACTTGAAGCGTCTCGGATAAACTGGGGCTTAAACCTTGAGGAAACGGATTTTGAAGTTTCTGATGGAGCACGGTTCACCATTGAATTGTAGAAATGTCCGTAGAAAAATTTGACCTCTTTCTAAAATTTTCCGAAAGTTTTATTTTTCAATAGTTCCTACGCATTCTTCGAAGGCTTTGACACGCACTAATGGACAAAACTGAGGAAACTTTCCAACGCCCAAAGAGATTTCAACTAACTTAGAAACAAATAAAATAATTTAAGAGAAAATGTCGCAATAAAAATACACAATAAACTAATAATGGCTAGAATGTCCCTTTTTCACAATGACTTTTGCGCCTTTTTTGGACATTGGTTCGAGAAGAGCGTTGATTTTTCACACATCTATGGTCGTCCGTGGTCCTTTAAATCCGCTTTATTTGACACAATTCGCTTCCTGACCTGAACTTTGTACTCGCTCCGTAAGCGTTCAATTGGGTTCAGATCGGGATTTCGCGCAGGCCAGCCCACCGCAACAATCGTTGCTCCTTTAAGCCGGGAAGTGGCCATTGCCGCTTCGCGTTCCGGGTCGTTGTGATGCTGGAATGTCCAAAAAAGAGGTAAATTTTCGTAACAAAATGGCCCCGTTGCATTTTTGCGAATACGCAGGTGAAGACGAGTGAAGGATGTGCCGAGTTTGACAATATGTAGAAATAAGCAGGTTTGATCGCGTTCTGTTTAAAGTTTCGGACACCACAGAGTTAAGAATCAAAAAACATTTTCCCATGGTTCATTTTGAAAAATTTTAATGATTTTTGATCGCGAATCTCGGGACAAATACCTACGAGCAGGTATTCTGAAGATCAAACTCGCATTTTGCAAAAAATAGAGTTCAACTCACGCATGCGCTTTACAAAGCGTCGTTTCTTCGATCTCGTCCCGATGAATAAATAAAAAAGTCAACAAATTTATTTACCACTGAGAGCAGAGACAAATTGTGCTGCGCGTATTGAACAGATGTTTCCTTGGAAGCAAATGAGATTCGCGGGAACGATGCAGGAGGCGAAGTTAAATTTATTTTCGATCGTTTGAGAAGTCTTCTCGTGTTTTTTCGTCGGCGCGCATGGTGGAAATGACAAAAAAACATCGGAATTTTTGAAAATCCCGCGACGTCTCGATTTTCCATTTTTCGATTTTTCGTCGGTTTTGAAATGTTCCATCGCTTTTTGAGGATTTTCGCGAATCCTCCGCGCATTTTTCCTATCAAAAACACTTTTTGATTTTTTTTTTTTTTTTTTTTTTTTTTTTAAATCATTATTATCGAATGCCATTGCGATCGGTTTAGCATTGCATTTCAGCATTTTACAACGATCGAACTTTCTTGCGCCTACCTGTCTGAAAAAAGAAGGAAAATAAAAAAATAAAAATGCAATTGCTCGCTAGAAAGTGAATCTTCATGGGCACCCACAAATCAGGAGGAAGCCTCCCCTTGGGCAATTTTGTGCAAGCAATTGCACAATGGCGGTCGTAAAAAAATCACAATGGACCTTTTTTATTTTATTTTGGGCGTGCCGAAAGATGTTTTTTATGTTTTTTTTAGAAAATTAGGTAATCCTTCGTAATAATTGTGCAAAAGCGTTTTTTTATGGAGGAGGGAAATGTGTTTTTTATGAAGGTCGCAAGGGCTCATTGTCGCTCCAAACTTTCGACTTTTTTATGGGCCTTTATTGCCCGTGAGCACTTAGATGAGGATGGACCTTTTTGATATTGGACAAACCCGCTTTTAAAAAGAATTAATTTCACTTCAGCCACGTCGTCCCGATCCATAACCACCCAACCCTTCCTGGTCCGTACCAGAAGTACTCATTTCATTTTTTTCCCTACCATTTACGGCAAATAATTGGTTCCACCCATCAATCTTCCCGGTGACCACTTCATTCCTAGACAACCATTGAGACCATTTATTTACATCAGTAAAAACATGTCAATATTGAACCAAATTTGTATTATTTTCTGGGTTTACTGCTGTTCGGCATTGAAGACTTCCGAAAAAATGGGTTCCAAAAACCCAAGGTTTCGGTTGGTATGGGTAACCGCTTGATAATGGGCTTCTGTCATGGTTCCCGAAAGGATTCAAGTTCCCGGAAGGTGAATATTGAATTAGCTACAGTCGTTTGAACTATGGCAGTCCGATGAAAAGTTTTCATAGTTCAATTTATGTGGTAAAAGAAGTCGATTTTAACACTTCTGACCACGTTTCCTGATGGACAATCGCGATCTAACACTGGACGTTGACCACGTATACAGGGTGAGGTTTTTTTGGCGATTTGCCGAGGGATCTCGGAAACTGGCAGAGTCTCGGAGCCAGCTAAATAGACCAAAAATTGCCGGACCAATTTGCAGCCACTTTTTTTTTTTTTTTTTTTTTTAAGAAAGTCCACATGGATATTTAGCAAAAACCAATTTTTTTCGATTCCTTTGAATCCATCTAGCCGTCCAATACGAATATTATTGATAATTTCGCCCTAATGCAGGTAGGCTGCCTACATTTCTTGCTGACAGCTAGCGTGCCTTATACAGTGTGACCCACGAAAGCTGCATCACATGGGGAATATTTTCGCTCGCGCATTTGCGTAAATTTTGACTTTTCCTTCGGGTCGTGCTTCAAAAATGACGTAAAAACCGAAAAACAACTGTCAAACTGCAATTGTTTTTTTTAAAACCTTCAAAGTTTATTTCTCAAAATTTTGACAAGTCGCAGACGGAAAAGCTTCTCAATTTCTTATTTTCTGCCCACAGTCCAATTTTCAACTTTCGTTTTTTTAAATTTTTTTGCGTTCCTGCATTTGCGCAGTGTCCAAGTCGGTCAGCAACCTCATAAGAGTAATTACAGTGTGTCAAAGTGGTTGTCTGAATGAGCATTCATTAGCTAAAATTGTAATAAATTCATCTTTTTAAACAAAGTGCAAAATTCGTTAAAGTATTCTACGTATGTCTTGATGCAAAATTGACCTAATTTCTAATGGAAACGTTCAGGTTACCTCATTTCCGTATTTTTATAAAGTTTATTAATGCAAAATTAGACATAAACAAATGTCTTTTTTGCTAACCGATCGGAATGGTTCGAAAATGCAGGAATACAGAGAAATTAAAGTCGTGCGAGAAAGCTGAGAATTGGCACACGGGGTAGGGAATAAGAAATTGAGAAATCTTTTCCTTTTAGATATTACAAAATTTTGAAAAATACATTGTGAAAATGAAAAAAAAATGCAATTTGACAGTCAGAAACAGTAATTTATTCTTCGATTTCTATGTCATTTCTCGTCACTTTTGACGCACAACCCGAAGGCAAAGTTGAAATTTACCCAAATACATAAGTAAAAAAATTTCCTATGTAATGCGCACTTTATGGCTCACACTGTATATGGCATAAACTGACTTTTTCTATTAGAAAGTATAATAAGTTAAGATTTATCTAAAAAGGTATTTTTTCAAGCTTGAAGTTGACAGTTATGTCTCAAAATAGCGGAGTCGCAGTGTATTTTTTTTAATCCGATGTCGCAATCTCCCGGTAGATGACCGTGGAACCCTTCATATTGACTTATTATTCGTTTGACACTGACAGCACGCGTCATTTAAGTCGCATATAAATTTAATTTGACTTTGTTGTCGTTCAATTGAATTTGAATATAAGTCGATTTTGAATTGCTTTCACAAGAATTTTTTAAATTGTGACAAAGTTCGGTGCCCATTTTGGAACTATCATTTATTAATTATCTAATTAATTATTAATAATGCACGCGTTCAAAAAGCCCTCCGATGTTGTCTACACGTGCATTCAAAACTAATTCAAAATTTTCCTAATTGAACGCCCTCGGATAATATCCAAAGGTTCCTCAACCGCTCCTCTAAGAGCTTCCGCTGATTCATAATTTTTCATGTGAACTTCATTCCTGTCGTTCTCCATGGAAGAAAAATGGCGCTCGGCAATACTCCGCTTTTCCAAATTTGAAAAGTTCGTTTCAAAAGCTTGTGCACGTTCAATAGTTTCTCGATTCGAACAATTCTAATCGAAACAGTTCGAAAGCTTAAGTTTTCATCTGACTTAAATGACGCAAACTGTCAGTGTCAAACAATATGAACGATTTCATGGTGGACTACCTTAAAATTGCAATATCGGGATCAACAATGACCGTAACTCCGCCATTTTGCGAATAACTGTCAGCTTGTTGGGGCCGTTTTAAAGCTTGAAATAAATATCAACCTACGAAGCGCTCCATTAACATTGATAAAAAAGAAGTTTATGTCATATGTCAAAAATGACAGTTGTCAGAAAGAATCTGATTAACCTGTCTTTTTCAGGGCATAATTATGCACAATGTTGTACGTATAAACGCAGTTTCTTTAGAATCATTAACTGCACCGCCAGATCGATCAAAGGGGTATCGAGGAAATTTGGTTTATGCCACATATCTGTCAAGCCATGGACTTTTTCGAAAAACCGAAAGTGGTCTCGAATCGGTCCCCTAAAGCCGCAACTCTTTCCCCATTCAATCGACTTCGTAACTCTTCTAGTATACGAGGTCCCATCACTAAAAATCGAAAAAAGCTCACTCTGCATAACACCAAAAATAGATTTTTAGATCTTTTCAAGCAATTCTGTTCCTTGTTAAGAATTTCATTTTTATTTTTATTATTTTTTTAATTGAATGTTGCCAATTTTCCTTTTTTTGCCCTAATTTTTTACAAAATTTTAGTTATGTAACTTTTTTTTTTTTTTTTTTTTTAAGTTTTGCAAGATACTAAAATACCACTCTGTATACAGGCGTACGTTGAAGTGTGCTATCGTCTCCATAAACAACCTTTCGACGATATTCCCTTCTACCTGACACCAGGGCCGCCTTTAGCCTTTTACAGGTCCTTCGAGACCATATAATTAAGTGAGATCAGGTTTTTGGTTCATCTCCAACGAACTTTCTTCAATGAGCATCCTTTTTAACGTACTTTCCCTTAAGATACATGTAAATTAGGGCCGACGCTTATTCATCTATTCAAATACGCACTTCCGACTAAAAGAGCCCGTACAAAAGCGAAAGGAAATTCGATTTTATTGATAGAAATCAGATTCAATTTTGACGTTAGATTTCAAGATTGTGTGCGTGAATTGTCAAATTGATCATTTTTCTCCGGGGAATTTTACATATTTTTTAAAATTTATTTACGTTACGTTTGCATGAAAATTACAGGAAACGTCTAAAGCACCTGAAAAACCCACCGATTTTGGTCTGCGCGACCGTTAGATGTCAACTGTCAATCGGAAGTTCTTTATGTGGAACTGGTCAGTTCTAATTGAGATTGAATTTTAAGTTAAGATGTTTCTCGTTCGTAAGACGATCAGGGCCGGAAGAGCAATCAAATGGGGCGTCGCAAACTTAATTCCAAACTTACAGCGATTCACTGACCCCAAAAGGTCCGACGCGTAAATGGTGTCAACTGACGGTTCTGAGACGGAACCCTGAGGAACCCCGGGGTTATTTATTTTCCGACTAAATAACCCGGATCCTCCCTGCGAGATCGGACTGAATTGCCCTAAAAGCGCCAAAGTAATGATTCATTCTATCAAACGTTTTGAAAAACTCGAAAACAATCATCATCAATGTCGTCACCAACATTTCAAAAGGTCGTTAACGACGTGTCTTGCCTCCTGAGACTGCGCTGACTATCCGGCAAAGTGTCACCGTTAACTCATATCGAGCTTTTCCCCTTTTAAAATCCCGATTTACCTTCTTTTTGGCCCCTTTTTTGGAATTTTTGTACTTTTCGTTTCTCGCGTTTGTCCGCGATTTTTTTTAGCTCAATCAAATTTTCCTCGTAGTAAGAAAAATTTCCCGAATGGGTGCTTGATTGAAACTCTTGGTGGCACTTAGAATGACTGAAATTTATATCTAATTAATTTTTTTTTTTTTTTTTAAATTGTACTGAATTTTTGAGAAAGAAATTACGAAACCACCAGACAACTGCGCGAATCAGCAAAATATCAAAAGATGGATCACCCTGTTTTACCCTCTTTTAGACCCCTCATAAAGTGCTAAAAACCTTGTAAAAATTTCTGCGATAGACCTCAGAATGAACCCTTTGGGCACCGGAAATTTTATTGCGTGGTTTACAGCAGACAAATATTGTCACAATACTTAAAAAAAAAAACCCTTTTTTAGGTCCTTCATAAAATTCGCAATGCCCTCCAAAATTTTTCGCAAAAATGCAATTTTCGAAAGGGTAGAAACCCTTTTGTGCCCCGAAATTTGAAGGGTTTTTACAGCAGTGGTGCGAGCGTTTGATAATATTTTTTACTGCCTTTGAAACGTGTTTTATAACTCTTTCAAGGGAATTGTGTATTGTTGGATTTTGATGAAAGAGAAAGTCCACGTGCGCAGGTTCCAAATTAAAAGAACCTGCGCCTTCGCCAAATTTTCGTAATTATTTTGGCGTTTCTACCGGTGGTCAAAATTTTGAGTTTTAGATTTCAAATTTGGATTTAAAACTCTTCATCGTCAATTGCACGCACTGAGCATTCAACTTAATCGGGGATTCACTGGAGTTTCCCGGACCACGTTCGTCCTTTCAGAACTCAACTAAAAATTTTTAAAATCTGCTATTTTTTAGTTTGAATTTACGCAAATTTGCATATGATAATTGAAAAATGTCAAATCCACCCTTTTTATTATGTTCACCCTAGCACCCTGTTTGTATGCACTAATGGACAAAACTAAGGAAGCTTTTCGATGTGCGCAAACACTTTTGATAACTTAAAAAAAAAAATCAAATACTTTTATAAAAATATTTGAGTGAGAAACTAAGAAAGTTTTTAACGCGATAATGAGTTGAATATTACTAAAAATAAAGAAGCAAAAAATAATTTGAGAGCAAAAGATCGGACAAAACCAGAGGAATTAGCTTAAAGACGAAAAATAGTCGAAAACGTCGCGATAAAAATACAAAATAAACTGATAATAGCTGGAATGTCCCTTTTTTGCAATGACTTTTGCGCCTTTTTTGGACATCGATTCGAGAAGAGTGTTGATTTTTCCCGCGTCCATGGTCCTCCATGTTCCTTTCAATCCGCTTTACTTGAAATTGTTTTTCTTTAACCTGAACTTTTAACTCGCTCTATAAGTGTTCAATTGGGGTCAAATCGGGACCTAGCGCTGGCCAGTCCAAAACAACAATCTTTGTCCCTCTAAGCCGGGAAGTAATTATTGCTGCTTTGTGCTGCGGGCCGTTATCATGTTGGAATGTCCAGAAAACAGGTAAATTCTCGTCACAAACTGATCCCATCGTATTTTTGAGAATATTTGGGTAAAGTGAAAAACGTGTAAAATTTGAGAATATGTGGGTAAAGGGTAGTGAAGAGTGTGCGGGGATTGAGTATGCATGGAAAATAAGCAAGTTTGCTCGTGTCCTGTTAAAAACTTCGGACACCACAGATCTACGAACCAAAAAATGTTTTCCCATGCTTCATTTTACAAAATTTTAATAATGTTTGATCGCGAACCTCGGAATAAACACCCCCAGCAGGCGTTCTCGAAGCTTTGCAGATCAAACTCACGTTTTGCAAAAAATAGAGTTCAGCTGACGCATGCGCTTTACAAAGCGTCGCTTCAGTCTCGTCCCGATAAATAAATAAAAAAATCAACAAATTTGTTTGCCGCCGAGAGCAGAGAAAAATTATGCTGCGCATATTGAACAGATGTTTCCTTGGAAGCAAATGAGATTCGCGGGAACGATGCACGGGGTGAAACTAAATTCATTTTTAAACGTACGAAAAGTTTCCTTAGTCTCGTCCGCTGGTGTGTATCACCGGCAAACTCGCATGTTAGCTGCGTTCAACGCACGTGTCAGTCGTGCAACAGTTTTAATTAGAGAAAGATGCCGCCGGCTCCCGTTTAATTGCGTTCGAAAGGTAGCGGAAATCCCCGCGGTTGCGCGACTGCTCGCTCCGCCGGACGCGCCCATCAATTATTCACCGTGTTAGTGCCAGGGCGAAACTCGATTGGCGAGGAGTATTTCGTTTCCATGTGGCGAAGGGGATAAGGTGGAATAATGCGACAATCGCTCGGTATTTATTATTTTAATATCACAGAACTTATTGTACTCGGAACATATTTACATATCACACGTCGTCAGCTTACAATAGATTACTAAGAGTAAATATATATAGAATTTCGAGAATATGATTGTGCCTAACTATCTACGAGTGCCCTAAATACATCGAACCGTTATCTGCACAGTAAATTTCAAAAAGCGCCGGAAACAAAGCACAAATATTGCAATAATCACCACGGCCTCCACACATTCGGATCGTGTCCCTTATTCTCCTTGGAACCTTCTCTGGCGCCCTTCGGTGACGGCACCACGAAGACAATGTCGCCCGAGGGCAGCGTGGTGGGATAGATCGTCACCCGCCTATCATTAGCACCGTCACTACAGCCGGGGCTGGTCAGCCCCCTCACGTCGCCGCCCTCCTTCGCAGGATCAATCTCTTGCAGCTTCGTCATCTTCGAATGCAGAAATTGCAGGTGTTGCACGGTCATCTCGAGTATGTCGGCTTTCTCCAACTTGGCGGTGCGGTTCTTCCCCTCCCTCAGGGTTGGCCTGGACCTCATCAGCATCTGCTTCAGGGTCTCCAAACTGTCGTTGATCCTCGCCCTGCGCATCTTCTCCATTAAGGGTTTGCGAATTCTCCTCGATTCCGACACCGGTTTCTTCGTCGCGTCACTCTTCATTTCGATTCGAACGATTATCGCGATATTCACTTGAAGATGCTGTCCGAAGAAAGGTCAAAGATGATGTGGGGTTCCCTGAAGGGACGTGTCCCGTTTTTGAAGGCGCACGGCCACCACCCCACTACTTCGGAATCTCTCGTTGCGCTTTTGAATGGAGGGTTGATAAAGGGAGCCGAAAAAGGTGCACCGATACCTACCAACCATCAAGAAGTGGTGAGTTCTGCTTTTTAAAATGTGTTCGACGCTTTTGAGCTGCAAGAAAGGCGTCGGCACGCCCCGCGGCTCTGACGTGCCCCCCTCCTCCCCTCAATCGTTTGCTTCTTGAAAAATTATGATTTTTTTTTTTTATTTGAAAAAGAGGTCAGGTGGCACCTCAAATTGAAGGTGTTTCGAGACTACATTCAGTGGCGTGTCGCGATTTAAAATCTACGTATCTCTTGGTTCTCGGAAAATACAGGTATAAAAGCACGTAAACAATGATAAAACTTGTTTGGTGATAGCAGATTGGTTTGTTTTCGACTTTATGCTCATAAAGGGTCTTTAGTTAAGAAAAAAAAGAATAAAAAGATGAGTAAAAGTAACAGGTTCGTCCGGGACTTGTGCGAGACTCATCAGAGATGGATTTCACACAATTTCCGTTTTAAACTATTCAAAAATGTCTTTTTTGTGTTCGGGAGCCTCACTCTTTTGCCTCTTTTTAAGCGTAAAAATTCTGTAAATTCCTCCTTTTTTAATTTTAAAACGAAAACATCACGCCACTTTTGTCTCTCAAATTGGGTTGTTTTTGGTGATTTTAAAAAATGGCAAAAAAAATAAATAAAATAAAAATAATCATTCATCCAGAATTTGTGACGTGAGATTGTTGATATGAGAGATGATCTCACGCAATTTCTAGTTTAAACTATTACGAATTAATTTTTTTTCTATCTAGAAACATCAAACTTCTCTTTGAACTCTCAAACGATCTCTTTGAGCGTAAAAATTCTGCAAATTCCCCCTTTTCTAAGTTTAAAACAAAAACGTCACGCCACTTTTGCGGTCTTCCGCCCTTTGAATCCGTGCCTTGACTGTCTTTGTCGTGTTTTCATAAATTGGTTTGTTTAATAGTTTAAAAAAACGCTAAAAAAAGAATAAAAAGATCAATAAAAATAACCATTTATCCGGAATTTCCGCTTTTAAACCGTTTAAAATCGACTTTTTTGTGTCTGGGCATGTCAAACTTTTATCTCTTTATGCGTGAAAATTCTGCAAATTTTCTCTTTTCCAATTTTAAGGCAAAAGCATCGGGGCACTTGTGCGGTCTTCGGCCCTTTAATTCTCTTCCTTCATTATCTTTATCGCGTCCTCGCAAGTCGGCTTGTTCGGTGGTTGAAGCAAAATCGTAAAAAAAGAATAAAAAGGGATATAAAAATAACAGGATGGTTTGGGAGCACAAAATCGAGGCCAAAACTACTTATAAAAACGCAATTCGTGAAGATGAGGTTCCTCTCTGATGGATGCGAGATCATCCCTGGTGAATCTCTCACATCACAATTTTTGGATGAATTGTTATTTTTTTTGCCATTTTTTGAATCACCAAACATCCCAATTTATGAGGATGATGATGATGATGATGGTGATGATGATAATGATGATGATGATGATAATGATGATGATGATGATGATGATGAGGATGATGATAGTGATAAAGATGGTCAAGGGATAGAATTAAAGGGCTGAAGTGCCATGATGTTTCTGCTTTAAGATTAGAAAACTTACGGAATTTTTTCGGTCCAAGGGACAAAAGTTTGATGTTCGCCGAATCAAAAAGCTGAATTTTGAACAGTTGAAGATGGGAATTGTGCGAGATTCAGAGATGAATATCACGTTACGTCACGCGATTGCTCTGCGACGTCCCTCGTTCGTATAATTAGACGTGACGCAAGAATGACCCTGTCCATGGGAATGCTCATTTTTCCATTCCCATGTTGGGTATAAAACGGCTCTCGAGTATCTCTTTTTCAAGAATTATTCTGGAGTATTTTAAATAGTCAATAATAACCCACTTCCTGTCTATACAAAACGTACAGTGGGCCATTTAACAAAGAAGTCGCATTTTCTCTTCAAAAGTGTGTTTCCATTCACGAATCGAGTACCCGGGCAGGCCCACCGTCAAAAAATACGAAAAGAGCACAAAAGACCCGATTTACTACGATTTCTATACTACATGAACTCGAAGATATTTTGATGCACAAAAGTCATTCTTTATATGGCTCAGGTGGCCCCTCACGCGATGCTTTTGTCCCCCTTTTTTTTGTGTTACTCTTTGGAGTATTTGTGAATGCATTTACCTGCGGGTTATGGCAGTTTAATACGTGAATTTTACCAAATCTCAATTTTTCCACCCGGGCAAGAAAAATGCCTCCTTAACGCACTTTGTCTTTATCGGTTTTCGAGTTATTTCACGTTTGACGCGCTAAAACTCCACTTTTTCATACGCGCGTGAGGACCCGTGCGGTATGAAATTCTCGAACGTGCTAATTGTCGATGATAATTTATCCAGTTCTCATAGCAATAGGGACTATTTTATAGCGGACAGCCTGTATATTATTGGGAAATTCAACCAGCCCGTGACAAGGACAGATTCTTCGCAATGCTCTCCTACAGAGATCTCCATGGGTTTTCGTTAGATGTGAGTCTGCGTGAGGGCACGTTTTAAAAACATCGTCAAATTATATTTGGGGCTCGAAAACTCCGTTTTTTCCCACAAAAAGGACAACCTGTATACCATGTGATTTTGTACCTGTAGAGGTCTATTGTGGCGTGCGACATACCCAAGGGTTCAATTGTGTTAACCCCGTTCTAAAGGAACAAAATGCTTAAAATAAGAGGACAAGAATCAGATTGCAGATTTTTATGGAGGAATTACATTGGAGGTTTTCTGACGAAAAACCGAGAGAAAATCGAAGAAGCACCGGTGGTTCTTAATCAGCAATTTCTCCATTAAAACCTCACTAAGGGAAAATTTGCAGGCTCGTAACCGGACGTGGTCAAAGGTCCCATGCCGATTTTGCCCGAGCGAACTGGCCCACCCAATGGCCCTCATAAACGGTCAATGTGTCTGGACGAAATGGATGGGACTTTCACCACAATAAGAGTGCGAATTTCCTCTTACGGTCCTGTGGAAATTTTGAAACGTTAAGACAGAGAATTATGCCGCATACAGGGTGTATCAGAATTGCTCCGCCAACTGCAGGTTTCCGTGATCGAAATAAGAAACGAAGGTCATATAAGCCAAGCGTTTAATCACCCTTTAGTTTTGATATACAGGGCGTTAAAGTTTGAAAAAAGAATTGTTTTTATTTTTTAACTAAATTTCGTAACGTACCTGTAGGTACGATTTAAAAAAATTGACGAGTTTTGTCGTTCACCAGTGGCGGAGATATGGCTGCCATGCGTCCATTTTAGTTATAAAAAGTCGGAACGCTCAGTATAATATTTTGTTTAAAGTAGTCCCTCACATGCGCCAACGTGTTCAGCAGACTTCTTGTCTCTTAGTTTGGTGTATTTCAAGTAGTTTCGTCATAAACAAACGTTAAAGTTAATAAAACCAATTTATTAAGTGTATTTTCGCAAGCGAATAAATAAAAAGAAAAAAAAGCTGGAGCATTTTTCATTTCCTAAGCTCTTGAGAGAAAATTTGAATGCGACTTCAGTGCATCCACGAACATAAAACCAAAAGGCATTTGTAAATGAGCCAGTGGCGGAGGCAAGTGCGTCACAGTCTCAAGTTTACAAACCTGAATTGGATTTATCAAATTTAACGTTCTCTTATGACTAAACTACTTTAAATAGCAGCAAACTAAGAAGAGAGAAAAAATTTAGTGAACACATGATGGACTAATTTAAATGAAATATTATACTGAATGTTACAAGTTTTTATGACTAAAAAAAACAGATGAGACCCGTATCTCCGCTACTGGTGAACGATTAAGGATGGTAATTTTTTTGAATTGTGCCTATCGATGCACTAAATTCATGTAGGAAATTTGATTAAAAAATTTTGAGCCGTTTGGAAGTTAAAAAAAATATATTTTTTTAAATTTGAACACCCTGTATCTCCAAACTAAAGGGCAATTAAACATTTGTTTATATAAACTTTATTTCTTATTTCGGTCACGGGAACCTAAAGCAAACAGTTGGCGGAACAATGCTGATATATCCCGTGTAAATATGTACAGGGTGATCCACGCATTGACGCCTTGGGCCTGTTCTGGACAAACGGGCGCTGGAATCAAAAATCTAAACACGGGTTCTTAAATGGGGTTCCTCAAGGTTTGTTTTTAGTTGAAAAATAGATTTTTCCAAACGTGGGAAAATGGCGTCCGTGTCGTCATCAACATTTTTTTCTCAGAAACGTACATTTTTCTTTGCAGAAACTTTCTATTGATGTAAACAATTTTTGTAGGAACAGTTTTTTTGTACCAGTTTCTGTTTCAAATCTAGAGTGTCCAATTTTATAAAATTAGTCCTTTCCCACGTCCAGCCCTGGTAAAAGGCATTACAACTCGTTTATAATTTTCTTAAATCAGACGTTTAAACGCGTATAATTTTGTTTGAAAAGAGGCATTTAACGGCGTTATCTTCGATGTCCAAATTTTTCACCCTTATCCAGCTACCCCTGCTAACTTTTTACTTTGAACGGGAAGGTGCCCCTTGCAGTATACCAAACGAAAGGTAGTTCGATAAGAGATACAACGATATGCTCAGAGCTAAAATTGGACTACAGCGTCCCTAAAAAAATAGGACAAAGTCCACGTATCACTTTGAAAGCGAGTGAAAAAATTACAATAAGATGTAGAAATTCCAAATCGTCTTCGGTGTAAACAGTTTTTTAAATACAAAATATTTTGGTTTTGGTTGTGACTATGGTTGACGGGATTTCCCCTAGGAGATGGATCGGTAGAAGAGGCACCATCGAACGGCCGCCGTGATCTCCGGATCTTACACCTCTTGATTTTTTTGTGGGGCCACTTAAAAGGTCCCGTTTCAGAAATCGGGCAGAACACTCGGGACTCGAACCGAATTAGAGTTGATAACAGAAGCGATGCTGGATAATTGAATAAAAAAGTTCGAGAAACGATCGCGTCATGTTACTCGAGCCCAGCTCGGGCACTTATCGTGGGAATTTCATTTATGTTCGATGCAGCGGTGAATTACTCTATTTTACATCTCACGATTTCATTGCTCGGGGGACCCGCATTAAGCGGAAAGCGCGAAAGAACCCAAAAGTCGAATCAGGTAATGACAAACTCGGTCTCTTCCTGATCGCACAGCAACACTTGCTCCGACCCGTGCGCAAGCTGCTCGAACCGCACGGTTGCACCGGCATGGCTGTTCGAACGCTGACGCATCCCGCGATTGGTGCCGAGTCACGTGGCGACACTCGACCAATACGCATCATTTTCCTCCAAGACGTGGCATCTATGCGAAATCTCTTCCACGTCCGCCATATTGACATTCGACAATTTTAGGGTGGATTGGTGAATGTTCTTAACGTTCCTAGAAGAATAAGTTGATTTTTTTATAAACAGGTACATTTAAATAGTGCTTCACTGGTTCTAGTAATAAGTACGATTTAGTTGCTTTGTGGGTGCTTCACCTCAACGGCGAATTGCATGTTTCCCAACAAAGTTTGTGTGTGGGCCCTTGGGAGTTGGTTGAGGCGACAACTACACAGTCGGCATTAGTAAAAAACCCCGTTTCAAACTCTACACCTGCACAGAGTAGTTGTGCCTCGACCGTTCCTCGAACTTTTCTGATCACCCATTCTAACATTTCCTTAATATCCGCTCATGGATTCGTTTTGAGAAATGAATGAATCAATATGTCAAATACCCACTGTAAGATTAATAACCTTTTAAATTTTACTGTCTTGTCCATCTTGGTTCTAAATATAACTGCATTACTACTGTAATTAATGCGTAATTACTCCAATCTGATCTTGTTCCTGTACACGTTTTAGGTAGTGTAAGCAACCACAATGGGTAATGTGTTTGCGAACTTATTCAAAGGCCTCTTCGGCAAGAAGGAAATGCGAATACTTATGGTTGGGTTGGATGCTGCTGGTAAAACCACAATTTTATATAAACTTAAATTAGGTGAAATTGTGACCACAATCCCCACTATTGGTAAGTACATTTCAATGTTGTTTCTATTCTAGGTCATTTTTTTTAACGCCAAATCAGCCTCATTAATTTGTCCAATTTATTTGTTCCTCTTCTTGGTAATAAGGCTACTCCTCAGTATTTAATCTCATAATTTTCTTGGAGAAAAAAATCAGTCATTATCATCATCTGATTCCTATTAAATATTAATGTAATAAAGCAATGTATAGTGATGAATGGCTTGATGACTCATCACTTTGATCCATTTTCAAGTATCTAGTATCTATGACCTTGTTAGTTGGCGAGTATTGAAATTTAAATGAACTTTTTCTTAGGGTTTAATGTGGAGACTGTAGAATATAAGAACATCAGCTTTACTGTCTGGGATGTTGGTGGCCAAGACAAAATTAGACCACTGTGGCGGCACTATTTCCAAAATACACAGGTAAGCTAATGACGGTTAGATTATTTAGAATTTCCTTTGCCTTCGCATATTCATGTGCGCACATTTCATGCTTTGGTCGGTACAGCTTTTCACAAAAATATCAGTTTGTGTGGACTCAACCTGTGAGTTTAAAAATTTATATTATTTGAAATAACTTTTACATTGCTTATGTTCATACACTCTAGTACTTGTTACAAAGGGACATCGTTGCAGGTCTCCTATAAGGGGATTAACTAATTTTCAAAAGTATCAATTGCAAAGTTTAACATACTATTGCAGGATGGTTAAAGTGCAAAACCATGTATGTGAAATAATTTTTTGTGGGATTAGCAGTTTTTCTTAACAAAGAATATGTATGTAACGTTGGCATTACTAAACTTTACTAAATTGAATAATTCATTTTTGTTAAATGCTGCAAATAATCACCTAACCCAACTATTATACTCAATTGAAAAAAAGAAGTAACTGGGCTGTTTTGCCTTCAGTTACAACCCACTTCCTTAAATATTTAGTATGAGATGGTATTCATTCCCCAGTTAAATATTGTCATACTTCCCTTGTGAAAATGTTTCTGTTTTCTTAATTTAGGTATTATTGCCCTGTTATCAATGACTATTCGCCAAATTCTAATAGGAGCAACATACTAATTAGCAAATACCAAACAATACATCCAAAATGGATGTAAACACCTGGGTAAAATCTGAAACTCTAACTTAAACGTGAAATATATGTACTGTTGTGTTTCATGTTTTGCATGATTATGGCCTATTTGATAAACGACATAATGTAGTCTGTACCTGTACCTGCACCTGTAGACCGAACTAACCTGATGTTTTATATGCAGTTAATTTGGTTTGACAAACATTGCGACATACTCACACACCATTATTTGGGACAAAACATTGCTATTTTCAGAAAATTTCTTTTAAACCATTTGCATCTCCTTACATTAACTTCTTTTCATTTTAGTTAAGTATACAGGGTGACAACACAAAATGGGCTTTTTGTTTTTGTTAATAGGTGATCGTCCGTCCTGTAACTCAGAAATGAACGAAAAGAGAACATGTTAAACCATGCTCACCTTAAAATGCCTTTTCCTAGTCATTCCTGAAGTCCTGGTCATGAAATGTGGGACACCTTGTATAAAAATAAATGAAATGGAATTTCGTTGCATACAGGAAAAAGCCAAAATATTGTTCTATGTGCTTGACACAGTTATAAATACAATATTTTGACTGTATCACTAACTTTGCAGTGAGATCTTTGATAAAATTGAATTTAACTTTCTATATTCACGGAAAAGTTTTGGGCATGTTGTACCGATACACAGTGTTAACAAACTCTTTAAAACCCCGATTTTGTGTACTGTGTAGAACGCTTAAACGCCATCGCCATCACCTCTTTTCGTTAAAAAAACAAAAAAAATAAATAGGAAAAATGAATAACAGTTAGGAATTAATAGTTTTAAAAATATTACAACAATTGCATTCTACAAGAAATATGAATTTAGGACATGGAATAGAGTGATGAGAAAATGAAGAGTAGATGAAGAAATGTTGAAATTCATGGTCCTTACACCGAGCTATTGTAGGTGGACAACATGGCCGAAAACAGTCAACATGGAAAGAGAACTTTTCTATCAACTGCATACATACAGATTGTGTGGTGACCCGACTGCTCCGGGTGAGTTCCTTAATGAATTTCCAGTCGAAAATGTCTAAATAACTTTAAAAAAATTTCTAACTAGGTATGACTTATTGCAATTTTTAATTTTGTTTTAAAAGAACTAAAAATTATTCTTTATGTCAGAAACGGCTACTTGAGCGATACAATACTAAGAGACCTTGTTGTTAACAATTGATGGACCATTAAAGCAAAAATCTTCATGTTAGAAAAGTCAGTGGTGTACCATTGTTTACGTTAAAAATGTGGCACCGCTTGGCCATACGGACGCCACTGGTATAAGTGAAAATGTTCTGATTTCTCCAAAATATGCGCATCAATTCGGTCACAGCATGTCTGAGGTTTTATGCGCATATCCAAAACTGTTTTTTAATTACGGAATGTATATATTTTTTAATAAATGATCGAACACTCGGTATTTTGGTAACAAAGCGTCTCTGGACATAAGTTATTACGACATTTTTGACTCGAAATTAATTAAGGAACTCCATCATTAGCCTATGGCCGCCGAGCCACCAGGCACCCTATACGTACATGGTTGCTAAATGTTGCAAAAAGACGGCGATGTAGAAGAAATTATGTGAAAAACTGAAATTAACAGGTGCTTCTTTGTGCCATGTTTTTTTTCCATCTGTTAGCTGTTTTTCAGTAATTTTTGCAACGAGTGCGAGAAAAACACTCAGCGTCTCGCCATATTCGGGAGTTTACAGTACACGAAACTCCGGCAGCATTTGCAATTAGAACGCAGCTGGTGCCCCGGGGCACTAGCTGCGTCGTCGCTGGGTATTAAATGTATTAAGATTTTTGTTCCACCACCGGTAGAGTTACAGATGTTCCACGAACTTAAAAAGAAAGTTAAAATTAAAAAATGGTAATAAATTCCATAATCTCGGCATAATTAATTCATGGAAATCCCATATATTGTTAAATTTGTCGTTGCCACCATCATCACAGCTTCGCTTTTGGTTGCATGTTTGGGATTATTATTTGAATTTATATTGCGTTTATTTATTTAAACATTAAATGTTCCAAAGTCACGACATTACACTCGGAAATGATCCTCTGAAACACATCGGAAACGCCTCAAGCGCGTGTATGAAAGTATTTGAGCGTTGCCGCCATTTTACGTTATCGGAATGAGAGACCGCATCTCGAGAACCTGAGGGCTCCGCCTCGGCCCTTAGTCGGTAATTTACCATTTGGATTGTCCTAAAGAGTAAACACGCGTCCGGGCGTGAGTTCGCGAATTCTTGCGGGGTCAAAGAAGCCCCGCGAGTAGACCCAAGCGCGTGTGTGCAGAAATAAAGGCGTCTTCAGTTCGAGTTCAAGCGTGTGACCTGCTCGCGCGCCTTTCCATCCAGGTAAACTAAAGGGCATGACAGGGTGAATCTTAAGTAGGAGTTTTCCTTTTAAACCGACGTCGACCCCAAAAAACTAAGCAAAATCTCCACGGCGCGTCTTTAAGAATTTTCAAAGAAAACAGAGGTGTTCGCAATTTTCGCCATCGGTTTCATTAGTACAAATTGTGGCTCGCCCTATCGACGATTTTGTACGTGCTGTTGCGAGAGCTTTTTTTCATCAAATTGTTTCTGCGGCGCCCTCTATCCGTTCTATCGAACTTCTCATATAACCCCCACAGATAAGGAAATCACATGGATTTAGGCCTAGCGATCTCGCAGGCCATCCTTTCGGACCTCTCTGCCGGTCAGATAATCGGTCGTTTAAACGGTCTTCTGTTTTTTCCCATGCGCCCATACTCTGGTTGTTTTCGAGATTTTGAAGAAACGTTATGTAAAGGTTTCGCTGAGCTTCTCGAGGTCTGCGTCGCGCCGAGAGGGAAACTCCTGCTTGAGCTTCGCCCTGTATGTCCACTTGTAATAAAGTTTTTGTTTTTGTTTTTTTTTTCAAGTAGTAAATAGTTTTTTGCCTTTTAAACTGGAATTTCTCTTCGATTTCAGGGTCTCATCTTCGTAGTAGATAGCAACGACAGGGAACGTATCGGCGAGGCCAAGGACGAGCTGATGCGTATGCTCGCCGAAGACGAGCTACGAGATGCCGTTCTACTGATCTTCGCCAACAAACAAGATCTGCCCAATGCGATGAACGCGGCGGAGATCACCGACAAGTTGGGTCTGCACTCGCTCAGAAATCGCAACTGGTACATTCAGGCGACATGCGCAACTAGCGGTGACGGTTTATACGAGGGCCTCGATTGGCTGTCCAATCAGCTGAAGAATACCAACCGTTAAGTGCAGTGTTTCTCACAGTCACCCGGTGATTGTTTACAAGCTGAACTGAGTGTTTCTTGATACCATATGTTGCAAATATGACCACGGATTACTGTTTGTCGTCATACCATCTCGATTTAAATTGTTGTAATAGTTTCACTTCCGTTAAAGGGCGGCCCACTCTATCTACGTCACTTTGTTCTCCTGGGTAAGTTCAAATTGACAAGTTGTCGGATTAAATTATTGTGTTTTGTACTCGCTTGTATGTTAGGACATTGTAATCAGTCACCATGTCTGTTTTGTTCATGTGTCATGTCCCTATAACATAAATATTCCGTTGAGCAGAGAGTATAGTGGGTCACTCGGTATTTAAGCCGCACTTTTAACATGTATGTGACGAACGGTAAGCGTAGTGAGAGGCCGCACTAGTGTTTTTGTATGTTTTATTAGGTATTTATTCACGGTATTGCTGATTTATTTTGTACAATAATCTTACTTTTTGTACTTCCCAGTTCTGTACAGTAGCTATTCGTATTAATTAATATAACTTAAACAAAATAGGAAACGGTATTTTTGTAACATATGGTAGGACCCCCGGGTCTCTAGAACATTTTTAAATCGGCCGTTTTATCGGTTAAATTAAACTTGTTTCTTGTAATTCATTATTGTAAGCGAGCCGTTTTTTTTTAATTTGACAAACCGTGGACAAGTGATCTATAAATTTATATTATTTAAAGGCAAGAAGGTTTTCGTGGACATTCCCGTTTTGTCAAGCTGTATTATGAAAATAAATTTATACTATTAAGGATTTGTCTATAATTTGAGCGAAAATCTAAATCTTTGTGACTTTTTCCGCCAGCGCAACTTGCGGCGTGGCCTGCGACGTTAAAAGAGCGCCGCAAAAGTGCGATCCGGCGTAAACAGACGTAGAATTTCGTATTTGGACAGCTGCAGGAGTTCCGAATGCTCCCGGATAAAACCGGAAACTGCGACGTCCGTGGTCCAGCTTCGCCCGGAAACGACCGTTCCGACACGTTTTGTCGTCCGAACTCCGGGTTGGCGTTAGAAAAGGAAAGTGAGTTGATGACGCCTCTCGAGAAACGAAACGTCGGACTTGAAAAAACGCGCTGAGGCCGCCCAAGGTGTCGCTGAGCTACCACGAGCAAAAACCAGGAAGAAAATCCGGAAGAGTGAAAATGTCGAACTTTTCCCGAAGTGTTGGGAGTTCCGGAACTTTCGAAACTAATTGCGGCCCGCTCAAACGAGACCGTATTTTGCCGTTTCCGAGATCATGACGTGGTGAGGATCCGGTTTGTGACAGGTCCACACAGGGGGTTTCCGAAAACCTGGGCAGTGTCCCTGATATGAAAAGTTCTCGTCAAAAATTGCACTCATGCCCCTAAGTTGATGCTCTTAAACTTACCCCCACGGAAAATTCAATTTTTTCATAGATAATTACATAAATTATATACAAGGTGTTCCAAATTCGATGTGCTCTCTCTTAAACGGTAAGAGCTGCAGGGTCGGTTAAGCTTAGAAAAATATGCCAAGTTTGATGCTCTCGCGAGGACTGAAAGCAATGTTGCCAAATGAGTTTTAGTGTCCGCGTTATTACGAAAAACAAAAATTTGGTTAAATTTAATTTTCTAAATAAATCGAAAACTAGAAATTTTTCAGTAAAGTGTTTGATACAAAAAAACCTTTTTTTTCTACGTCTTCTTACGTCACTAATATTTCAAGTACGGACCTGTGCATATTTTGGCGATTTTTAAAAGTCCTAAGCAACCCCTTTGCAATGATGTCTAGTAATATGGAATTCTTTGATGTTCTAGTCAAAAAAAAGATTATGAATTTTTCTCTGAATAAGCTAGGCCGGTCCTGGATTTCTCGGTACGTTTTAAAATTGCCGGAAAATGGCGGTTGAAATGAAAAAATCGTATAAAAAGGCATTAAAAAATTAAATTCATTTTAGCTGGTCGAAAAAGTGGAAACTTACAAATTTTCAGATTTCCCATGACAGAAATTGTGCGAAAAACAACCAAATTCCATAATTAGTTAATAGTTGCTATGGCAACCTTTTTGCGTAATTACAGCCGCACGTCTCTTGGGCGATGACGGGATCAATTTGTTAATACAGTCTCCATTAACTGGTCCCCAAGCGTTCAGTAATGCAACGAATAAATCGTTGAAGTTCGTGTAATTTCAACCACGAGTCTTCGCGTCAACAAACCCCCACGTGTTCTCTATGGGGTTTAGATCTGGGCTTCGAGGCGGCCAAGGCAGAACTGCGATTTTTTCATCTTAGAAACACTTCTTGACGAGCTTCGATGAACGCTGGGGATCATTATCTTGACGAAAATAAGGTTCCGGGAGCATTTTTCATCAATAATGGTGCCAGAGGTTCATTTAAAACATCCCTATACAGGGTTGTCCAATTGCTACGGGCTACCATTGCTGTATTTTAAACCGTAAACGTTACAATTTCGGTTAAGTTAAGCGAAAGTTGTCTAATTTGATGGCAAGTTAAGATTTCGAGGCGCCGTCGCCGAAGTCTGTTCGGTTTCGGAAGTATTGGGAAAAAACGAAATTTTGCCGAATCCGACTGGATTTATGGCCAGTACTGTACACAGTGTGTTCAATAAAGAAAGGGACATACATGGAGATTATTTGCGTTAAAATAAGCCGATTTGACTTAATTTACCTCAGTTCAAGAGTTGATATTAACGGAGCTACAGGGTCTCAATGTCGAAAAAATTAATCACATTTCCCGCACATCTAAACTAAAACCTTTTTACTGCAAATTCACTTTTTTAAGAGGAACTTTTCAAGAAGATTGACTTTATGTCGTAAAATGAATAATAAAGTATTTTTTCCTCTCGTGCATTCCCTCTGTGGAAGCACTGTATGTGCGCGAGAACATATGGCCAAAAAATGAAAGGAAAAACTATGTGCGAGACGAAAAATAGTGTAAAAAACGCACATAGTCTTTTGCGCCATGTTTTTGTCGCGCACATAAATTTTTCGGCCTTTTCCTATCGCGCACAGGTTTTTTTCGGCCGGTTTTTGACGCGCACATAGATTTTCGACACATTTTTTACGGTGCACATAGGTTTTTCCCCTTTTTTTTCAGAGCACATAGGTTTTTTCGCTCTTCTTTTCGGTGCACATAGGTTTTTTCGTCTTTCTTTAAGGTGCATATAGATTTTTCCGCCCTTCTTTTTGGTGCACACAGGTTTTTTTTCACGTTTTTCTTGGTGCACATGGGCACGTGCAAGATTGAAGAAAACAAAACACATTTTTTGTAGATATTTTATTTGTCGATAAACCTGCGTCATGTCGCCTATACCGACCAAATATAAAAATTTGAAATATGTGCAAACGTAAAAGGAAATCTCTCTCTGTTAAATAACACAAAAACGGGGATTTATGTAATATCTACAATGGCACTATCGCTAATTAATTATTACATAAATATTTAAATACTTAAGACATTTTGGACTAATTCCAATCACGAACTTAACATATTCCTCCATTATTAGGTTTTATTTGACTATGATAAATTTACAATTTGAGCGATACGAAGTGACTCTCACACCGAGTTCTCGTTAATCACTTAAACGGGAGCGAACTGAAGAGAGTTTTGTACATTTTCATTGAATTTCTCAAGAGTCATCTAGTGTAACGCTCCTCAATTGTCACTGTACAAAGGAAAAAATATATAAATGTGTTTGTCCCGGATTTTAGGTGAGGACAATCAAGAAACTAAAACTTAAAAGTGGTACATTTTGATTTTTTGTTTTTTTTCTTGTCGAAATATTGATATTTGAAATAGGACACTTTTTACAGTTGTGCCCTCCGGACGGTTTAAGTTATGGCAAAGTGGCTTTTGCACTCGTCTCATTATTCGTTTTACGTTAGATCTCACACCAAACCCGACTTCTGTTAAAATTGTTTAACACATTTTTGATATGTCACATCTGGTATTTAAATTTGTCTTGCGAGATTAAGTCCCAAATGCGAAAGCCGCTTTTGCGCAACTCGTATTGTTCGGAAGTAATTACCGCCGAGAAATGTGAGTGGTGCCGTGTTTCGAACGTCGATACTTCGAACACAGCTGAAATTCGAAGTGGGGTGCTTCAAAGGGATGATCCGAAGAAATGGCAAACAATCCAAAAATGCGACGACATACTGGGGGTTCCGGTACTTCCCGATCGACTTCCGCCAACTGCTCCGAGGTTGGGGCCCCCGTCCTGCAACTGCTGCACGTAAACCGTCCCCTTCTCCCTTTTGGGGGACGTTGCGATAGTTGCCCACATAAAATCTGGGACGTATTATGTACACAATATGAATCCCCAATTATAGCTATTTACAAAATAGAAGATCTCTGGCAGATCAACACTAAAAGAGAACAATTTGTAACTATAAGCTGAGATCGTCCGAATCTGCGAGAAATCCTGCATACGCTTAAACATAAAGCCCTACAGTGAAAACTCCTCACTGCGCACGCGCGCATTTTGTATCAATTTAAAAAGCCGATTTGATTAATTCCTGACTGTCCGTGCGGCTAAAGCTACGTTTTTCTATTTGACATTTTCGTACAGCTTGTCTCTTAGGCATTTTATTTTGTTGACGAAATAGGCCTCCAACGTCTCGGCGCACTTGAAGAACGGAGATTCTTTGGGATTGTAGTACCTGCAATTGTCGAAAATTTTGGTCATATCCCCAATGAACTCGCTCAGTTTCCGGTACGACTGCTCGTTGATTTTCGACTCGATCATCTGAAGGTCTGCAATGCGGTGTTGATCAGTGCCGTGCGGCTGAACGGAAAATTCGGACTTACCCATCGGTTCCTTTATCACTTTGTAATAGTCGGGAGCCTCGGTGGGGTCTACGGGCTCCATGAACGGCCAGGCACTTTTATGCATCTAAAGAAGAAGAAACCAAAACGATTAACGTCGTCTTTCCGACATGGAAACGCGGCAACTTCGCTTCTCGACTCCGAGACATCGGCCCGTCCCGGGACGGGTCGCTAGTTTCTCGACTGCGTCGATGGGAGAGCGCGAGAGAAGCGCAAAGTCGATTTTGGTAAGTGAAAATGACACGTGTCACTCCCACTTTGCGCCGCACGCCCAAACAACAACGCAACGAAGCGACATTGACGGCGCGGTACCGTGATCATGTAGTACTCACTTGTATTTGCTTGATGAGTTTCTTCAAGTTGTCGAAATCCTTCTGCGCCAGCTCTCTCATGTTCACATAATTCACGGAGCTGTTTTTCTGACATCGGGGACAAACGTACTCGTCGATGTTATCGGCCTCCGACTGTAAAATTCCCACGCACCGCCCGTGGAACCAGTCCTGACAATTGTCGCAACAAATATAGAATCTGGAAATAACGCATTATTACCAAACGTCTTTGTCTGCACTTGCCCAAGGAATTAACGCACCACCAGAGTAATCGAAACCTTCAAGTAATTTCCCGTCAATACTGACTTGTCCAATTTGGACACTTTTTTTTTAAGGACAGGCGGAGTCTTCCGGAGCTTTGGTGCATCCGTGTAGAAACTTCTTTTCCCATAAATACCGGGTGCAGCAGTTATTTCCCATAAATTCGCAACACCCTCTTGGGTTCGGCAGTCACACTATCAAGTGACAGTTAAAGCCGCACTTTAGCCTCGTCTCATTTTAACATTTTTTCTCTTGATTCACTCCGTCGTCTCTCCTGTTGCGTGCGAAACACCGTTTTATGGCATAAGACGACAGGGGGAGTTGGTGTTGCTATCACGGCATGGCCAGCTCGCGGCCCAAATTTAAGTCTCATAGAGAATCTCTCGGACATTCCTGGGAGGGGGTCGCAAGAGGAGCGTTCCTTCGGAAGACCTACAGAAACTGATTCAACTGCAGGGGGAAACTGGGCCAAAACGACACTCTTATTTTAACTACGGGGGGTCGTTGCGACGTAGCTGCACAGAGGTGGAAACGCTCGCTACTGACATTTCAGTTGAGCTTGTTTCTTTGCGCTTTGTTTCGCTCCTTCTTGCTGTTTTTGGCCAGTAATTTCTAATAAACTCACGTTGTGCCACAATAACAAGACGTGTCTCGCCTGTTGGGAAAGCCGGTGAAGTGAATCAAAAAAACAAAATGTCGGAAAAAGTAAAGTCCAAGGCGTACAAGTAGTAGTGAGGAAAAGCTACTTGAAGTTTTTGGTCACTTTTCTGTGGTGCGTTAATTTTCCGGCGAAGCGCAGGTATGGCCGAACGTTCGGGTGTTGGGGGCTTACTGCGACTCGTCGTAAGGCTGCTGACACAAGCAGTAGAGCTTCTGCGTTTCTCGAGCCTGCTTGCACTCATCACAAACGAACTCGGTCAATGTTTTACTGCTCTCCTCCGTGATCCCCACACAGTCTCCATGGAACCAATTGTTGCACAGATCGCATCCCACGTAGAACTTGGTTTCATCGTACGGCGTCCGACAGATGCAATAAACCTGAAGGGAAATCGCCGATAAGCCGTAGGGCAGGGGGGACATCGACCAAAAACGTACCTTCTCTTTTTTGAGCTTCGAGTGTCCGGAATGGGGCGAACTGTGCGCCTTCGGCTTCCTACCTCTGCCCACCGCGCCCCCTTTCGGGAGGGGAATCGCGGGCGTGGTTGCCGTGGGCGCCGATTTTCGCTTGCTGCTCCCCGTCCGCGCCGTCACCTCGTCCTGCTTCGTCCTCTCAATTTTCGTCCTGGCGGCCAGCTCGTCTGCCACTTCCTTCTAAGGAAAATTAACAATATAGCACACCTCCCAACGATGGCGCAAACCGAGCCAGACCTGTATCTCGTACTGAAGCTCCTTCTCCAGGAGCGCCCGCTTCCTGAGGATGTCCTTCTTGAGGAGCTCCTTTTGCCTGTACAGGGTAACCATCACTTTGGCTTTGGCATTGGACACGCGTTCCGCCTCTTTGCTCTTGGTACGGGACCTCGGCGACAGCAGCTTATCTTTTATTAGTTCGGACCTAATTGACGGGAGAAAATACTTCTATTGATAATTTCCAATTGTGCAGCGCTCGCAATCGCATCGTAAATTATCGACGATTTTGGGCCAAAAGGCGCGACAAATTGAAACAGGCACAACGGGGGCGCCGCCTCAGCTCTGTTCCGCCAATCTTTCGGTCTGCTTACGAATTTTGCGGCTTTCCGGGCGGAAAGTGGGCGCAATTCCCGCCCAGATGATCAAACGCCAAGACCTGATGAATCGCGGGTTCGTACGAAGCAAAGGTACGGAGCAGTTGTGCCGCACTTCATGCTTTGAACCCCCGTGTTTGCCGAGGGCACTATTGACACGACAACGACATGAACGAAAACCGCACGTGCGGCTGCGCTGTTCGCGTGCAGCGCGAATGCAACGTGATCCCACCTCTTTTTGCCGGACGCAACCGCGGCCACGCCCCAAGGGCGATTTGACAGCTGCGTCACAGAAAACACCGCAGCGTCGTTTACTCGCGCGCGTGACGTAACCAGTCGAAGCCAATCAAGATAGGAGAGTTGGCGGTTAGTCGGATGTCAGTGATAGTGGTCTGTCAGTTGCCCCCCTCTTCGAACATTGCCAGTGACGTTCATTGGCAGCCATTTTGCCGAAACAAATGAGCGCCACGACGTTGGCATATTCTTGCGTGCGCATAAGCGGAGCGACGCAACCCCCCAGATATTAGGAGTCGAGGTGAGACCGCTAAGGTCTCAACGGCGTCCCCGTTCAGTCTCGAACGACCCGACTGCGGGTCGTCGCAACCCGGCGGCCCCGTTCTCGGGTTTCGGGGTCAAACTTTTAAAGGTAAATTAGGCACTCACGTTTGAACCACTTCGGCCTTCTTAACCTCGTTGTTCTTGCTGGGCCTGCTCCGCTTGGGCTGGTCCATCACCCAATCGGCGTCGGCGTCGTCCATCTTCGAGGTGCTGGACGGCCGCTTCCGCGAAGCGGTGGGGAGGCGCGTCACCGCGCTGGACACCACCGCGGACGAGACGGGGACCTTGGGCACCGGAGACGGACAGTCGGGTTCCTGTTTCATCTGCCTCTCTTGGTACCTCTGCAGCTGCAGCAGCTTCTCCTCGATCTCTGGGTTCAGATTCTCTTGTTTTAGTGCAGTTTTGATTGCTAGACGGGCGAAAATCAGGATAACGAAAATGTAACGTGGAAAAAACAAAAACGGGCAAAAATAATTAAACAGAACCCAAAGCAAAACGACGGGAAAATAATAGATAAACAACATATTAGAAGAAGTGCAAGGGCTTCACAAAAAGGCCGGTTTGGTTTTTGTAAACAATTTATTACATAAAATTTGGGTACAATTGGATTCACATTTTACAGCTAAATTTGAAGAAACGAGGAAGGTCGGAAATCTTAGCTACAGGAGGAAGTTTTACATAATATACTAACCTGCTCCGACTTTAAAAGGAAACTTTGTTTAACCCTTGCATTTCCACTAATATCACCTGTATGCCCTTAAAACTATGAGTACAACATCGTCCATCTCCCCAATCAACTCGCAAAAATTTCCTGCACAAAAAGGCCTTTCGTGACTCACTTCGTATAATATCGAATACACCCCGTGTCGTTTTGCATTGGGTACGTACAGTTGGGATTGTAAACTATAACGGATGGTTGATAAACGAACATACTTTGCTGAATATAGTCCGGGGTGACGACAAACTGCTTATTCGAGTCCACGCCGGACGTTTGGGGGTGCTGAGACTGTTGCGCGCGCTGCTGCGTGGCCTGGTTGTTCTCCATCTTCGCTTTCATGGCTTGGATGAGCGCAGACGCCTGGGAGTGCTGGCCGTTGGCCAGGCCCTGACGGTTGGACGAGTTGGCGGAGTCGGCCGGTTGGACCGTCGGTTGGGTTTTGGCCGGCGCCTGAAATCGGGGTTGGAAAAAATCATCACTTTTTCGAGTAAAATCGTTTTTTTTTTGAGTTGGCGTCGCTTTCGATGCGCGGCCGGTCCGGAATGGAAACTGAGAAAGGTCTACGTAAAACTAGGACGATTCGTCGCTCTTCGCGAGGCAAATTCGACACTTCGAGGGCGGGCGGCATTAGAGTCTTTCCCCTAACGCATCCACCCCATTCGACTTAACAAACATCTATTACTAAGGGTCGTTAGCGCCATTCGAGCGAGGGGACCAACGCCAGCAGTCCGTTCGTTTTCTCTTCCGATATTGCTTTGAGCCTCCTCAATGGAAATGCGAAAGTGGCCATTTCCGACTAACGAAAAAATGTCAGAATTTTTTTTAAAAGAAATTTTGCCCAAAGCTAAACGCCTCGGGACGCCACTGCAAGCATTGGTGGAAATTACTGACTGTTCTGGTCGCTGGAAATCTCAGTGATCTTTCAAATCTCCCTTCAACTTCGCCCATTCGCCCACTTTTCTGGCTCGTACGTAATTGTCGGTTTAACGGTGCAGGTGGGCCGACGTCGCATTCGGCTATTGTCTACCTAGCAAGTGCGAAAAGTTCCACTTTACCGCACGCCCCGGGTCCTTTGAGCCGGCAATCCAGAGCGGCAGAGACTTTTTCGCACGTGCCAGGAGCAGTTTCCCACCAGCATATCGTCCTCTGCGGTCAGTTAAATATTAGCGTACGCAAAATAAGAACGGAAAAAGTTTTACCGCGCACGCGTCAAAGTCGAACGCCCAGAAAAACTCTTGGCGCTGACACGTGTCGCTTTGATTCTCGCGCGCGACAACTTTGACCCGCGCAGGCGCAGGTCGGAAAATATGAACCGTTCATGCGCCGTAAAACTTTCTCGTGGCAGCACATAAGGCACAATCGTAACGCATCGGACTGCCCACGCGACCATCCGATTTATGCCAAATGCCACTGCCCTCGCCCGTTTCCATTTCTATCGTTCGAATCTGCATTGAATGCTGCTAGGAAAAAAACTGTCAACGGACCAGTGGCGGGTTT
The DNA here is from genome assembly GCF_040115645.1 of Euwallacea fornicatus. Taxonomy (NCBI): domain Eukaryota; kingdom Metazoa; phylum Arthropoda; class Insecta; order Coleoptera; family Curculionidae; genus Euwallacea; species Euwallacea fornicatus. The sequence continues at coordinate 489,281 of NC_089578.1, forward strand.
GTCTAACTTGAATTAAGACTAGAAATTAACAGTGCTACGGGGGTCGGTACGAAATTAAAAGCGTTGTACACCACAGAGGGGCAAACCTCCATGTTTGCCAGGTAGGCACAATGCTTCTTCTACATCGCAAATAAATAAAGGTAAAATATATGCAGGACACACTGTATATCTGCAGTTGAAAAAATAGGTAGAAATGGACACTGGTACAAAATTTGACCCTTGAAAACGGTAACAACTCGCAAAAATCGGGCAAGCTCAGAAAGTATGAATTTCTGAGACGCGTATGGATTTCTGACACGCATATGTATTTCTAAAAAACACATTCTTCCATGGCACTCAGCAATCCAGAAGAATCGGAGCGGCGGCACCGTGAGCCCTTGCGACCCACGACGCCCCTCCGACGACAAAATGACGTAACAGGGACACTAAAAAATGGCGGCCTTGCGGTCGGGAAGACTCCTCGCTCCTGGTCCAGTTTGCTCGCCCACGGCATCACGTGACACGTCCGACCGGTCACCCACCGTGTGGTCGTGTTCAGTCCCTTCGAAATTGTATCAAAAGTCGCAGGGGAAATCAATATGGCCGCCGTCGGACCTATCACGTGACGTCGGTTCGGCCGTGGGCAAACGATTTAGGACTGCGATTCACCATTTGAAGGCGGCCTGCTGCAATAAAATACACATTTCCCATTCAAAACGGCCGATTTTCCAGGCTTCTGCGCCCAATGGCGAAACCATTAATTCTCGGCCGCCCTGTATAAAACGGAATCAATTCGCTCATGCCGAAGTAATTCCCCCGATCGTCAGTGACCAGCACCTTTCCCCGAATGGAAATCGGCACATAAGGGCCGTTTTTTTTCTAACACAAAGTTTGGCACAAAACAAATTTCAAAATCGCTAATATCTCAGGAACAGTGAGAACCCAATCAAGATTTTTTTTATTTTGCAAAAAAAAAATCTTTCGTCGCCAACGTGGGCCTTCCGTGGTTGTCCCGCCCATGCTGGTCTGAGAGGAAACAAGTACATTTTCCATACTCCAAATGAACCTAAAATTCTTTGGCAAACGGAACTAGCGACATGAGCTGGCTCAGCTCTCGGCTCCATTTGCGCCGATCTTCCTTCGATTTGAGCGAATTTGAGACCTAAAATCCGCCGCTCGAGGGCTCACTCTCGCGGCGAAAGTGCCCTTTTACGAGAGTACACTAATGACGTCACCTCGAAGTTTGTATTGTCAGAGCATGATGGCTACACGTAAAACGTTGTTGTGACAGTTCTAGTCATTGATCAGGTGATGCGTTAATCGCGAGCTGCCGCTGTGCGTTAATGAAATTGTTAAAGCAACGGAAGAAGCCTGAAACGAAAACGTCATGGGCGGGCAGCGAATCTAAAGAATAAATGCGGGGGGGGGGGGGGCGCACCGAGACACTGACGAAGGACTTGCAGTAGAATCGTACAAAGACTTTTTATAAATTGATAGAAAAACTCGTGCATTTTATCAATTTATAATCATTAATTTACGTTCATTAATAATATTTTGATAATTTTACTTTGAAAAAATTAATTAAAAACAGTTTGACGCAGGTTCATTGGAGAGTTGAAATATCAGGAAAAGTCAGAGGGATTAAAGGTCAAATGCGCAAATTAAAGAATTTTTGAAAAAACCTGGGGGCATTAAAAAATCCACTGGATGCGCCCTCTCCACCTCCACTTTCCGGCCAAAAAGATCGGTTTTTTTCCCCGGCACTAAACGAGGAAAATCACACGTCTCGCACGTTTTTCCTTCAACGATCTGTGATCAGGGAGAAAGTCGACTCGAGACAAAAAGAAATCGTTCAAAAACACCTTTAAATCGCTCGACATCATACAGGGCGTGTCGGAATTGTCCTGTCCGCAGTGGGTTCATGAGAGGGAAATAAGAAATGGAATTTTTACGAACAAACGTCTGACTGCCCTTCGGTTTCGAGATACTGCCGGGTGTTAAAAGTCCAAGAAAAATTGTCAGCTTTAACCGTTCACCAGTGGCGGGGACGCGGGTGTCAGGTGTCCTGCTCAGTTATAAAAAAAATTGCGACGCTCGGTATATTTCGTTTAAAACGGTCCATCGTGCGCGCTGCGATTTCTTTTGACTTTTCTCAGTTTATCGCGCATTTCAAGCAGTTTAATCTAAGAGAAAACGTTAAAGTTAACAAAACCAGTTCGTTAAGCGCATTTTTGCAACCGAAGTAAAAAAAAAAGTTAAAATTTTTTTTCGGCCTCACAAGTTCACACGAAACCGAAAAACTTGAACAAATCAGCCAGTGGCGTGGAGCGCCACCGTTTCAAGCTTCGATCTGACATTGGTCTTACTGACTTTAATGTTTTGTTAGGACCAAACTACGTGAAATACAACAAACTAAAAGGAAACAAAACATTTTTTTTATACTTTGAGCGAAATATTATACTGGGCGTTACAGTTTTCTGTAACTAAAAAGGGCCCACGACTCCCGTATCCCCGCCACTGGAGAATGGTTGTGATTTTTTTTAATTGTACCTACCGATATGCTAAACACACGTAGGCAATTTGACTAAAACATTTTGAGCCATTTGGAAATTTACCAATCTGTTTTCTCAGGCTTGAACACCCTGTATCTCGAAACCACGGGGCAAGTAGACACTTGTTTATGCAAATTTTATTTCTTATTTCGATCACAGGACCCTACAAGGAGCAGGGAAAATTTGCAAATTAACATATATTCAAGATACACACCTGCAGTAAGAGAGGACAATTCTGATACACCCCGTATAGTGACGAGCGGGCTCTCGGGCTTCTTACTTTCTTTCAACTGATGAAAAGATCGAAAATCCGCAAGAAAAACATATTTGTATCGTGCAGTCCTCGGGGAACGACGTTAAAATTGGGCATCGCAACGTCGAAGACATATACAGGGTGGTCCCCCAACTTCACTTACTTCTCCTTTCTACAAGAATTTGACAAGTCAAATAATGATTCGGCTAAGCCTTCCTCGTGGGACAGAAGCTGTCAGCTGCAAATTCGAGTATTTTTTCAAAATTTGCCCCCAGGCCTCCCACAGTTTCTGAAATATCTGCTTAAAATTTTGCCTATACAATATCGTAACAAACGTACCATATTTTGACAAAAAAACAACAAATAATCAGTAGAAACGCTTCCTAAACACGGAGGAAATTTCTCGAGTTAAAATAAGAAAAAAAGTTCCTATAAACGTATGTCTTGACTTGGCTCGTTTCCATTTTCTTTTACTTTGACACCCTGTATTCCCGACGCGAAGCAATTCCGGACGCGTTCAGAGAAACTTTTTCTTATTTTCGCCCAAGGAACATCCTCTTAAAGCTGCGCCGCATATCTAGGAGACATCCTGTAGGGGCAAAAAGATCCAAATTAGGATTAAATAGTTCAACGGTCAAGTTTGGAGCGTCAGTGCCCCATTGCACGTCGTCGTGGCAGTGCCACAGCGATGGCCTCTACCACGAAAACTGTCATGGTAAAAACAAGCCTTAACATACATTTCACTGAAACAATTCTGCTTGCCGAATTGACGGTAAGTGAGACGTGTCGCAACGACAGTAAGCGAGATATTTCGCATTAACCGAAGATGAGGCAGACGGATCTAACTGACGGTAAGTGAGATTCATGAAACCGACGGAAACCCCGAAATGTCACACGGACAAAAAGTGAAACATGTCACATTGATGGTAATGATGATAAGCGAGATGCGTCACACTGAAGATAAGTGAGGCGCGTCACACTGATGATAAGATGGGTCACACTGATGATAAGTAAGATGCGTTATACTAACAGTAAAATGAGAAGTGTCACGATGACAGAAACTGAGATGTCTCACTGAGAAAAACTGAGACGTGTCACACTGACAGTAAGGGAGACGTGTCACACTGACAGTAACTGAGACGTGTCACACTGACAGTAACTGAGACGTGTCACACTGACAGTAAGGGAGACGTGTCACACTGACAGTAACTGAGACGTGTCACACTGACAGTAAGGAAGACGTGTCACACTGACAGCAAGGGAGACGTGTCGGTCGTTTCTTTTACTGGTCGTTTAACCCTATGTGGCCTTTCCCTGTTAAAAACGCCACTTGTTCTCGCACAAGAGGGAAGTGCCAATAAGACTTTTTAACAAATGAACGATCTACTGAACTTTCGGTAGTTAAAGCACGTTCTTTGAACGCCGGAAGGCTGCGACTTGGAGTAACGCAAGACGTTTCCGTCCACGCGTGTATCAAAAGGGGACGCTTCTCCAGCTCGGGGGAAGCCCCCCCTCCTCGTTTCAGCATTTCGGGGCACGTCTCGAGCTTCCAACGGAGGGCAAACGTGGTGACCCGGCCGCAAGATCCGTCGGACAAGTCCCTTCGGATTGCCGAAAAACGACTGTGGCACAGAATGAAATGGCAGATCTCGTGCTCGGAAACATAAACAAACTTTTTGCCCCCCCGCTCGGCGACAACCAAAATTTGTTTGTTACTTTTTATCGTTATCAAAGGCGACAGAAAAAGCACTACCGTAGTTTTGAAGCAGCATTTATTGAAATATTACCGGGTCCTTAAGATAATTAACACAATACAATTACCATCTACAAACAATCAAATTAAATATTAGCAGGACGACGTCTTTGTCAAACAGCAACAACCACGATCATTAGTACAAACAAACAGGTAAACGTTTATGATAAAAACACATTTAAATGAACATAGACTTGAGCGAACTAGGAACTAATAAAATCAATGAAACTTTCACCGGTTAAGTGCCGAGTTACGGACCTCATGGTAATCTCGATGGTCTCGTTGGAACCCATGAACCGACAGGGCGCAAGCGATTAACCGGTAAGCGGGCCGAAATTGCCATAACGCGGGCCTGAGCCTGATGGTAAGTCGAGACCTCGTCGCGAGGATAATTTCCATAGAAACGATGAGATGTGGGCGAAACGACGGTCCCCATGAAAACTGCCCTCCAGATAAAATCGCCAGTACCAGACCTCAAACGCCAACGAGTCCCGACAACTTTGCCCATTAGACAGTTTCCACGAACGTTAGAAGCAGGAGACGTTCCACCTTCATTTCATCCTTCGGATGGAAATTATACTGAGGGTGAAACGACCTGGGGCGCGTTCCCAGTCGCCATCGAGCCTACGTGCAGGGCACCGGCGTGCCCCCGAGAGGGGGGGGGCCAGTCCCGTTGTTCGACAAAGTAATGGAAGAATACTGCGGGACGACTCAACCTACTGGCCGAATGCACCCGGTGTACCCCCGACAACGATAGTAAACACGCCCCTGGATTTTTCGGCACGCGAAGGCCCGGTCGACGTGCCCCAATGCCGGGCCGTTAAAACCTCCGTTTTAACTGCTAGTATCAATCAGTTATTAGTGCTTTAATCTCCCAAGCCTCCAGGACCAAAAACTTTAAGGGCCAATAGATCAAGGTACTGGTAACCTTATCTATGACAGATAAACACGCCCCCCCCGATGTCTTCCCTAGATTTCGCCCTTTGTACAACAATCATCGGTCTAGTAAAAACCACCTCGTTTGAATTATTTCGGTTTTGAGGGGGCTCTAAGCGGGTGTTAAGTGAACAACGATCTCGGCATGAGCTGAACAACGACTTTGGTTGTTTGAGGCGATTTGCATACCTGAACTGGGCTCTGCTTCGTCGGACTGGGCGCGGTCACCTGCTGCTTCGCTGGCGACTGGGCCGTCAGCTGTTGCTTCAACGGACTGGGCTGGACCGGGGTCAGCGGCGGAGGGTTGATGGACGTGGGTTCCGAGGATGGTTCCGTTGCAGCCGGTTGCACGGCGAGGTAAATCTTAGTCGGACCCAGCACTCCTTGTCTACCGGTGGAGGCTTGCGCTGCAAGAAGTTCTACAATCAGTTTTGACGTCGGGTGACACGTTGGCTTTCGCGGGGCGAACGTGTTTTGTACTGGGCGTAACAGAAATAAGCGCATCAATTTAAACCAACGGCAGATCCCGTCAGGGGCAACATTTTTTGTACGCGCTATTCCCCTCGAAAATCATTTTTTATTTTTGCAACCCCCCCTCAAAAAAAATCATGGTGCGCCTATGATTTGTGTTGGTGCAGTCGAACTATTTTCCAGGAAAAATGTCATGTTCGTGCCTGCGTCGACGAATCAAATTTATTCAGTACTGCGACGGGTTGATGTTTACGTTCGTCGCTTCGCCGAGTAAAAACATTCAAATTCGTTAAAAACGGTTCATTTTTCGCATAGTGAACACACAGACGCCGGTTTGGCAATCGGGGCCTCCGGCGAGGACGCAGCTGAGGCCCGCTGGGCCCCTTGCAAAAGTTTCCGAGGTCTCAGGCACCTGACGAACGCACTTTTGTGCGCGCCGTGCACCCTCAACACTTACAAAAAGTGCAATTTTCGAAACCTGAAGGTCTGCGACCAAGACGGTAATTTTGTGAATGGGCCACGAACAACCAAACTTTACACCATTTCTGGTTTCAACTTGGAAAATGAAAATATTCCACGAGGGCGGAGAGGACGAACTGGCCCGCCGGATCTCCAGATCTGAACCCATGCGACTTTTTCCCGTGGGGGCGCATGGAAATGCAGTTTGTGCTACTCCGACCAACGCAATCGAAGAGTTGGAAAAACGTGTGGAAAATGTTGCAAAGCGTTGAACAATCATTCAGTCGGCGGTTGCAGTGCCGTTGTGAAAGTAATGGTGGTTACTTTGGGCACCTTTTAGGAATGGAGTAAGTTGGAAATGTTTTCCATTGTCCTCTTTTATCAACATGAAACTCTATTTATTCAACCATGTGAACATACTTTGTAAGTAACTCTGGTAACACAATTTAAAAACTAAATCGCCAACAATCGTAAACGTTTCAGACGTTAAGAATTCGACGTAGGTAGAAGGACCTGCCGACCTTTTTTGCGCTTATTTTCGGAATGTGTGTATCGCTCAGTCGACCAGGTCAGTGCCGCGCAGTGAAATTTTTCCAATACTATTTTTAATTTTATCTCGACAACAAGGGGTCATCGAAAAAAAATCGAGCTCTTGAAAACTTCTTCCATCAGCTAAAATTAATGTACCTATTTCTGACACGCCCTGTATATAGTTTTGCAACCTTCTCATTTTCCCTGTGCAGTAAAAACCTGTTGTTCGGGTACGACAATGACCATTGCTTCGCATGCATTCCCCACCAACAGTTTTGACACTGCCACTTTGGCTTGAGCGTCGCACAACTTTTTACCACCCACGTGCAGCAGCGGGCCACTTTAAGCTCGCAAATGCCCGTGGCAAAACCGCTTTCTGGCGCGGCCGTATGAAAATGCACAGAGTGTTCTTGAAGTTGAGTCCTTTATTTTAACAGCCGGTGGAACTCTCAAAGGGAAGTCGATTTATCAGAAATCGCTTATGTGAAAGTTTCCCAAAAGTCGACCGGCAGGGGAGAATTATTTAGATTTTCTTCGAAACACCCTGTCAGGCTCATTAAAAGACGTTTCCTTAAACGTGAGAGGGAACGTGTAGTTTCTGCATGATGGAGATCCGCTACGTCTCAGGCGAGAAGTACGGTACGGTACGGCGCAAACGCTTAAATATTAAACTTCCTAATAGACAGAGAGGGTAAAATGCACCCATTTCTTGACCTGCTCGTTCCCCAGATCTAACGCCCTGCGATTTGTTCTCCAATGGGGCTATTTAACAGCTCGTTCACCGCGACGGAGAAGCGAATAATGCGGAAGAGCTATGCGAGCACAATGAAAATGCTTTGAATGATATTCGTGGACACTGGGGACACGTGGCTGCGCCGAGTAAGGCTTTGCGTTAACCGAACAAATGGTGAGAATTCTGAAAAAGTTTTTTTATACAGGGTGTCTCAGAACTATGAGATCAACCTTCTAGGGATTGTTCAGTGCAACAATAGAAAACGTCTGGGTATATGAATTTGTGTGTGCACAAATATCTTCCTAAGGCGCTACGGCCTCGTCATGCTTTAGGACAGTTATGTGCAAAATATTTTTATCGAGGTTTGCTACGTTTCGTCTTAATTTATTTATACAAAAAGAAAACGCTACAGCTATTGTTCAAAATGTAGTCTTTGATCTTCACTGCACCTGTTCCAACGGCGCACATGATTTCTTTTGCACATAACTGTCTTAAAGCATCATAAGGCCGTAGCGCCCTAGGGAGACATTTGCGGACACGGATTACTATACTCGGATGTCTTCTATCGTTGCACTGACAATCCCTAGAAGTTTGATCCCATGGTCCCGAAATACCCTGTACAACATAATTTCTAATTAATTGGAGCTTAATTTAATATTACTTAACACCCTTAATCTGTACCTTTTATACAGGGTGGCTCATATGCGAATGACATTCCAGACGTGAGACTGAGATATAGAAAAATTTCAAGGTCACCGTTATGTGCGAACGAACCATTAACCCTAAAACTTTTATTTTCTATCTCTAATATTTCAAGACATAAACGTTACTCCATACATATGGGGTCACCCTGTATAAACGACTTTTGGTAAATTGACTTCTCCTGCGGAGTTCTACCAGCTGTCAAAATATGACTCAACCTCGAGAACGCCCTGCGTAAGTGTCGAAACATAAAAACGGAACTGACCCTTAAGCAGCTGTTGCTTGACCTGTTGCTGCACTGCCGCCAACTGCTGAGGACTGAAATCCGACCCCTGCAAGCCCTGCAACACTATCCTCGGCCCCTGTTGCGTCTGGATGACCTGCGCCGTGACGCACTTGATGACCGTTCCAGGCGGCTGACCGGCCAAGAGGTGGTCCATCGTTACCTTGTCGATTTGATTGTCTGTCGATTGTTGAGCGGTTTTCTGGGGCGTCTGAGCCGGGGCAGCTGCGGTTTTCGCTACGATTTGAGTGGGCTGGAAAACGAATTTAAGATTACATGAAAGAAAAACGAGGATTTTGGAGATCAAGCAAGTTTACCGATATCTGAGGCGAGGTGCTTTGATTATCCGGGGACGTCGCTGCCTTCGATGGCGTCGCGGGCACTGACGGTACCACTTGGCTGGCAGTGTGAAGGGTCTGGGTGATATTGCCCGGTGTCAGCTGGGCTATCACCTGGGCCTGATTGGTACCCGTCGGTCTGATCAACACCTGTTGTCCGTTAACGGTCGCTACTTGGACTTTTCCGGACGCCAGCTGCTGGGCCAAATTCGGATTGTTTACCACTATTTGATTCGTTATCACCTGAGGAGTAAAGAAGCAATTAGCTGCCTGAACTGACGGAAACTATGACAGAAGCTACTCAGAAAAATCAATGGCAAATCACGTTCTGTTGTCTCTTAGACAAAAAAAAATCACTCACTTGCTGTCCTCCTTGCGTGGAGATGACCTGATTCGCTCCCACTACCACTTGCTGCACCACCTGTTGATGGCCGCTACCGGCCTGGGCGACTTTCTGCAAAACTTGCGCCCCCTGTGGCTTAATCAGGTGATTTTTCGCGTTGAGGACAGTCTGTCCGACCACCGCTTGGGGCTGCGCTTGCACCTTCTGCGGCAAGGAGTTGATCGGCTTCAACTGCGTCAGTTTACCTGCTGGGGCAGAAGGAGTAACGGCAGGTTTAATGACTGGTTGCTGTTTCAGCGGTGTGCTGGTCAAGGCAGGTTTGGGAGAGGCGACCGGAGTAGTGACCGCCGTGGTGACGTTCACTTGGGTGCTGGTGAGCACCTGCAGTTTGCCGTCCGGAAACTGGACGAGTTGTTGGCCGGGCATTAGGCCCTTGACGGTGATGCGGCCGTCCGGCGTGCGCATGATCTGAACGCGCTGCGGGTCCTTAGTCGGTGTGGATATTGGCGCAGTCGCGTTGGCCGTCGTCGGAGCTGAGGATACTGCGTTAGGTAATCCAATGTAAGAAAATCATGAAATCAAATTGCAGGAGGAAAGGGGTCACCGATACGGGAGAACGGACCGTGCTACGGGATGGGAAGTCTACTTGATGTTCCAACACCTCAGGGAGAACCAATAAGAGATGGAAACGGGGGGATTTTATCTATCGCAATTTCTCAAAATACGAGCCCACACCACCTACGGTGGCGGCGACATCAATAAGAACGATGGTAAAACACATGAAATTAATTTACTATAATCGGAATTTTTTTAAATCTTTTTTTAAGACGATTTTACTTAAATAAACATTCAAGTCCGATAAACAATTCAAATATTGCTAATAAAACCATATCATCCGACGAAATGAACAAAATTCCCCAGGACAAATAACTAAGAACGAATTGAAAAAGCGTTGCTATTAGTTCCCTCTGTGGGTGTTCTTGTGCATTAGATCGGACGTGCAAAAGCCAAAATGGGCAGAAAACCACATGGTGCTCGTGGTTTTTAGAGAGCGATAATATCATTGGTGAACCAAAATTGGTCCTATAGCAAAGTTGCTGCTGGATACTCAGATTGTTCAAAAACGAAGGTTTTCGACACAGCCAAACGCTTGCACCGAAGGTTAGAGAGAACCTCATAAGAAAAACAAGGCAGAGTGACATTTGATCGAAGATCAATAGTTCTGGCAAAGCAACATCCGCGGACTCACCTTCACCTAGGAGTTTTCTAACGATGAAACCCCCACAGTGCCCAAAAGACCAATTAGAAGACGATTGAATGAAGATAACTCGTTCGGAAGAGTTGCCAAAAAAACACCTTTAAGAGAAAGACTGAACCGCCCATTTGGAATTTGCGAGCAGCGGACGACAACACCCTGTGGTAGGATGAAGCTAAAGTCAATAGTTTGACTTCTGATGGCCGAACTCATGTTAGACGACCCCCTAACACGGAATTCAATCCAAGATGTGCCATCAACACGACTATTAAGCATGGGGGGTCAACGTTGAATTGTGGGGTTGTACACCTCCATGGTGTAGAACCAATAGCAAAAATCTGTGCCATTTTGAATACGCACAAATGTCCTTGAAATGCTACCGTAGGCGGAAAAAACTACCTCTTATCAGGCAATTTCAGCATAACTACCGCAAGCGGGCAGCGAAAATTGCACGGGACTGGTCGAGTGGCCCGCTTGCAGTCCGGATTTGAACTCCATTGAAAATTTGTGGTGGTGGGTAAAGCGGGTCCTCAGGAATGGATTTGCCTCAGTTGCATCAAGGAATTCAACGGATTTGGCATGCAACACCACAACAACGGTGCCAAAGTCTTCGTCGTCACCTCAAAGTCGTCAAAGGGTCATTAGTAATGAAGGTGATCCAGCGAAAAATTGTGAACATTTTGATGCGATAATTCGAGCCGAGGGCTGTTCTTGTTTATTTGTCCATGATAATTCTCGCTTGATTGTTTTTGTAAAATAATTCCGAAATTTTCAAGTCGTTCTTATTCACACGCCCGCCACTGTATAACAATTTTTCTCCACCTATAGTTCAAGCAAATCCTCCAAAGTTACTTTCGCTATAGCTTCGCACAATGCATTAACCACCTAAAACCCATCGATTTTAACTTGGGATTGTTACACACCTTGAGCTTGCTGCTGGACCAACTGCGACTTCGGCTGAGTGACCACCTGATGCAAAGTCTGGCCGCTGGTCGTCTGCAACTTAATCAGGCTCTGTTGCGAGCTCTGCAAGGGGCTTTTCGTGACGAAGTTGCTGGTCGGGGCCCCAGCGACCACGCGCGTCGTTCCGTCCGGTCCTTTGGTCATCAAAATCCGTCTGCCCGCCAACTTGCTGCTGCTGGTCAGCAACGAAGTCAAAGTGTTCTTTCCGCTAACCACAGATTGCGTTGGAACCACCAGGTTCTTCACGAGCTTCATGGTGCCATCGGCGGAAGACACTTAAAAAAAAGGAAATGAAGTGATTTGAAGGAAACTGCCATGGCGTATTCGGGCACCCGCACGAGCGCGGCATTATCGCCGACTTGCATGGCGCGCTTCTCGGAATCCCCGAATTCGCCATCGTCCCGTCGAGTCTCTCATGGATTAAAGGCCGTTTTGACGGGTTTTGGCACGGCCAGAAAGGTTGCGAGATTGATTGTGGGTGCGCCTAAAGCCTGGTTCACATAGGTAACGTGTTAACGTCGATCTTGCACGATGATCACACCGGATTATCCAGACAATGTGACGCGTGTAAACAGAAATGTTTCACATGAAGTAAATTGACCTCGCAAAAGGCCTTAAGTGTAGCGGCACGAAGTGCATCAGTCTTGACATTCTCACGTGACGCAGGAGCATAATTTACCTTCGCTCATAGAAATTTGTGCATTATTGAGTTTTAGGTAGTCACGATGGGAGGGAACTGTGGGTCGCTAAAGACCATTTAAAGTTTGGGCGTTCCCACACGGACCCCCCGAAGCCAGTCGGGCAAGGGGGGCAGGCAGTGGCGTGCCAAAGTTGAAATTTGTCGTTTTTTTAAAAATTCCTAGGTCGCCGCGGCATCTCGAGCACGCCGCAACCGGGTCTAGGGGCGGACGGCGGGGGTGCCGGGGCGGGGAAAAAACCAAAAGTTTCGATTTACACTGACGCGCAAAACTGGGGAAACTTTTCAAACGTTTAAATATAAATTTAGTTCCGCCCTGTGCATCGTTCCCGTGAATCTTATTTACTTCCAAGGAAATGTTTATTCAATTCGTGTCGTATAAAATTTTCCCGCTTTCAATGGTAAACACATTTGTTGATTTATTATTTATTTATCGGGACAAAACCAAAAGAACGACGGTTCGTGAAAATGTTCGCCCCGAAACGACCGACTCTGTCCGCGAGAGGTGTTTCGCGCGAGTTAGGCGCGGACGACCCGACTTATAAGACTGGACAGAGGCGACGTAATGAAGTTGGCGTTTTAAGCAGACGTCCAGCTAAAACTCCATTTATTTTTCAAAAAAAAATGACAAAAAACACGGAAAGTCCCGGTTTGCCTGGGCACAGAAGTATTTGCATTGCGACTGAGCATTTTCTGGAAAACGTGTTATTTAGCGATGGGACAAAAACAAACTTATTTGGATCCGATGGGATTCCACGGATAAGGCGTCCAGTGGGCAAACCATGTGACCCGAAGCGCATTTCACCTACCATAAAACATGGTGGTGGCTCCCTCTCCTTTGCGGGGATGCTTTTCCGGTTTTGAAATTTATTTTACTGGTGGAAAAACGGACAGATTTCTCCATCTACATATTCTCAAAAACGCATCGGAATCGTTTCGCGACGAGAGTTTGCCCGTTTCTTGGATGTTCCGGCACCAGAACGACCGGAAACGCGAAGCGGCAGTGGCCACTTCCCGGCTCAGAGAAGCGACGATTGTTGTCTCGGAGTGGCCACCGCGAAGTCCAGATCTGAACCCAATTGAACGCTTACGGGGTGAGCTAAAAGTTCGTGTTAGGAAACCCCTGTAGATCTCAAATAAAGCGGATTTAAAGCAAGCCATTCAAGAAGCATGGAGGACCATGGATATGTAAAAAAATCAAAACTCTTCTTGAATCAGTGCCCAAAAGACGTGCAGAAGTCGTTGCAAATAAGGGACATTCTACCCATTTTTGATTTATTTCGTATGTTCGTTGTATACAGGGTGTCTGCTGAACGCTGGCATAAATTTAAACGGGGGACTCCTTGTCAGATTTTATGAAAAAAAAGTCCTAATAAACACATGTCTTATCTTGCTACGTTTTCGTGATACAGGGTGTCGTTTTTAGGACGTTTTTTCACAAAATGTGGCGAGCAATCGCCCCTTGAAATTAATGTCATCATTTAGCAGACACCTCGTACGTGTGTTATCACTGGGTATTTGTACAGAGTGTTCCTAAAGTTGGAGTCATCCCTTCACTCGTGAATGGGGATTCAAAAAGTAAGATTTTTTCCTTTGACGCTTTTTCGAAACGTCAACATCGACGGAGATACAGGGTGTCGAAGTTTTATTTCAGAAATAGAAATTTATTAATAATGCTCAAACCGCTTGAGATAATTAAGCAAAATTGTGTAGGTGAAAATAGCCGCGTGGGAGGGAAATTCTTCAATACATAAAATTATTTTTGGGCTCACCAGTGGCGCACGTATAAAAGTTGTTTAATATTTTTAAAAAGGGCAGAAAGACCTAACGGTCGATAGCCTATTTCCTAGGAAATAAAGACTTTTTTAAGAAAAAAAAATGTTACGGCACTGACTTTTCTAGAGACAAAAATTATCATTAAACTTAAAAAAATTATAATTTTGATTTTTATCTTTTTTTAAAGCAAATTCAGTTGTCACTTAGAAATGTTTTCTGTTAATTAGAAATTTTCTGGCCAAAATCACCGAAGTGATGGTTCCAATGCAACTTGACTACCACTAACGCCTAAAAAATTTTATTTATTTCAAGCGGTTTGGCAATTGTTAATCAATTTTATTTTTTTTTTATAAAACTTTGACACCCTGTATCTCCGTCGATGTTGATATCGCGAAGAAGCGCCAAAGTGAGAAAATCTCATTTTTTGAAGCCCTATCCGCTCCCATCGAACTCCGACTTTGGAATCGCCCTGTATGTGTTCGACTGATCGTTAACTTTGAACTGGTTCCCTTAGTGGACATGGTACAAGATGCGTATGGGGGAGCAAGGGCTCCCCTCCTATGAGGTGCGTGGGGGCAGAGGTGCCTCAGCCGTGTTTGACAGTTGTACGGGGGCAAAGGAAAGGGCGAAAAGGGGGAGTTTCCTGTAGGCAAATTTGTAAATCTCCGTTTGCCTTCCGATCATCGAATAAATTTATTGATACCGCGCCCGTCATGCAACCTTCGCGGTTCGCCGGTAGCGCAATGCGATCGTGCAAGACTGTGAAACGTCAAGGATCGACCAGGCTGAAAGAAATGCGGAACTTGGACGTGGGTCAAGCTTCCGAATTTTTCAAATTCGACCGGGTGAACTCCGTTGTCCGACGACGCCGAAAATGACACCGACTTCGTATTATTAGACCCCGACGCCGACGCGTCTAAGGCGACATTCGCAATGACCAAGATTGCTTAAAATCGGCAGCTGAGTAACTGCGGTTTAAGCGAGTGGGGGAATGGCACGAAAACAAGAACAGAAACAAAAATTACATGCAATGTCTCAGCGGAAAAATTAAAATTAAACAGACATTCAACCCAATACAAAGTAGACTAACAATCAATCCTACCTTTAGGTTGAATCGGTTTTAAGGAAGAATTTGTACTAGTCGTAGTACACGGCTTTTCCAAACTAGTAGCAGATGTACTAGATGTGGAAGTAGCGGTGGCTTTTAAAAAGAAATATACGTTACACAAATCCTTTGACAACATTCCAAAAAAGACCCCGTATAATACACTACAGGGCGGCTCAAAAGTACTTTGAAAAACCTTCGAGGGGTGGCTGCGTCGGCGCCGACGCGCGCGCACTCCCCCGCGGCCGAAAATAATGTTTTTCCCGTCGAGTCCCGAAGCCCCTGCCAAAGGGCTCGGCAGGGGGCGCGCGCCCCAGGACCTCAAATTTTTTTACTACACGATGCGACCCCCTGACCAGCTTAGGGATCAATTCAATAAGAAGCGACGAGAGCCGTTTTGTGTCGCACTCACGCGAAAACTGAACGATGAATTTTGCCTGCTGTGGGGGAATTTAGCGGGGTGCTAGTAAAACTCGAACATCTTGGCAACGACGCTGCCGAGGTCGATACGTATCGGTCGGCGGGGCTTTCTCCTGAAATGACGCCAGCAATCACCTCCGGAAGATTGCACCAAACTTTTTTGAACCACCCTGTACATCGACAGTGCGATCCGCGAGGTCGGCGTCACGTGGCAAGTTCTCTTGCTCAAGAATTTGGCCAAATTCTCACTTTGCCCCCGGGTTGCGCTTCCGAAGTGATGACAAACGACGCACGAATCGAAAAACAAATGACCGTACAACTGTCAAATTGCATTTTTTTTTTTTGAAAATTATTTCGCAAAATTTTGAAAAATCGCACGTTTTTCGATTTTTCATTTGCCGCCCGTATGTCAATTTTCAAAAATTGCAGTCGAAAGTTGGCGCAGAGTTGGAAAAGAAAAAATTGCGAAATTTTCCCTTGGCGATTCCTCAAAATTCCGAGGGAAAATGGCGGATTTTGAAGGTTTTTGGGAAAAATTCGCGACTTGACAGTCATCGACACACTTCATTTGTTTTTCGATTCGTACGTCGCTTGTCATCGTTCCCGAGGCGCAGCCCGAAGGCAAGGTCGAAATTCGGCCGAATTCACAAGCAAGCGCCCTTCCCACATGACGCGAACTTCGTGGGTCACCCTGTATAAGAAAAAAAATTTCCAAAACCCCAACTTGACTTACAAATAGCTGTGGTGGGAGTTCCGACTTCGACCGGGTTCTTCACGTTCAGATTCTTCACTTCGAGAGCCCTCTTCTGCTGGTGGGCGGCGCGTTGCATGCGCAGTTGCTGCTCCATTTTCTCCTTTATTTCCTCGGGGGTGGCTTTGTTGGTGACCGCCACCTTGCTCGGCTCCAACGCTTCCACGGGCGCCTGTATGGAGGGTCGCGGAGGCGGCAGATTGCCGGTCCGGCTCCTAGTTACAACTTGCTGATTAGCCTTTTCGATCCTGTTTGAACACACACAAGGCAAGGGGTTAATCAGGATGGTAAAAGCATGGGGTGAAACAAATAAATAATGAGATTTTCAAGAAACATGAATGCGGCCAAACGGAATCGATAATCGTCGAATTTGTCCCAAGATATCAAATTCCTCGAGTTTAGTTAGTAATTGGAGGTTTTAATAATTGCCAGAACGTTTCAGAGCCTTTAAACGTATCAGTGTGTTAATGTGACATCTACTCGCACTGCTTCTGGGCCTGCTAAGCTGCAACGCGGCCGTGAACCTTAATACTTGGGGATGCTTCAAAGGCGCAACGCCTATCACGTCCTTTCGAGTTCGTCAATGTCCCGTCCGTGACCGTCTACTGTACCTGCCGAGGCGCTGTCCCTTTTTAATTTATGCAAATGAATTTCGATATTTTTTAGACGTAATATACGGAGTGATTGCTTATAACGGACGATCATTGAAAAAAGCCTCGAGTAGACGTTGAAATATCTTCGACAAATCCGTTTGTCATCTATTGGTAGACGGTAAATGGTTCAATCAACGCGCTACGTTTGGGCCTCACTGCCCGAGGACGTTTTAATGACTGTGGTTGCGCCTTTGCAGAGGCGAATTCTATCTGTTTGATATCTAGAAAATTCCGACCGCTCAATTTGACCTCTTCATGCCTCGATTCATGCATCCGGCCCCTTCAGTTGGTTCATGGCCTCAGGCTATCTACAAACACACACACACGCACGCACGCGCAACAAAAAAACCGACTTACTTCTCCCCGTACTGCTTGATCTCCCACAACTCCAGCTTGTCCTCGTCCACCCACTCCTCCGTCACCTGGGGATCCATGCACTGCGGCGACTCGGGCCTCTTCCTCTTCCTCAATCCGCTCCGAATCGACGTCACCTCCCTCACGGTCTTGGGCAGCTCCAAAGGGATGACCACCTTCCGCCTGAGATACTGGGTCTTCTCCATGAACTGGCCGACGTGGCGGTGCTTCAGCAACTCCAACGAGAGGATCTCGGTCTCCGTGGTGATCTGGTGCTTGCCGTCGGTGTTGGGCAGTTTGGTGTGCATGTCGTCCCACCGCAGGGTGGCCCACAGTATCCTCAACTGCATGGCGGTGGCTGCCAGCGATTTTAAATTAACCGTGCGGTACACCCAGCAGGTTTTAAAGAGGGGCCTGGCACAGGGGTACGGCCACACCGAGTTGTTCTGTTTCGCTAAAATATTGTATCCGGACATTTGCATCCTTCCGGCGTTCCGGGCCAGTTTCCTGGCGTCGTGCTTGGGGAGGACCAGGAGGGAAAGCACACCTTTCCGGGCCTGGAAGGTGGAGCAGGCCGGATACCTGACAACCTGGCGCTTCTTACGTCTCAAATCCAGCTGATTGGGCAACCTCTTGAGGAATATTTTCCCTTCAGTGGAAGACGTTGAATAGACCCTTTCACTGCCGTCTTCGGCGTGCTCGGTTTTGACCACTTTCTCTTCGCGTTTAACTCCAACTTTGTAGCCGCAAAATCGCCGATTTTGCTGGGCGGTGTAGGTCGCAGTCTTGGTGGTTTTTATGCTCCGCCCAGCCCCATTTGCCGATTGCATCGTTACGGAATTGGAGCTACTCTGGACGGCACTGATCGTCTTGATCTTGCCGTCGGTCGATTTCGTTGTGGTCAGCGAGGTCGTGGTGACCGTCACTATTTGAGTGATGTCCGATTTCGAACCCAAAATCATTTCTTTGATCGCCTCCGGTGTCATGCCCTTGATGTCCAAGTCGTCTTCCTCTTCTAGCTTCGGCTTCTTCTTGATCAGAGAATGGGTGCAGGTCACGTCGATGTCCATCGGCTCGTCCTTGAGGTACGAATCACCCTCTTCCATTGCTTCAAGTTTCGCCTCATTCTTCACTTCGTCTTTGCACTCGCGCTTCACGTCCTCATCGATTTTCTTCTCGGATTCTTTGGCAGGAACGTAGACATTTTGTTTGGACTCATCCTCCGCACTCTCGGCAGTCAAAACGGCGTTCACCAAGTCCTTGCAGATGTTGGCGTTGCTGTTCCTCTTCTCCTCTTCAATTTCTTTGTTAGTCGCGGCCCCGTGGGGCCCCTTCAGAGTCTGCTCCAATATCGACGGTTTCTTTACGGAGGTTGTTGCCGAGCTGTTCTTTAAATTGGTTTTAAGAGGACTGTTGGATGCTATGTTGGCTTTCCTTAGTAGGGTGAGGAGGTCCTTTCGGATTTTTACTCTCTGCATGCACAGTGGAGAGTAGCAGGTGTTTTCCAGCTGGTGACTACTTGCGGAGTTGCACCCGCGCGAGTAGCACTGGAAGTCCTTTGCTACCTTAGATATAGCTGCGTACTGTGTCCTAAGGCTGTTTATACTTTTGGCAATGTTGTTGATGATCTCTCGATTCACCACGGGGGTCCCGGCAGGCATTTTTCCGGAAAGCATGTTATTCAGCTGTTTTTCTATTCCCTCGCTTTGAACTTCGCTCTCCGTCTCAACCTCAACGTGTTCCTCCTCCCTCGGCAGCTGCTGCTGCTCGCCAGCTTTGCTCTGGGCGATCTTCCTCTCCTCCAGAATCTTCAATTGCAATCTTCTGGCAAGTAGCTCGTCCAGAACGCTCTTTTTAGCCACCTTCGGATAGAGCAAGCGACCGGGAGTGGTCAGGGCTTTCGAGACGTCGATTTCTTCGAACTCGTTTATTATCGGGACGATTTCGATGTTCTTCAACACTTCCGGAAAGGTTTCTTCGATCTTTTTGTCCGCCTCGCTGACCTCCTTCTGCTGTTCTTCGCTCAGGGGGTTCTCGCGGTTTTTCAGCTTATTCATCAAGTACTTGTACATGTTAGGGCTCAAAGATACGATCTTCTTCTGTCCCGATTTATCCTTAATCTGGAGCATAAACCTTTGAGGGTCACCGGCAAGACCCAATTTCTTGGAATCCGTATGCTTGAAATTCCTGGGAATTCTAATCCACAACCACCCCCACCTTCCGTGAATCCTGTACTCCTCCCCTTTCTGCTTCCACAGCTGGTGTTTGAACCCCATCGTATATTTCACGTAGTTGCTCGCGCACAACAGGCGATTTCTCTCTTCCTCCTCTTCCCGCTCCTTTTTCTCTCGCTTCTCAATCTTCTTCCGATCCTCCCTTTCCTGAGCGGTAATCCTGATCAATTTGGTGTGCCCCAATTGATCGTGCCAAACGTTGGCGAAGCAAATGGGCTTAATGCAGGCCTGCAGCACTATCAGGGCTTTGGCGAAGTCTTTGGGGGCCTGGCAGTTGCCGACAGCATTCAACCAATGCTTGCGCACCAAGTGCCAATTGGGGTGCATATACGGGGACTGAATAACCTGTTCTAGTTGTAAAATGCTGTGTCTTAAGGTGTTTACCATGAGCACTCTCGAACCATTGGTGCCGCCGATCCACTTGAATTCGGAGGCTGGAGTGAGGGAGAATTTGTGCGACAAATGACGCTTTTTGTCCCTCTCCTCGTTCCTTTGGGGTTTGTTGAGGGCGATTATGTTCGTCGTAAATTGGTTGACGTAACTTTTGAACGTGTTTTCCATTCCCAGTTTGTAGAGGTACGTGCCGTTGGCGATTTGATTGGATTTCAATCGCGTAAGCCGAGAGTCGTCCTTGTCCTCGTTGGATTTTCGCTTAAAGTCGTCCAAATTGTATGTCCTCGGCAACAAGGAACCGGTTTTCGATCTCGTAATTATATCTTTGTTTTTCTCATCCTCATCGTCCACATTCTCCTTTTCCGATGAAGATTTATTGGAGGGCGATTGCTCGCCGGACTTGTCCCCGGAAACGTCCGTGGTGGTGGCTACAGTTTCGCTGTGGACCACGGACGGCACGTCCGAACCGTCCTCGTGCATTTTGGCCACCATGTCCTCGGCGTCCTGACGCTCCTTCTCCTTCTTCTCTTCGAGCAGCTTCTCGTCCCGCTCTTTGATGGCTTTCAAGATGGCCGCATGCTCGGCATCGAAGTACGTCTTCTTGTTGGCTTTCAGTTGATTGGTCAGTTTCTCAGTCAGCTCCATTTGTCTCACAATCTCTTCCTTGTATTCCTCGAAGTCTCGGCACAGCTGACTCTCCATGTCGTCCTTATTGAACACTTTGAATAATTCGTCGAATTGGAGTTTTGTGGAGTAGTACCACACTTCCCCCTCCTGGTTTTCCCTGCGCAATGAAAGAGAATAATATCGATTTATTTCTAGTTAGTACATATATGTATTTCTACGCATGCGCGGCGATTAATATGACCATTCAGAGTATCTCAAGCACCAAAGATAACGCATGAGAAGGATTTCAACCTTTGTACATATAGAGGGTGATTCATTGGGAATGGGACATGGCCAAACCCGAGATAGGTAAAAAGTAGATCAAAATTCTCGCTTGGCATCTCGCAAAGCTTAACTATGCCAGTTTTGGTGTTGATTCTATAAAAACACTAAAGGTATTAAGGAATTTTGAAATGAAATTTTAACACCCTGTAATTCTGACGCACGCAACATTGATATAAAGTACGTTGGGTCTAATCGTCACATTTCAGTCTCGGGTTTTGCAATGTCCCATTCCCAATGAAACGCCCTGTATAAATAAATAGAAAATTAACCTTCACGCATACTACTGAAGTCAGACTTAAAGAAATTGACTCAAAGTGCTTACACGAAAATTCTTCTGCACAAGAAGTAATATTTCCGTCCGTGTCTGTCGTAGCCCAAAGGATCCTGCCTCGACAGCTGCCCCTGCTTCTCGATGTCCAGCACACAGTCCACCACCCCGGCCACTTTGTGCGATCGGCAGATACCGCATTGCCAGTCTTCTTCAGGTACGTTGACCAAGGGGGGATCCACGCAATTCAGATGGTAAACCGCGGGGCAAGTTTCGCAGCACAAGAGATCGCCGAGCTTGTGGCAGACTCTGCAGTGGTCGTCATAATGCATAGGCACTGGAAGTGGACAATGTGAAGATAAGGATCAAACGAGCGAGGAAGATTATATGAAATGGTAATGAAATTTACATGGGTTTTCCCACGGTCGGTCTGGCATTGCAACACCCTGTATATGACATTAACAACACGCGCAACCATATGTTCGCCAGTACGGTTGTGATCGATTAACCAAACGACAAACGTCAGTGAAAATGTCAAAAATGACATCAGTGTGACATTTTTTCATTTTTATGGCCTTTCATCAACTGTCAAACTGAAAATGTGGTTTTTATCCGTTTCCAACCGAGCTCAATTTCTTATTAAAACACACTAAGTCTTGACGGGCTTAATGTTAGGTTGTATTGAAATTTACACGGGTTTTCCTGTGGTCGGCCCCGCGGGGCAACATCCTGTATATGAAGTTAATAACTTCCGCAGCAGTACGTTCGTCAGTACGGTTATTACCGATTAATCAACCGACAAACGTCAATGAGAATGTCAAAACGACACGAATGTGAGAATGTCAAAACGACACGAATGTGAGAATGTCAAAATGACACGAATGTGAGAATGTCAAAATGACACGAATGTGAGAATGTCAAAATGACACGAATGTGACATTTTTCTTTAATTTCATGGCTTTTGATCAACTGTCAAACTGAAAATGTGACTTTCATCTGTTTTTAACTGGGTTCAATCTCTTATGAAAATGCATTAAGTTTTGATGGGTTTAACCCTGAACTCTGGAGGAACGTTCCCCAAGTATTTCGTAGATTTGCCATCGACATTTAATATTTTTTTAGAGCACAAGGGGACCGAGACGCCATTAATGCTGAGAACCAAAGCGTTGGTGTTTTGTTTCCA
The DNA here is from genome assembly GCF_040115645.1 of Euwallacea fornicatus. Classification (NCBI taxonomy): domain Eukaryota; kingdom Metazoa; phylum Arthropoda; class Insecta; order Coleoptera; family Curculionidae; genus Euwallacea; species Euwallacea fornicatus. The sequence goes on from NC_089578.1 coordinate 511,617, forward strand.
AAGCCCAATTCACAAAAAGCGTCGCTCTCGTTAGGACTAACTCCAGAGAACCTACAAAGGTGGTTCATAAACTGCTCACCATCTTGCACAGTATTTTTGGATAATTTTCAAAAATTTTCCCCCTCCAAAACGATTTTTTCCATTTTCATTATACAGGGTGGGAACGAAAGACATAAAAAAAATTAAAGTTAGTATAGTTACTGTCAGGACAAATTGTCGTTATGTAAAAGTGATTCCGGGACACCCTGTATGTGTTCAGTGCTTTTAGCGGAGCTGACTATTCTAACAGCATTAAAAAGTCTCTTAAAGCCATTTATTTTCACACAAATGATTTTCTGGGCGTTTAAAGAGGCGGATTTGAGTTTCCCTCGGCATGTTAAGGAAATTTAAAATTCAAAGTTAATGGATTGATGGGTTAACTTCCAGTTTTAAGTTGGACTCCCTCATAATTGAGGCACTATAAGAAACAAAATATCAATATTCAGTAGAATTAGTTTGCTCTCCCTAATTAAACCTCGGGGAGACGTCGGGACACTGAAGGCAAACAAGGGCTGTCCCGCACCTCACCGAGGGGCGGCTGGTAAGCTGATTCTAGTTGCTTGTGGTAGCTCTATTCCGGCACAAACACCCACCAAATTGCTAATTATCGGGAGCATGCGCAGTCGCAAACATAAATAAACTAAAGGGGGAGATTTCAGGGAACGCGCGGGAGTTCTGTGACGAAAACTGGAGGCTCGCCAAAATCGGAAAGCCCGATGATCCCGACCTGGGGCCAACTTCGCTCGCTGTCAATATCCGAAAATCTGGTGAATCAGCGTCAAATTTTGCTGTGCAAATGCGGCAAAGCCGACGTTAATACGGACGTTGATATTTAATGAACATAAATTTGATTATTTGATAAATTTGATTGTTTTTCTATAGTGGCAGCCCAGTGGCACCCGCGTCATACAACACTGGGTTAACGGTCAGTATTCGAAAATCAGACCCAATTAGAAGGAAATTTGAAATCAGCGGCAATTTCAATTTCATCGAGGATGAAATATCGACATTTGAAGAAGAGACTTCGCTCTTCGATTTGTTTCGTTTGCCCAGAACCAGGGCGAAGAGGCCGCACCAGAGATGGTCCTGGGCATGACAACGACGTTGAGACTGGCAGTATCTTGCGTTGCGAAGAGTACCTGCGACCAGCAGACAAAACTCCAGACGTCAACTGGTTGACGGAACCAGATGACCACGCCCTGTCAGACATTTCTATACAGTGGCAAATCGCTTGTATTAAACCAGCTTGACGTAGGGATGCCACGAAATGTGACAAAGACTCTAGAAAGGGGCCTCGACGGGTGGAAGAGGAAATGGGCGCTCCTAAAAAGAACTTGAAGGTGGCACTAGACGACTGGAGAATGTGACGATAAGCAAAGGTTTTCCCTGTAAAAACAGACATGCTACATTGCACTACAGGATTCGTCTTGCTGTGCGCGGGTTTGCACAAGACAACCACTCAATTAGCGTTTTCTTCGCTTCGGCAACCGCACATGCACAGGGCGTTCCTGTGAGGCGATCAAGAAAAAAATGCGCTTTTCGACCTGCGAACGAGAAAATTCCGTGCAAACTGAACTTAACGCGAGACAATCGAAGACTGGTCAGGCCGTGTTTGGGCACTGTTAATGTCGCAGTCAAGTAGTGCAGTGAATGGTCAAGATTTCGCAAGAAAAAGCGCAGATCATCACATGTCGAACTGCAACTCGTCGGGAAATCGGGCTCGAGCATTAGCGAAGTGTTGCCGCCCCGACAACTGTCTGTTACCGAACTGTTCGATAAATCTAAATCTCGTGGACGCGAAACCCACAACCACCCCCGCCGATCCTGGCACCCCTTCAGTGGGCTGCAGCCCTCCTGTGGACCATCAATTTCCCCAGCAAGTCCGTCGGATATTTCTTCCGAAAGGAATCATCCGAGTAGATTCTTGACTTAACGGAAGTCATGAACTAAATGGTGTCATAGTCAGGATTCACGAACATAGATGATGACGCTCCTACTACGCTGCGTAGTAGGAGCGTTAACGCCTCTGGTGTTAACGTCGGAGTGTCCGGTAGCGGCTACGTTGTCCTGCTCGGTCACACGCGGAAATGTCCGCAATAGCACGTGGTAGTCCGATGTGACTACAGAGGCCGAGTGTACCCCGCTCGGTGCAATAGAGACTTTGAAGAAGCATTCTTCAGCCAAGTTACCGTCGAGGTAAAACACGTGCCGAACCGGCGATCGTGTTAACCCCGACACGATGTTATTTTGACCTTTGCACGTTAACATTCGTACGTATATTCATATGCTAATATTGCTATGTATAATTCCAGATCGGTGATAAATATGGATTTGACCTTTTATCTCCAAAGCTTTAACTATCTACCACCTGACCACCCTGTTTGTTTGTGCTGGGGCTCCGCGGCCAAACCCGAAGGAGAATTTGGCTATTTTTAGACTCGTTTGCTTATTTTTCAACCGCTCATTGCTTGTCTTATAATAATACGTGAACGTGAAGTGGTATGTTGTCGGTACTGGAGTTCAAGACACAGACACGCTGTATATTTGTACTCAGATTTGTAATTACGCTTGCTCAATAAATACGATATTGCTCCTCAGTTGAGGTTTTATTTCGCAGCTTCCACCCCCCATCCCCGCTGAGCCCCAAAGCAATGCCCCTCCCCCCCACCCCCCATAAACGCCTAATTACCGAGTAAAATTATCAAGAACGGCGAAACCGTTCGTCCTCACAATCACCTCCTACTTCCTACATAAACAAATTTCGAAAAAACAATATTCATTGTTTATTTACTGCATTTGCGGCTAACTAGGGCTTCCTAGGAAAGCTGTGCTGTAGTATAGCGGTCGCTACAAAATACAGTCGGTAAGAACCGTTGAAGCCGCATTACGCTCGCTACTTTACAGCACGGCTTTCCTAGGTAATCGCGTCTTTTACCGCACGGTTTTTTTTTTCTTAAAAAATTCAGTATTTTGCATTTTCGAGTCAAACCAGCGATATTACTGAAGAGATTGATTTATTCTTATTGAAAGCTCGGTATGAACAAGACACATCCCCTGACGTCGAGACAACTTGCCCCTTCACCGAAAAAGGGAAAGATCTGAAAAACGGAAAATTCCGTCTTTGTGCACGTGTGCATTACCATACCCTATATAGCTCATGCTGTAGATACGTACGTGTACAGGGGGTTTCTTGACGGACGGTAAAAAATGGAATGGGTGAATCATGAGCTTTTTTAGGATGGAAACCTCATATGAAGGCACGTCGTAAATTGCCTCCATTTTGTTTTACAGGGCGTTAAAGTTTAATTGTTTCGTAGATTTTCATTCGTTTCTGTTATTCATAAAGGTAATTGACTCGAAATTAGTAGTAACGATCTCTTTAGCATTGTTAACAAACTGAAGTGACAATTATTCAAAATACTCCACAGAGCGTTGCTTTTTCCGTGGTCCCTCTCAATATTTCCATCAGAACTTTTTTAACGACATTTTTAAATTTTATCCACTAACTTGACCTAATCCCTCCTTATGCGTTTTATTAGCTCTCTTGCCTCTTCAGTTCTCTCATTAACAACAATAATTCAAGAGATATTTGCAAAAAATCTAACAATGTTTGCTCCAATGGACCTAACGACACGAGTAAGCTAGTGAATTCTTGAAAAATTGTGAATGCTTGTGAAACCATCAGAAATGCCCCTGGAGCTTTTCATACTGTCCGGCAACCCATGAAGAGTCGGAGAAAGAGGCTCATGTGAGATTCGTGAAAAGAAGGGTAAATTCATACCCTCTATAATATTCTCTATCAATACTGAGTTAACAATCTTTACAAATAACAGAGAAATTCATGAAAATTAAAAAAAAAAAAAGGAAATTTAACACCCTGTAAATCGAATTGGAAGCAATTTAGGATATGCCTTTATATGAAGTTTTCGTCTTAAAATAAACTCATGATTCACCCATTTAATTTTTTACCATCCGTTAAGAAACAGCCTGTATATCAAGATGTTTATTATATTTATTGATACACTGTATGTCCAAGATAAGAATGTGGAGTATGGAAAAAAGGTGTGTACTGAACGGAGCGATCATGATGCAGATGAATGTACAAAACTATCTTTGGTTTTTCAATTATTTAAAAAGAAAAAACACAAAGTTTTCATTTTTTCCCACCAAATTATGGTAAGAGAAGGAAAACTAATGTCACTTTTCCATTGCAATTTTTGCAATGACCGTCCACTTTTGCTTTGGGGGTCCATCTGAAGACATTGCCCAACGGTTCAGGCATATCTCACTGTAGAGATGTCATTTGGAGCCTCAGTAAGAATTCTTATAAGTTTTTCCTTTTTTTTAAAAAAAAAAGAGAAAAGTGACTTTTTGATCATACTTAATAATATCTTAAATTTATTTCTATTACAATATTCGCTTTTTTTTTAAATGTTTTTGTGCATATTGCAAGAAACCCATGCCTGGTACAAATCACCACATGATCAGAAGCTGCCTATAAAAGGTTTTGAAATTTCTCGGTGTGGAATTTTAAGATCCTGCATTCGATTAGTTAAATTAATTTCAAATTTAGTAAAAATTTAAAAATACATTTTCTATACGGTTTTCCTTTGATTTTTTAAAATAAATTATTCACTTTTCAAAGACAACCCCTAAAATGTCTGCTTTTGGCGAATTCAAGCCGTGTTGTAACAGGGATTTCATTAGGGCCATATTTTGAACAAAAGAAATAGAACGTTAATTAATATTTTGAAAACTGCTAGAGATAATGAACTAAAGAAATACCCATGTAGAAATAAAATTATATATATATATATGATCACATTTAATAATTACATATTGGAGTTGTTACACTCCTGGCAATGTCAATTTGCTGAAAATTTTAAACAGCAACAAAAGAGAAATTTGCAAGATCAATCACGTGTACAACTTTTCAGTGAGATCATGTGTCTCACCTTTCATAAATGTCTAACTTATCATTGACCATAAATCATCTTGTGCAATAGATGATCCTGGTCATGAAAATGAGTTGAGGGATTTTTCTGAAATGTAACATATTTCCTCCTTTAATGTATTTATTTTTATCAAGTGAAAACATAATATCTATAAAATTTTTCAAATGACAAAGCAAAAATGCCTAATCTTGAAAGTATCTGGAGTGGAAAAAAACATGATTTTCTTATACAAAAAGCACTTTTTAACCATCATTATGGTTTTTAAAAAAATATTTTATGTTGAAAAGTATTTATTGAAATTTTAAAGGGATTTTTACAAACCAAACTAGAATAATATTAATAGGAATTAATGAAAATCAACAAGATCTTATGCAGGATTCGATGAAATTTGACCAAAAATTGTATATTAAAGATGAAGAGCCTGTCGAGACATCTATGAATCCACATTTACATATATTATAAACTTTTTGCCTTATTTAGTTATTTATTAAAGCACAAATTTCTTACAGAATTCAGGGTTAAAATCTATCAACATAGTGTCAGAAAAGACAAACAAATATTTTGACCCTGATAGAGCAAGAAATGAGGTATTTTTCTACCACTACCCACTACTACCTCCCTTACCTCCATGTGTGAAAACTATAACAAAGAACACAAAACAATTAAGAAATTGCTGATAATGTGACTAGCCATATTTGTGGATAATAGTTTTTAGAGGCTTAAAGCTTAGTTATAAATACCAAAGTATAATTTTCTTACCTTCACTCAACAGATCTTCTCTAATTGGGTGAGTAATCAAAAACTGATCAGTCAAGAATTGCAGCACTTTTATCCTGTCTTCTAGCCCTGTAAAGGGATAATCTGTGGAACTCAGCACCTGCAGTACATTTGAGTCAAATGACTTGTCACTTTCCACATATGACCTCAAGACTTCTGGATAAGTAATGTTGTCAATTAAATATAATGCAATATTGACACTATCCTTTTGGTCCAGTGGGCCGAAATGTGTTTGCTGCGAGTCCTCCTCCCTCAACAACGCTTTTAAGAGCATTATATGGATCTCTGATAGTAAACTACTTTGATCTTCGCACATTAAAGCGGCACAAAAATCCTCAAACCTGAATGGGGACAGGCGGACCAAGTTCCTAAAGTGTCTCAATACCTCATATATACTGAGAGTTTTCATGATGTGCTCTTTGGGGACTAGAAGATCTTCCGATGATTTTGGTAGCTTTAATAAAGGCAGTTCCCTGTCTTGAAGCCACAAAGGCTCGGGTGTGGGGGCCCTGTTCAATTGGGAATTCGATTTCCTTGGGGTGCCGCTCAATGTGCTGTAACTGCTCAATGAGAAATCACTGTCATTGCTGTGGCCTCCCACGGACTCAATATCACTCTCGCTGAGCACCTCATCTTCAACTTCACTCTTGTCACTATCGTCATCACCAAAATCTGATCCGTAATGGTACTCAGAATCGTGGTAGTCATACCCAGTGTTGTAGCCTCTACGCTGATATGCCGACCCCGCATACCCACTTTTTCGTCCCGCTCTGTGACCGTTTTTGCCACGAATTCTCGTGCTGCTCCTACGAGACTCGTTCTCCAAGGGGGAGGATCCCCGGGACGCCGATGGAGTGCTGGACTGCGAGTCCGCCTCCTTTTTCTGGTAATTTAACAGGTATTTCGGTTTCTTGAGGAATTGTATTTGAAATTTTTTAGCCCTATCTGAAACCTGTACCTTAGGGGGGCGTCCCCTCTTTTTCGCACCTCTCGTTGACATCACTATGTTAATCTGTCATAAGATGGTCCAGGTCCACGTGGGATATTACAAAAACAAACTTGTATACAAATACGAATGTCAAAAGTTTACTTAAAATTGCTCACGGCTGTCGTTCTGCTCTTTCGCCATACTAATCGAACACGTCACGTGACAACAATGGCCTTTTTACCGTTTCACCTTTTCGTTTGCGGTAAACTCCCCATAAATCAAATGGACCGATGCACGGTCGTCGAATTGCGCCCGTTTGGCTCGGAAATTCGACGATTTCAGCCCGAAATTCGCAAGACAAAACCCAACGCGTACCCTGGGCCAAAAAGAACACTCATGAATGATGGCATCCTCGTCTCCTATTGGTCGGTCTCCAACGCCGCCATGACAACTTGCAACAATTTTTTCAAAAAGCGCCCAGGCAGACGCATATTTTCCAAAAAACGGTAAACTGGCACTCGGACACCAACAACTGCGAAAAATTTCACCGGATCAACGCAAAAATTCCCAGGCGTATGGGAAGAACTGCCAGAAACGAGTCGTTTGCCTTACAAGCCCAATGACAAATGCGGGATATTGATATTGATAGAAGATGTCGTTAGTGTCGGAAATTCGATAATACGGAAATTCAGCAAAAATCGCAATGCAATCGAGAAATTTGCATGTGCCCTTCGTGAGGGCTTCATTTTCGTGTTCTTTTTGATCAACCTTATATTTTTTTAAGCATTATTTGGCCATATTATGTAATACTTCCGGCACAACAGCGCCACAGGAAAGAGAGATGGAAGATCGGATTATGGGGGGGCAGCGACGGAGACGTACGAGTCTGCTCAAACGGCACCACGAACGGCGGATCCACGGAAATGGCAAGATGGCGAAGATACTCACCAGTGGCGGCTCGCTCTCCCGTTAATTATTTCTACAACTCCACTTTTCTTTTATCACTTGAGGATCAGAATAACTCCTTTATCGCACTATTATAACCTCAAAATAGAATCAAAACGATACTCGTTACGTGCGGCTTTTAGAGCTTAACTCTTTGATGTTTGAAGATTTTGTTCCCAAATCAAATATCGGAAATATCTTCCGTAAAAGTCGAAGAAACGAATATGTGGAACTCGCTAATTTTCCCACAGCAATATGTCAATTATTAATTCCCTCCATCCTGAGCCATGGTTCTAAAGAAATACATGAGCGAGAATGGGAACTTTGCCGAATCTAATTTCGTGAAAAAAGGTTCTCGCCTATTTTATCGGACAAATTAGGTCCTTAGATTCGCGCTTTAGGTTCAGCGTTCAGTACAAATTGCAGAAGAGCAATACAACAAATTATGAATGCTCGAAACTGAATAGTGATCATTATCTATATTGTCTACTCGGCAACCCCAAACAAGGGATAAATTTTAAACGAAGGAATTAGCAAATAAAATATTCTCTCATTTCCTTACTGAGATTAATTTTAGTCCATTATCTGGAACTGAACTGTTTTTTTATTCTTATTTTCCAATGTTAGATGGTTAAGACAAAATAAAAAATTAAAGGAAAAAGCAAAAAGTGTAAGGCGCCACTGTATCTGTCAGTGCACAAGATCGCGGCCAAAAAATCTGAATCTACCTAAATTTCGTACATTAATTCGGCCAATTTGGCAGCCAAAACCCCAAATTCATACTAAATCAAACCAAAATTGTCACCACAGTCGATCATATAGCTACACTGGGTGCTCCAGTTGCCTGTGTAACTGCCAAATATGGAGCTAACAGAACCAAGGTAGGATTCTTGAAATCGTAAATCGACTTTGATTGTCATTTTTTTAATGTAAAAAAAAAACAAATAGTGATAATGAAATGACAATCCAAACCGAATCGAGATGTCAAGAATCCGGCCAATCACTCTTTGCTCTTTTGATTCGCTTGTCAGTAACGCCTAACACACGAGTAGGGGTTGTCGGAGTGGTGGATTTACAAACATTGACCTTTTTAAAGGGTTGGGAGGGAAAACTTCGTTAACGTTATAAATAACATTTTGTTCCACAATTGATAATGTCTTGCCAAGGAAAAGCTATAAAAAAACTCACAGGTTTGAATTACATATATGTGGACAGATTGCAAACATTCAATTACTATTATAGATTTCTGAACGATCCTAACTTGTTTCAAAAAAATATAAACATTTGTTAGATACTTGCAATAACCGAAGTTTGCGTTTTTATATATGTCTTGGCCTTTTTTTTTATCAAGAAGCTGACTTTTTTCACTGGTACATTATCATGTGCACCAGTTTTAGTACTAGGATCAAGTTCTTCCATCACCTCCAAAAATAATAACTCGGATATGATGACCTTACCTTGCAAGGCCTCTAAAACATTTTTGTTTTAGTTGAAGCAATTGTATAAGCCAAAGCACAAGCAATGATTAAATTTAAGGAAGAATATGGAGCAGGTTTTATACTTACCTTTGCCTTAACTAAGTGGTGCGGATGAGTTCATTCTTTTGCCAGGCCCAGGTGTCACTGGAAACGCCAACGACCTCCTTCCATTTATTCAAGTCAGAATCCCTCAGAAATCTGTAACAGTAATTTAACATGTGTAATTTGCCAATATATAGAGTGATTTTCCAGAACCATCCACTTAGAAAATGTCAGAAACTATTGCAGTAAAACAAATCTCCAAAACATTTTAATCTTAAATTTTAATCTCTTAAAACACCTATGCACTCTAACTTAAAAAAATGAAATAGGAACATCCTCCATTTTACGACAAATCAATGGATAGCTAAAATCTTCCTAAAAACAATTCAGGAGTGGTGTTTGAATTTAATTTTTTTTAGGTTCCTGTCAGTGAGAGTGAGTAGCAATGGGTGAGAAGATGTCTCCCAAAAAAAATTATATATTTTTTTATGTCTTTTGTACTACAATATTTTTGAGAATTTTTGAGTCTGTAGTGTATAAAAAATCAACTTGTATATATGTAACATAATCCAAACCTGTGAACTTTCCATGGCTTTCCCTGCAACAACACAATATCAGCTATGAAACAAGGGACTACTTATGCAACAAGGACCCAAAGTCGCTCATCAGTACCAAAATTATTAGCCCGGATATGATATACTAAGTTTTGTAAAAGAGCAGTTTCTGACTGAGCTCAAACTATCCAGGGTGAAACTTGTGCCTGAGGTTCTCAATGGGATGTTTCTTATACCTTTCTCTGCCATCTTTCACTTTGTTTAGTTTAATCGACAACTCAAGAGGTTTAACGTTTACGACTCGGATATTTATCATTTAAATTGCCTTTGTGCGCATCAAGTGGCACTTACCACCATCTTTTTCAACAAATTCAACGCATCTTCTCAAGGCGCTCGGAGCTTCCGCAGACAAATCACCACATATTAACAATTTTATAGAATTTCAACCATCTTTGAAAGCAGTATTCTAAATTCGTTTCCTCTTGCTGAGATTCCATTTATTGCTCAAATAACCGCAGGTTCTAAGCGGGCAAATCTTATCGCCATTTTCGTATCGGTCATCAATCCCGCGCAATTCTGTTGGCTTTTGTTAACAATGACTGTCATGTCATACGTCAATTCAACTTACGTACCAATTTTAGGTTATGTATGTCAATCGGTCGAGTATGTCTGTCCTCGTTATTTCCATTCGTCGTTATAGAGACAGAGCGCTGTACCATTCCAAGTGCACAAACGGAGGCCGATGACGATCTTAAAACCGCGGTCGCATACGCCATGATGTGTGAACTTGACGTGCACGAAAATCGTGAAAGGCGAACGTGAGTCTGGATCGCCTCCATCAACATTTTTCAAGCACGTGGAAACTTTTTTCGTTTGCTTTCCCGTATTTTAAGTGGAAATATCGGTGAAAATCGCTATTTTTCTGTTAAAACGCGTCGCGCGGCTGTTACCGTTTCGCCGAGAACAGTTTGCCTAGGGCAACAAACCGTAAGTACCCCCAAATTACTGCGATAAACTAATGGAATCTGGTAACCATTGGGCCGGCATTTTATTTTGGGGTGGCGCTTTTAAACAGGCTGTTTGTGCCTCGTTTATTCATTAATAAGACGTTGAAATCGGGCTTTTCAAGTTCATTCTAACGTATGGTCCAGTCGTTAAGGATTGTTTATTAAAAAAAAAAATTTTTTGCCTTGCTTCGAAGGTAGCATTGACACGCGATACACCTGAGTTTGGGTGAAAGTACCTTCGGAAATTCTTGCCTGATAATACATGAAATGCTTCTAATTTTTCGCGTTTTAATTGCTCCACAATCCATTTCATTTCGAATAAGCTTGGAAGGCTCACTTTGATTTTGAAAGCTACCAACTGCAATGAGCTTCTCGTTGCTAACTGTCCTGACTCTTTAATGTCTTGCCAAAATTGCATAGGAAGTAACTCGGGACAGGATTATTCAGTAGGGTTGCCAACTATCTCACATCCTCCAACTTGCCCAATTCATAGTCTTGTCCAACATATGGCAATGTTATCTGAGAGATGCTGTTCATCCCACACCATCGAAAATACATATATGTTCAATTAAAAATTAAAAACCTGGAATGCAGCAAACTGGAAAAATTTGGGGTCATCCCCATGATGCCTACCTGCACCTTCCATTGGTAACATATTTGAATTGAATTCAACCATCTTTAATTATCTCAATTGTTAGATAAATAAGTTATAGATGGTATCTCAGAATTCAAGGCGTTGTGTGTATTTCATATATTTTATATATATATATATAGCGATAACATCAATCTCTCATAATACATTGGTAGTGAAGGATCTCAGTTCTGAAGGAAATGCCACAAAAGGTCATTTAGACACACAGGCAGTGTGTCTAAATGACCTTTTGTGACATTTAAGGTCCAAATCCTGAGCGGTTTGTGGACACCAATCGGAAGGTGTTTAGGCTTCATATCTAATAGTTAAATTTCTTTTATGTATCTTCCAATTTTTTGCTATGTTGACCATAAATGCACAATTGACATCCATTTAACTGACTCTGTATCTTACTATTTTCAAACTCTCAGTGGTGAGTGGCTCCAGTAAGCCACATCATTACGATTCAGTGAGCTCTAGTGAGTATCGAATGTGGCTTTGGGATTCTGTCTCATGATACGGAATACCCTTCATGTGGAAGTACCTATTGTTTGGGAATTTCTCTATTTTTTGATTGACTTTCTTGATTGATTTTGACCCATGGTATGGGATACTTGCTTGTACATCGTGAATGTTTGAGACGTGAGCTGCCAGGCATTTTTGAAAAATTACCGAAACGGGGTAAAGACGAAATAGGCGCAAAGTGCAAAACTGTGTTCAATCGTAGGTTCGGTCAACAGTCAGTAGCGCGCGTTCATTTCATTTTTAGCGGTGGCTAAATTTTTAGAATTGCCCTAATTGGTTCTAATAAGAGCTAATATTTTATACTCCGTTTAAATCTATTTTCCATCTGTGTCGCTTTAGCGGCTAAGTGTTTTGCAAGTGCAGATTTGACCGGGAACATATGTGTCTTTCTGCAGACATATGGAAAGTGTACTTCCAAAATCCTCTGGAGAGTCCTTCGCTGTTGTTTTCCTTTTCATCTCTTCCTGTTGTTGTTGACCAAACTTCCATTATTGATATAACCGATGTATTTTCTTAAGAATCTAAAGGTTTTTGTTTTTATTTTCTGATTATAAAACTGTTGCCATAAGCATCAATTGTTTGCTGTATTGTGTTACTGACCTGTCTGCAATGTCCAATCATGTTCGTTATGCAACGCGCGTAATCAGCTTAAAACCAGACTAAATGTGGAAGACCATAAAGAAATTAATTGCCCAGGTATTTGTTTATAGTTTAAGTAACTGTTTCATTATAGCCGACCAAGCATTGAGAAAATAGAAAAGCGGTCGTAAACACTGTCTTTCGTTTGTGAGGGGCCCCAGTTTTCTTATTTTTAGCCACCGTGTAGCTTCCTTTAAACAAGAATTTCTGGAAAATCGTTTTAAATTCTAGTCTCACGCTGGCCGTCGTTGCAAGAATGCAAGGGGGGCAGGCTGTCGGGTTGGAACCATCCCAAGAAATTGTTTCTGTTCGAGCAGTCAAAAGGACACATCAAAATTTAAACTCAACCTCAAGTCTGAGCACCCGATTTCAGGTGTATCTCACCGATGATCTGTCACAGTCTTGAGTTTAACATTTAGTGGCGTTTAACCAAAAAGAGCGCAACAGGGCCTTACTGACCCCGCTACCTCACGGGGCCAAAACGCCGTGAACGAGTAAAGGCAGAAACTGTCCCGAATGAGGATCGTGATTAAGTGCCCTCATGACTTTGCCAAGAAATTGATTTTCTTAGAAACGATGCAATGAGGAGACCTTCTTGAAACCTTTCCATGGAAGTTACCTTGAAGGCATAGTTGTCCCTACTTTCATGCATTGGCCCCAAGAGTGCGAACCACAGGCCCCCCCTGTAGGTGCCGGTAACCGATTGTTTAATATACAGGACGGAACGGATCATCATGCAGATATCTCAGGGGGCGGCAGTACTCGGTGAAACGAGAAGAAAATATTAATATGCCCATAGGTAGAAGAGCGCCATTTTTCACATACGGGGTGGTAAAGTTCGATTTTTAGTCATTTCATCTCGCGTGCCTAAAGAGAGCTCAATGAAATTTCGCATCCCTGTGTCTTTGGACGTCTCTACGAGGAAATGTCGAAATCGCCGGCCTCCATATACAGGGTCTCGTGTTTTAAACGGTCGCGCGCCCTTTTTTCCTTCTTAGCTTCTTTTCGGAACGCGCTGTATGAATCGCGATTTCGCGTTTAGATTTCTCCCCCGTTCCGTTAACACTTCACTCCCTTGCACTATTCTCGTATCTTTCAAGATTTGCGAAAAATCTGCATGACCAGCCGCCGATGCACGTTGAGGAAGGAGGGAACGAAACGAGGGAAAATTGAAGAATTTTCCAATGACGAATCGTGTGCGCTGAGTCGATGAAGCAACAGTAAAAGTGAGCGAATCTAAGTTAAAAAAAATAACTCTGAAAACTGCTGATAAAAATTGAAAAAAAAAATTGAAGCTCGCCACCCTGTATATATCGAAGATGGTGCCCATGGTGGTTTTCCACTATGGGTGTGTCGGTGTTTTCCTCTTATTTCGCCGAGCACTGCCACCCTCCGCAATATTTGCACGACGATCGGCTACACCCTGTAGACAATGCTGCTTAAAATGGTGGTCACAAGGCAGTGGAGGAGGCCCCGGCCCTATTGCGCCATGTTGCGTACTCGTATCCGGGCTACTTTGGGGATTATCGTTGGTCACCACTAATTTTTTTACGCTAATGTCCGCTGCCCAGTTGAAGCATGAACAAAAATATTATTATAAACTCATTACTTTAAAATACGACCGGTTTGTCGCATGGCTGCGTTCTAGATTGTGTGGCAATGAGAATGCCTTAGAAATCCGATGTAGAAGTTTGAAGCTGAATTTTTGAGTTCAAAAATCAATGAAATCGTTTTATTTGATTGATTTGAGCGCCTACGTTCAGGTGTGCCTTAAGGGGGCTCAGCATTAAATTGTCGTTTTTTAATTGCAATCATTGAATTGGGGAAAAAAACCAAAAGATCTCTGTACGCCACTGCAGATCTAAATTTGGGTGTAAGAATTTTTTTTTTAACTTCATTTATCATAATTATTTTTTAATTTTATTTATCATATTTTTTTTAATTTTATTTATTATAATTTTTTTAAAACTTAATTTGTCATAATTTTTTAAATTTAATCAGCAGAATTCAGGGAGGGCTCTAGGAATATCAACGAATTTGCTTTTTATATATTATTTCGCGATTTTCTAGAAGTCCTGGACGCCATCCCGCCTCTCGACTAAAAAATTCTGAAAATGTCTGTTGTCCACTACACTAGATTGATGCCTAAATACTCGAATTCCGGGGAGTCCCCAGCAGCTTTCGCTTGTTCCTTGAAACGTTTAGCAATTTTCGAATAATAATAACGACGAAATCTGGTACGCCGCTGGGAACTTTGGTCCCCTAACGTTAAAAAAAATAAAAAAACTTGAATTATTTATCACGAAACCAATTTGACTTGAATGCACGTGTCCTGGGGCCTCTCCGAGAGCGCCGAGGCATCAACTGCTTATTATGTGGAAAGTTTCGTGATTTTAGAGGAAATGGGTACTAAACCAAGTTAGGAGTATTCCGTGCGCCACTGGAGACCTGGAAAAAAATCCTGTGAACCGCAATTTTCGATTGATTTTGTTCGAGTTTTGCACAATGAAAAATGTTCAATTTTTAAAGTGCTTTTCGCGGTCTTTAAAAAACCTGTTTTGAAAACTTCTTGTGCGGTGGCAATTTTCCAATGCGTAGTAACCTTGCAGAGGGGAGTTTTCTTCATATATTCTGAAAATTTGATCAAAGTTGAACCACAAATGAGGGAGTTGCGGCCTTTCAAAATGGCCAAAAAATTCACGCAAAATGGTGAAATTTAGGCATTTTTGACGATTTTCAAAGGCCGCAACCTCCTCATTTGCGGTTCGATTTTGATCAAATTATCAGGATATATGAAGAAAAATCCCCTCTGCAAGGTTACTAAGGCCGTACTGGAAACGGCGTTTTTTTTAATGACCCCGAAAATCACCCTAAAAATTGAATTTTCAGAAGTTGCTCGAACACGTGAACTGAATTCGGGTTTGAATTTTCATCGTGCAAAATTTGAACAAAATCAGTCGAAAATTGCGGCTCGCAGAATTTTTTCCCTGCCGCACGAGTCCTTGTGACTTTAGAGAAGGAAAACTGTCCATTTTCCCTTCGTCAAGACAAATTTCAAAGCCCTAAAACGCCCCCACAGAAGGGCAGAACGCATTATACCGCGCGTATCGAACGAACGTCTCCTTAGAAGGATTCCGCAGGAGCGATGCACGGGGTGGAATCGAATTTATTTTCAAAAATTTGAAAAATCCCCCTAATCCTGTCAGCCCGGGAACGTTGAATGGGGTGCATCGGAATTTCGTGTTATCAGGGCAGTTTCCGAGTTCCCCAACCTGGTCCGGGTTTGCCCTAATCAAGCACGAATCAACGTCTTCAGCCGAGGCGAGGATGAGTGCTTTCGCACGGGGTGCGTCCGCGGGGGGGCGGTCGGGGGCTCCCCCCTTGTCCCATTCCTGTCGCTGCTGGTCGCAGGCCTTACGTAATGCCTCATTTGCATTTTTAATGTCGCACTTCCCGAGTCGATGTATAATGAACGTTGAGGATGGGATGCGCGTGTGTTAGAGACTCCGGCGTAATTACATCCCAAGGGATGTGGTTAAACTTTAAATGCCATGTCATTCATACACATTTCCTATACGTGAAATATCAATTTTCCCTCCAATTATGACGTCTAAATAATAATATGTGCCATCAATTCGATTCGATAACCCACTTGTGCCAATCATTAGGAAAGCAGCTCGAATTCGCCGGGGGATAGTTTGAAAAATGTGAAAGTATCAGTCCATTGCATTGGAGATCGTCCATTCAGATATCGGGCATAAAGCGGTTTTAAATTGCATTGGCCTTGTCCGAAAATGCGATTAGGTGATTCACGGGTTCCCATGGTGGTACAGAAATGGTCGGTGCTTCATTTAATTCGCGAGCCCATCGAAAGTGCCGCCCGTAATTGGTCAATTCGAATGGGTCAGGCGTCGAAAATTATCTTCATCGTTGGGCGCGTTCGGCCGCGTGGCAGCGCTTCCGCGCAGCGGTGGCACTGTCGCCCGGCGGAGTTATCGCCGGAGCTGAGAACTTGAAATAGTCAAAAATAAACTCGATATCTGCTCTTGATTATTGAATCAAACTCGAAATCGACGGAATTTTTTTTTCCTTTCGGATGGGGGGAGGGGGGGGGGATGCACTCTTATGATGGTGGCGCAATCTGCAGATAACGTTGATAAAGGCCGGCAGAAATGAACAACAAAATGCGTTGATGTTTGTAAAACATCGATACATTGTCCTAATCGGAGTTTTTGACGCTTCGTCTACTGAAAGTCGATTTAAAAATCGCGGACTTATCAAACGGGTCAGAGATATACGTTGGATTACACTCGGTAATAATTAGCCGTTTCTCCGTAAGTTCAATTTGCGGGGGATTAAAGCGGGTTCGTTTCACTTTTAATTCCTGCGGCTTCGGTGAGTTTTAAATTTAGGTTAAATTAGAGCTTTTTCGTTTGTCCGGTCCATTTGACACCGATCGGGAACCGGCACCACTTGAGCCCGCCCAGAAACAGCGGTGACCAGGCGCAGCGCAAACGGCTCACGAACGCCTATGGGCACTACAAGTTCGTTTGCAAATTTGAAAATTGTGTCCGACCTCGTCCCGAACCGGCCGAAAGTGTCCTGCGAATTGTCGTTTCCGCACAGGGTGGTCCCCCCGCCTGACGGGGGAGAACCTCGGTCGGGTGAAAGCACCAATGAGATCGCGTGAACTGCCCATAAACACGTTTATTTTCAAAAAGTCTAGAAAAAGTTGAAATCTGCATGCATTTGCGAGGTCCATATGGTCACATCTGAGTGGGAGGCATTCTGTTGTGCGGGGGGTTAATTAGACACATGAGGTTATTTCGAGGGACGAACTGATTTTATCACAAAAAGTTCCTATTGGGAGGGGGGGGGGGATATTTATAATTAAAAAATATATATTTTTTTTTTCGGACAACATTTGGTATTCGAGGTTCTTTACAACGCAAAATCCAAATACCATCTTGATTTTTTCGATTGCCGATAGGGGGCGCCACATGCAGGGTTTCATCACACTTCAATTGGCCCCAACTTTTTCGCGCTACGCTGTACGCCACTTTCGCACCAATGGGCTTTCGCTTCTTCTTTTAATGGAAAAGGGCGCTCTTGGAAAACGTCTGTAGAAGGAACCGTTTTGGGGTTAAACGGGTCTGCAGCTAACCGCGACCCGGGCGAAATTGATTAAATAACAATTATTGAAATTATCGAAGTTAATTTAATGTTGTAACAGTTGTTGAAAATGACCGAGTTCGACTTCTGTACCTTTGTTGGACATTATTTTCTGTACATTTGCAAGTTTGTCCAATTACCGCATCTCTGTCCGAAAATTAAAAAAAAAAAGTAAAAAATGAATTTTTCTAGTTTTTAAACGAAGGCGATGCCGACCTACGTTCATAGGAACTTTTCCTGATAAAATCAATGGCAGATTCATCCCCTTCACATATCTCCCATTTTTGTAGCATGTTTTGTTACTCTTTTTGGGACACTTTGGTGGTTTGTCCATTTTTTTCAACCAGCTTTGATTCCTTGGACATGTAATGCCTCATCGAACAGCTACTGAAAAGGGGAAGTTTTTACGGTGACTCGCACGCATGCTACCTCGAACATTTTTCGAAAAAAACTGGGAAGAAGTCGATTGTCAAAATCTATTTTGCAAAAATATTCCAACGCTTCCGGACGTTTCCCACTCCATGCGGAAGATCGCAGCGTTGGGCAAGTGACCGGGTGAAAAAAATCCGGGATTTCCCTAAAATCCACCCCGCAGCCGTTAGGGGCAAATAAGACAAATGAAAGTCAAAATGACGCAAAAACTGTTGACCTTTGTAAGGGGCACCCTCCCGGAGGGAGGCATCAAATTGCCAAACACCCCGTGTATTGTCCTTGCTTATTGCTAAACATGTACAATCTGGCACCTAATCAAAGAGTTCTGATCCGCCCCCTCCTCGTTGCTTTATGCGACCTAATGCTGTTGCTCTTCTGAGGCAATACTTCGACGACGTCTCCCACCATGTGCAGGACGATACTGAAAGAGCCTCTTTGAACCCCTTTCGTGTGAATCCTCAAAATTCAATGGGGTGCTTCGCGAGGTCCCAGCTTACCAACCTCGTGCAGCCCCAGTTACCTTCACGCGCTGTTACTGCACGCTTGATCCTTCCCGAATTTCGCGGTACTTTAGTCACCATTGAAGTCTGTCGCCGAGTGCTCCATCAATTCTCCGAAAATGCCCATTTGTCAGAAACCGCGTTTGGGGTGGATTCTCATACAGGGCGATCCGAGTTTCCAGCCTATTTCCATGAAAGGGAACTCCCAGGTTTTATTTGAGGGCAGCGGGAGTCGTCGAGATGGGGCGATGAAAAACGTGAGGTCCGGCTAATCTTTGACCATTTTGCCTGGAACTAGACCCCTGTCCGTCAGGTTTGCGATCGCTCCATATTCAGGGCGATCTGCGTGTCTGCATGGCCCGTAAGTTGACCCTCTTTTGGTTTGGATGACCGGAGGGGGTTCCTGGGCTCCGGCCCCGGATTGCTGCCGTTGCCCCATCGGGGTCGTCCGCCTTTTTGTCAAGTTTTTTAATTGGCGTGTGAGGGTGCGCTCGCACGATCCTCGCTCGCCAAGTCCCGGATCAACTTCGTCTGTTCCTTTTCAGCAATTTTTCCCAGAGGTGAACTCAATCAAACGTTCCAGTGGGTCATCCGTCGTTTCGCCTCCCCCGTTCTTCTCCCGCAGGAGCAGTTCGTCCCGATACCTCTTACGTCGCGGCGGCACGGCAACGCAGCCCCCGACCGCCGTAGTATCGCCGTCGCACTCCTTCCAACGGGTTTCTCGTTCGGCCTTGATCTAGAGCGGTCCACGGCGCAGGTCCGGTCTTTCGAATTGTCAAGAACGCGCCTCGTCCGCGACCACTGACGCGTCCACGTGGTAAAATCTGTTCGCCGGTCGACGGAGTCGGTGTTGATGCGAGAAAACGCCCGGGACGCGGACACGCAGCCAGCAAGAGTTTGTCAAAATATCTTTGACAGAGTTCGGTGGTTGTTCTCCGAGTGGTGGTTAATTAAGGGCGGTGGCGGCATCTATCGGCCATACCGGAACGGCCCGTTTCCCCGAGGACCGCGTGGTAATTCGCGGCGTGACAGCTGTTGCACTTCGCTTTGGGAGCTTTCGTCTTGTTTCGATGATGGTACGTTTGATGGGACATATCTTAAGCCATTTAGGTCAATTGCACTTGCACAACCTCATAACGTTTGCCTCGGCCTCATTGGCACTTCCCGGTCTTACGGTGGCCATTTAGATTGAGACATTTAAATCAGTCGACCAGACGTTGTTTAAATCGACCTATTTAAATCGTCACTTGAAACGGACCGATTTAAATGATAATTTAAATCCGTCGATTTAAACAGCGATTTAAATCACTCGATTTAAGCTACGATTTAAATCAAGTGATTTTTTTTTCTCAAATCGATTTAAGATTGAAAGTGATAGTTCTTCAAAATATTTAAATATGAGATCAAGTGTTGGTTGAATTAAGTAACAAATTATTATTAAACTCTTATTATCGACGGTGGTAGATAACGTTTATCTATCATGGATACAGAGTGTGGCGCCTTTTCCGTCGGTTTTTGTAGGATTTGGGGCGAGATTCGGAAAAATCGCGATTCTCTTCAACCTCGTGCAGCGACGCTCCGAAGGGGAAATATTTGAATTTTGTCTTGATCGGGACAGTAAATCTCTTGGGGTGTCCAGTGGTCCGGCTCTCCTCATTACACGAACTTACAACGCTTCAGCCAGGGTGGCAGGTAAAACGCGATCAAGGGCGGAAGCACCCCTAAGTGCCCGAAAGTTCAGGTAGTAGAAAAAAGAAAAATTTCTGATGGTTTTTTGCAGTCCTCACAATCTGTAAAAAACACCCCGTAAACTGGCCAAAATGGCGGTGGGGATGTTCGAGAAGGAAGTGAAAAATTAGTTCCTGTACAGGGTGGCTCCCACCTAATGGGAAACGTGTACCTCGTTCCTATATTGCCAGTTTTCAATATAAAGGGTGTTAAAGTTTCCATGATTTTCTTTGGCTTTTTGCTAGAGGTCTGATAGTGTTTGGGGTATAAAGTACTTGTGCGCGCATCAAGTAACTACTGTAAGCTACAGGATGGCACCTTGCATGGGGCCAGACGCCCTTTTTACTCCCCCTAGCCCTTTTCCAGTGGTCCAGCGCCCATCAAATTCGCTCTCCAATTCGGAAATTTTTTTGTCCTCTTCGCCGTCTCGCCCCTTTGGAATTGTTTGCGGTGAGAAAGTATGGGACGAAACTCCCGATTTTCGCTACAATTTCGGAATGCGTCGCGTCGGTCGGGAAATGGCCTGTATTTCCCGATATTTTCACAAACGGGCCTAGGACAGCCTCAGGGGCCACCCAGTGAAATGGCAAAACCCAAAGAGTTGCTGGGCCGAGGAGAGAATTGAATTTTCCAGAAACAAGCGGCGGGGAGCACCATCCCGTGGATTCTGGCAATCGCTCGGTCTGGCTAGCACCGTTCCAAGCATGGCACGGGGACCCCCGACAACGGCAATGCCGTCTGCGAAACAATAAAGCTCCATTGAATAATCATTTTGGTTTTTGGCTCATTGAGAGAAGATCGTCCTGCTATTAAACAGTCGTAAAATGACGAAATTATAAAACTGTTTAGTCGCGAAGGCTGCAACATACGGGGCGTCTACGAAGTGATATCGTTAATTTCAAGGGGCGATTCCTTGTCGCATTTCATGAAAAAAAAATCGTAATAAACGTCTGTCCTGCCTTGCTTCGTTTTTGGTGATACAGGGTGTCACAGTAAAATTATTATTATTTTTTTTTTTTTTCGATTTTCCGCAAATATTTTCGGACACGGGGGGCACTGTCTGGACAAAATTTGGTATTCGGGGGATTTTCCGGGACGATAAATTCAAATTTGACACCGGTTGCGCTGCGATGTGTAGGGGGCCACTATCGCACGTTTATTGGTAAATTAATGTTTCGGTGAAATGACGCGAGAAAAAAAAAATTTAATCGTCGATATCTCGGAAACCGTTAGTCCGACAGTCACCGACCAAGTGTGCCCCTTTCCTTTAGATTTGACGGGGGAACGAGGCTTAATCCGTTCGAAGACAAAATACGGGGTCCCGCGAACTTCGGGGCGCGTTTAACGCAGGAACTAACTGCAGGTGGCGCCCCGTACACATCGCGGTAAAACCGATGTCACATTTGAATTTCTCGCCTCGGAAAACCGCTGAATACTGGATTTCATCGAGGCACTGCCCGTACGTCCGAGATTGCTTGTGAAAAACCGAAAAAAAAAAAACAATAAAACTTTGACACCTGGCATCGCGAGAACGAAGCAAGACAGGACATACGTTCGTTAGGGCTTTTCTTCGTGAAATGCGACGAGGAATGACGCCTTGAAATTTGCGCCGTCATTTAGCGGACACCCTGTACAACCTCTGAGCTTTATTGTCAACACCAATTAGAATCGCGTTTGAATATTTTGAATTTTTATTTCAAGTTTTTTAATCTTAACCGGATGACCTTTCTCCGGTCGGTAATGGCTGTTTACGTAAGTCTTTCCACGCCTGATATTAATTAAATATCGCACTTTCGGTTTTTTCCCCATTGATATGTGGTGCAGGATCTACGGTGGTGACGCAACTTCGACCGGCGGTTTCTACATTTTTCTTTGGCTTTTTTCCGCCCTAACAACAAAGATATATCGGATAATGAAATGCGCCTTAACGGTACAAGTGTAGGTATCTTTGTCGCCGAGTTGAATGCAGTAATAAAACCTTCCTAGAAGTTTACACCCAGACGACAATCGTCTGTTCACTCCTTCATCTTCGACGACCCCCAGTTTGTTTCTGATTTGCTCACGAATTACCAAAAACATAATAAAATCTAGATTAATGCTGACGGTAATTTATTTTAATACATCCCGTAGATCAGTTTAACTTTTGCACGACACTGATCTGCGGCCGGCAAGTCGAAGATTACACTACCTGATGTTGTCCTTTTGTTGCTAAGCAACTTGTACGTTCCTAAGCAACCTGTCCGTCCCTAAGCAACCCATCCGTTCCTAAGCAACCTGTCCATTCCTAAGCAACCCATCCGTTCCTAAGCAATCCTTCTGTTCCTAAGCAACCTGTCCGTTCCTAAACAACCCGTCCGTTCCTGAGCAAATTGCAGTCGCTTCCACAACAACTTAAACCGCACATTTTTTTATTACCGTTACCATGGTTACGCCGTTCAGTTTTTCGCATTTAAACGGTGAAAGCTATATGAAAATAAATAGCCCCGACTTAGATGAATATTGACTTTGCCCCTTTTTTCTTTTTCGTTTTTTAAATCGGGCTGAACTCTCGTTGTCATATGGGTGGTGAGGTGGAGGGGAAAGCACCAATCCCTTGTAAATTAGGCGGCAAACCCCGCAAGGAGAGGGATCCTTCGCGTACGAGCTTGAACTGTTGCGCATGAGCGAATTTTTCCCACAGAACCTCCGTAAATCAAAATAAGGTGCGCCTCCGCCGGGACTCGAATCCGGGCCGTCGCAGCGGAAAGTCGTTGCGGAGCCCGCGCGCGGCCACTTTCCTAGTGGACAAATTGGCGGTGCGTTCGACATTTTTTGACTGCAATTAACCTCCTTCAGAGGACAAACGCAGAAGGTGGCTAACTTATCGCTAGAAATAACAAATGCTATGTTGATGCGGCGCATTACAGCTCCTCCAAATCGATTTTTTGACAAAAAAAATCGATCGAAACTTCAAAATTTCGCCATCGGGATCTCAGAAGCTAGAGGAGAAACAGGAAAGTCTTTCGGCATTTTTCTGTCGATGACGTTTAAGTGGTGCAAAATTGCGTAATTCAGCCCTTGACCAAAGGCCGTTTTCGAAATTCGGATGTCCCCTCAAAAAAGCCCTGAACCACCACCACATTTCCATTGCTGCTTTTTCCCAGCTACACGTTGATGGTTTCAGATTAGCCATCCGACGATTTTTCTGTCGAAATTCCCGATTGTCGCGTCCGCAAGAAGGAATTAAGTTGATGGTGGCCGAAAAACGAAACGTCGGACGACAAATCTCAAAGCGTCGCCGTGTAGCTGAGAAATGGCCGCAATGAAAATGTGGTTTTGGGCTTCCCTGTCAAATAACGTTGACGGAATGAACGGAAAATCTCTGATTTTTAGTGTTTTTTAGATATCTTGGGAAAAATTCGAAAAACTGAAATTCTGAACGCGGCATTTGGTTAACCGGTAAATTACGTAATTTTATCTCCACTGAAACTTTTTCACACCTCCCCTAGTTTGCGAGACCTCGATAGTAAGGGTCAAATTTGAAATGCCCCGTATACAGGGTCCGCCATACATACGGAATGACGGCAATAACTTTTAAAATAGTTTTCCTATCAAAAAATGTTTCTGGTAAGGTTACAAGGTAAATTTGGTGTCATTTTTTGATGACCTCGAACTATTTCCCCTCGCCCCATAACACTCCAACGAAGCCTGACTTCTGTTTTTCAGTCGACACCCTTAATTTCTGATTTATAAAAAAAAAACAAAGACACCCTGTGCGTTTTAAATATCAAGAGAATTACATACCGGACATTGCAATTTTTGAATTTGAAGAGAAACAGTACGATTTTTTTTTTGGTGAAGCTGAATGGCCAGCGCGGTCGCCCGATTTAAGTCCATGCGATTTTTTCCGTTGAGGCCATTTAAACGATCGAATTTACAGGGATCTACCACATCACGTAGATGACTTAAGGGGCCACATCGTCGGTGTAATGAGAAAAAAAATCATGTGAAGAATGACGGTGCGTTTGCGTAACGACGGAAGACGTTTTGAGCGAATGCTTTGAGCATTAAATAACAATCAATTCTTGTCAGCAGCGATTTGTTGTTTCGCTTTTCTGATCGGGTTTAATTTTTTCACTAAAACAAGGAATAAACATTTTCCTCATCGGATCTTAGTAGAATTTGGCACGTCTGTATGTGCAAACAAGTGAAGGTTTCATAAAATAGGTCAAAAATAGAGGTTCACATTTGAAATACAAAGATTGGACTTCGTTGGACTGTTACGGGACAAGGGGGACAAGTTCAAGGTCATCGAAAAGTGTCAACGAATCAGCCCTGCAACTTTCACTTGAAAAATTCTTTGATAGGAAAATTGTTTAAGAACCATCGCCGTAATTCCATATACATGTGTCGGACCCTGTACAACACGTGGGTGTTAAGGTTTGTTTTCGCGAGTACTATCTCGGTCGGTCGTGGGAGAACTTATTTCCCACGGCGTCGTACGGGTACCCAGGAGCGAGTTAAACCAAAGAGACGTGCATACAGGGTGTCATTCGAGTACGTGGCCGAACTTCAAGGGGTGATCGTTCGAGCGATTTTAAGAGGAAAAGTCTATATGAGTGTAATGGGTCCGGTAATGCTTTTACGATACAGGGTTTCAGATTTAAAAAAAAAAAGTTTTGATTGAAAATTTTGATCAGCTTTTAGCCGATTTTGTTGCAATTTGGCAGCGTTGTTCATGGTTGTTGTTAGCTAGGAGCCCCTGAGTTGTTTTTTTAAGATTTTAAAGTTTTACCATATTAACTAACTAATAATATTAGTTAATGCAAAAAATAAAAAATATATTTTTTTGTGATATAAAAATTTAAAAAAATATATTTTTTGTATATAAAAATTTTAAAAAATATATTTTTTTGTATATAAAAATTAATTATTTTTTTATTTTTTTAATGGGAAAAACATAATTTTTTTTCAAGCGTGTGGCGCATTTACAAAAATAATAAAAATTTAAAAAAACATTCGAATTTTAACAAAATCGACCGAAGGACCGTCAAAGTTTTTGCAAAAAAACGATTAAAAAAGCAGTTTAACCCCTGTACTTTGGAAACGGAGCACTGCCGGCCTTATGTCTATAGAAACTTTTCGTCTTAGAATCCCTCGAAGAGCGACCCCTCGAAGCACCTAAATAACACCCTGTATAACCGTACAGAATTTCGAAGTTTCAAGTGCCAAACACTTTTGATCTTTCGCAAATTGCCGAAGTTATCGAAGAAAAACGTCAAAAGCAACTTCCACAAATTTCTTCTTCATGTATATATATATATATATATATATATATGAGCTGCCGCCAACGTCACTTTCATGAGAATTTCACGCAACACGAATATCGCGCATGCCCATTGGGCGGTTAAGTTACGCTAGTCGTTGCGACTTTCCCGGCCCAGTCCCTGACGCCGCGCCTGTAAGAAAGCCGCTCCGTAAGACGGCACTTACCAAACTAGTGACGTAATTAAGCGTTACGTGTCGTTTTGTCAATCTCTCGAAAAGAACAACGCAGTCAATAATGTCCGTGCAGGTTTTCTGATTGTGATATTATGAATCGGTTTGTGCAATTTAATTATAGGAACTTAATGCTTCGAAGGGGACTGAAAGTGATCTTTACGGTTGTAAAGAGATTACCGACGCCATCCTGCTTAATGATCTTTTAATGATGAACAAACACGTTTAAAAATTGAGATTAGGTAGTCGATTACGGAAAATAATTGGGAATTAAGCAGACAAACAAGCCTTTTGCACCTGGTCGATGATATAACAAGTGATTCAGGATCTTTCACGCTGCTTTGAGCCGGCGTTCTCAACGAATTTCATGTGGCAAGAATCACATAGCGAATCACTACTTTGTGAATGGCCGTGACGGAAACGTCGTATCAATCCGAGCAAAGGAGAAATAGCGGAATTACCGAGCTGTGCAGAAAGAAGGGGCCTTCCATAACTCATTAGTTCCCTATGAATCGATACGGAAGGAACACGACGAAGAAGCGGGTCATTAGAACCCGTAAAGGTCAAGCGATCCGATCGTCCGAAAAGCAAGTGCGGCCGGTGGTACCGGCGGTTCACGATTCAAACTTTCAGGTACGCGGTAAAAGTGGCCGAATATACGAAAACCTGAACTCGCCTTAGAGCCGGCTAGAGTCGCCGAACCCGGACGCGAATCTTCATGTTGAACAGAACCGGAATCTAAGTGCGAACCTCGCTCCAGCACCGATTGAGCCGAATTAATCACGAATGTCTAAAGATGTTTCACTGCTTCCTTGTAAACGCGGCAGATCGAACTCATTGCGCCTTCAGCAATTTTTTTCGTCTTTTTTCTTTTTTTTCCCTTTTTTCCCTTTTTTTTCCTTTTTTCCCCTTTTTTCCCTTTTTTTTCCTTTTTTCCCTTTTTTTCCCTTTTTTTTCCTTTTTTTTCCTTTTTTTCTCTTTTGTCTCTTTTTCTCTTTTTTCTTTTTTTTTTCTTTTTCTTTTTTTCTTTTTTTCTTTTTCTTTTTTTCTCTTTCTTTTCTCTTTTTTTTCCTTTTTTTTCTACACTTTTTCTTCCTTTTCCTCTTCCTTTTCCTCTTCCTTTTCCTTCTTTTTCGTTCTTTTTTCTTCTTTTTTTCTTCGTCTCTCTTGTTTTTCCCCTTCAGCTTTGCTCAAATTTTGCCGATGTGTTTGTTTGGTTTTTCGCTCGCATCGCAACCATCTGATAGCCGCGTTATATTTCACGTTTTGTGGCAACGGCATAAAAGCATTGTCATTTCCGTTAATTTTATATGATTAGGCTGCAATTTGCGATAGAGAAGAAAGGGACCAACAGGAACAGGATTATTACAAATCGACAAAGGTTGAGTCCAAAAGGTCGCGCTTTCCCACCGGGTAGCGATTATACGGGGCGTTCCACCGTGTCTACGCCGTCGGGGGCCGGGGAGGTCTTCGCCATGGTCCAAGTTCGCCCGTACATCCTCGGCAATTCATCCCCGAGCTACGGGGCGTTCTCCTTTTATCATTCCGACATGATGGAGCGCCACCCCAATCCACACTAGGAATTACGTAATTTTTGCATGCTGATTACGGTGCGACGTCGGGGTCCGCCTACGCGGCCCGCAGGGTCGCCAGATTTAGGTCGTTCGGACTACTGCTTTCGGG
Organism: Euwallacea fornicatus; assembly: GCF_040115645.1. Taxonomy (NCBI): domain Eukaryota; kingdom Metazoa; phylum Arthropoda; class Insecta; order Coleoptera; family Curculionidae; genus Euwallacea; species Euwallacea fornicatus. The sequence continues at coordinate 539,130 of NC_089578.1, forward strand.
GGCATTTGAAGTCTGAGATTTATAGACAAGGGATCAGCACGGGCGGGGAGCTCCTTCTTCAAGGGGCTGACGACCGCTGTGCGACCTTTAAAAATAATTTCGAGATTGTTCGAAAGGCAAGAAAATGGCGGCCGTTTTGAACACCCCTTGTAGCTGTTTGTTTTTTCCTGTTATCTTCTGATTGTTAGTTTCAAACTTACTTCTTTGCTATTGCGATATACGGGGATGCGGTAATTGTTTTTGTTAGTAAAAAATGCATTTATTGCAAAAAAAATTCCTAGTCCCGACCTGCAATTTACCAACTCCATTAATTGCATCTTTTGGTGTAAGCGTTCTGACACACCCTGTATATGTGTTCCGTCAAAAAAATGCTCGGCTGAAAACCATATTTGACCAGTATTTTTATGAAAAGTATTTCCTGCAATTGTCAACAAACACCCTGTGTGTTCGTGCATATTTGGTGAAAGGTACCTAACATGAGTGTCTGCGGCTCCTTAATTCTCCGAGTATTATTTTTTCAAATGTACAGGGTGTCAAAAGAAAGCCTGGAAATACTTCAAACAATCTACCGTGCGGTAATACATACATAAGACGGTTTTTTTGACACGTGTCAAATTTGTCCGAATAACCGGTTTTTTTATTTAATAAAATATGGTACCTGTCGCGAAAAGTGACAGGCGCGTGACAGGCGTCAAACGGTCCAGAAGTAGCTTCGACGCGTTGTCGAGCGAAAGGGCTTAACCGAATCCACCGATTTTTTAGGCTCATTCACTTTTTAAGGCCAAATATGACGTGTGTCAGTAAAAGTAAATGTCAATACCATCCACATACGCGACCATGATCGTGAAGATGGCAGACGCAAGGAAATCCTATTGATGGCTAAATAAGCCTATTTTCACATGTCACATGTCAATTGTGACATTTTCGAAACAATGGAATTGCGTGGTGTCAGTTAAAATGACAGTTACACCGCGGTCCCACTCAGTTGTCAACGTGACAGATCACCACCAGCCAACGAAAATGATTTGCTGACGTCTGTCATATTGACGCAGAGAGATTGGAAATCAAGCGAGTTTGTATCAGGTTAGAAGTGCAGTAGACACTTGCGAAGGTCGATTATTTAGGGTAGATTTGTGCCCGCGAAACTCCCTTTGGCCTTTATGTCGCTCCCTTTGTCGGTAATTACCGGTAAAAATTCCACCGGTAAAGCAGGCCCGCATTTGACAAGTTCGAGGTGTATTATCGAAATGAACACGGTTTTTTCCCCACTGTCCACACGGATGACCGTAGGTGCCAAGTTCGCGCTTACAGAAACTCGATCTTCAGGATTTGTTTCAAGAATTCTGCCGAACAGGCTCTACGCCAATGATAAAAATCGGATATAATCTGTAAAAAAATATCGCGCGGGCGCCACGTCAATGACACGAGGGGCCAGGGGCGTATTAAGGGAAATTCACGTTGGTCTTGATGATGGGGCTAAGTGTCCGGGGAGCTCTAATGGAAGTTGCCCAAGTATTTTGGCCGTGTTCCCGACCGTGTTCCCAAATGGAGTTAAAAAAATTTTAATTAAGGAAAATTTGGAAAAAACTATTTTCGCCTTGAAAAACTTGGAAAAAGAGGGTGAAAAATTAGTTTTTTTTTTTAAATCGTGTTTCTGTTAAAAAGCCAAAATCGACTTAAAAAAAAAAAAACACGTGAAACTATTCGAATTCTTTTAGAGCAAACTCATCGATTTTTCCCTGCGCTCCTTTGAATTTTCCCTCCGGTCCGCGTTGCTCGCTTTACATCCATCGCACTTCGCAGGCTTCCCATATCGTTTTCCATTGAACCCATTGTTTAAAATCGTGCAATTATCACGTTTTCCAGCAGGAAAACTGCCCGCGAAAATATCTTCATGCGATCGGTCGCAGTAAGTCACCCGCTAACGGAACCACCTGCTAATTAGAGGATTAATGATGGTATAATTAGTCGTACTTGCGTCTGCCAAGAACAGGAACGCGTTCGCCAGCGCTATGGGTTAAAAACCGGCGTGGAATTTACGAAACAGACTTTTACCATGGGAAGGACCGTAATGGTTTAATTTGCGCCCAGTCCCGGACTTTCGATTATTTTTCGACGAATTCCTCCCGATTTCCGCGGCGCCGGGGGCGCCGCCGGTCCCTAAATTCGCGAACAAATTCACTTGAATTCGGGGCGCGACTCTCGCGCGTGCGCAGACGTCGCGAGCGGCGAAAGTCGGGTTTGAGGAAATTGGAAATAAATAAACCAGGCGTCATCGATGTAATTTTAGTTGCACATCGGTCTTGACTGGGGAACAAATTTGATAGCAACAATAAAAATAGACCGCCAAAAATGATTGTTGGGTGCGTGTGCGACGATGGGAATAACTCCGGCTAAACTTGGAGGTTTACCGAAGCGAATGTGGTATTTACCTGGGCGTGAATCCCCAAATTTCAGTGCGAACGTCGAAAAAACCGACTTGCGTGCGCCATGACGCAACGCGCCCATACAGGGTGTTACCAGAAAAATTTTTAAAAACCGATTGTCAAACAGTCGCCCCTAGGGAAATTGAGCTCGTCAAAATTTATAAAAAAACTATTTCTTCTGGTCCTCTTGCAAAGCTCACGCTTAAAAATCGTTGTCTATCATCAGTCATCATAATGTCACATCAGTAATGCAACGGACACGAAGTTTTTCCGAACCGACGGGGGAATCCGGCGAGTTGGCCGCCTCGTTCTCCAGACCTAAGTCCTTTCGATTTTTTCCTGGGGGGACATTTAAGAATTTCGGCGCACGCCCCGTCATTGGATACCAGAGAAAAGAATCATTTGAAAGAATACACGTTCATTACCATCCAATGCCAAATAGCCTCCGGGTATAATGGGGAGCGCAACGGCCTTCCGTGGGTCGAGCCCAAGGACGCGCGTGACCGTTGATGGTACTCGCGTTGGGCCATCACCAAAATTCAACTGGCCCCGTGGGGCCCACGCCAAGCCGCGTCGCCACCGTCCCCGGCAGTTTTTACAAAATTAATTTCGGTTTTTTTGTCTCCCTCCCCAGGATCGTATTGTTCATTTTCGGCCCAGTAATCGTGGATCGATCAAGTTATGGCCCCGTCCCCAATTCGTCAATTATTAGCGTGGAGTTTGCCTTCTGTTGCGGTTCTTCTCAGCTATTTGTGGTACAAAAAGAGGAGAATTGGAGCTGCAAGTGACACAGGGGGTTCCAAGCCCGTAGAAGAGGAGGAGTGCGTTGAGGGGCGCGCGGGGACGGCTGAGAGGTCCGACCCGCTGGATTTATCCACCTCAAAAGAGAACTCGGTGGGTTTTTGGTAATATACAGGGTGTTTCATAAGTGTACCCACGAACTTTCGGGAGACGTGGACCTCGTACAGACGAGTATTTAGGTCGGCCGAAATGCGGCCCGGAATCGCCTTATTTCCGAGATACAGGGTGTTTAGTTTTTTTTTAATATTTCAAAAATGATGTGGGATACGGACATGAGATTTGAGACATGCTGTGGCGGGATAAATGTGCACGTTCCCGAGCAGGCGAAATATTTCCATTTACACCAGTGGCGTCCACGCGGCTATTCAATGAGCCGCCACAGACTTTTTAATGCGATTTTTTTTTAATAATCTCCCATTTATTCTTAATGAAAAGGCCTTTTAGTGCTTTGCTGCCGAAGTAGCCATTTTCGAGATAAAAAAGCTATTTGGCACTCATGCGCCTACCAAGAAACCGGCGAAGGTGCCCTTTTTGTTAATTATTTAGGAGAAATTCATTTCATTTTAGTAGAGGTGGAGGACATGGACACAGACATTTTACGTCCGTGTCTCAAACCGTTTTTAAAATATTAAAAAAAAAATAAATAAATAATCGCCCTGTGTCTGCCGATTCGGGCCTAACTTCATTCGTTCTAAATACTTGTTTTTATGAGCTCTACATCCCGTGAAAGTTTGTCAGTGTGTTTGTGAAACACCCTGTATAAACTTAAAATTAATATTTTGCTCCCAAATATCTGGAGTTTTTTTTAATTAATTCTTTTTTTAGATTTTACATCAGAACTCGCCCGTGACGACGCCGACCAAGTTCAACAGGTCGTTGAGTGGCGTGGACACTGCCCCCATCGACATCGTCTATCCGCGAGACTTAAAGTCGTCCAAGTCCAGTCCTGTAATTATATCCGATGAGGACCTGGATCTGGAAATCGAGAAGGTGAGCAAACCTCTTCCCATCTTGGGGAAAATCCAGAACAACAATTTCAATAGTGAACCGTCATGACGATTTCATTTACAGATAAAATCTATGAAAACCCAGTACAACTCCCCGAACAAGATCTCATCGACTCCATCGAGCACATCTTCCCTTGAGAAGTCCGCAGCGAATTCTCCCTCATCAATCCCCAATTCAGATTCGGCCACCCAGCCGATCGCAGTCCTGGAATCCAGCGAAGAGGCGGCGAAACCAGCTGAGGTCACTCCAATCAAGAAAGAGCCGTTTGAGCATTGCGTCGTGGTTACCAAGAGTGGCGAGAAACCGGGGAGGAGCGACGAGTTAATCCAGAATTCCACCCCTAAAAGGGGCAAGGGAAAGAAGAAGCAGGCGAAGACGTCTAAGATAATGGCTCAGAGCGGCATTATCAACGTGGAGCAGGAATTGACTGTTTTAAAGGCAAGTTCCGGCTGACAATATTGCGAGACACAGAAGGTTGGGTAATTAGCAGAAGAGAGATAGATTTTACCAAAAGCTTCCTCCTGAGGGATGACCGACCTTTGGGCGGACCCGTGGTCTGCGACGTATCTTCCAGGCAAAGTTGCCAGCACGTTGATGTGGCGGCCCTAACGCCTTGCTAAAGCGCAACTTAGAATCAAGATAACCATACGTTGACCGTGGTGGGTAAAAGGGCGTTCCCTGCTTAAACTGTCGGCTAGTCGAAGGTTTGATCGACGAAATTGTTATCAATTGAGCGACCCTAAGAACTACCACCGAAAACTGAAGAAAATCGCGCTATTCACAACCGAGATATCAGGGTGGGTTTATGAAAAACGGGACACACTGTATGCAACATCAACGGCCCTTCGAAAGACTTGAGGGTGTCCATGGGGCCCTCCCCGTAACGTACAGCATCCATTAATTTTAAACGTATGTGATGCATGGGCAAAGGCGGTAGACGCGCCCTAGTTAGGAGTTGACATGGAAACGCGGGACAACCCACATGGGGGCAATATTACGTCATTTAGACGTCGACAAAGGCAATACAGGGTGTCTACAGATGATTTGCACGAAACTCCCTCAGCTGTGTGTGACCACGTGCCATCTATCACGGTTAACAAGTTGGCCTACTCAAAAATTTGACCGCGGGCAAAATACAGGGGGTTGAAGCTGTTTACTCACAACGTTTATAAATCGTTATTTGTTTTGTAATGGCAGAACCCGAAGTAGATCTCGGATTTCTGGGCGACCCACCGGAGTCCGCAATGTGAAGGGCATCTAAGTCCGAAGGAAAGACGAGGGCCCCCTTGAATGAAGCAAAAATTCGTGGAATTAGCGGCGAGCTGATAATGAATCAGACACCATATGAAAAATAATAAATTAACTAACAAACCATCGATCTTGCTGAGGAGAGCGACTTCCCGAAGGTGACTTGCGTTAACTGGTAAATTTAACGATCAGTTTATTCGGTATGCGGATGCTAAAGTAAACTGAATAATAATAAATTTCTGCATCTCGATTTTTCTGGCATCACATCGGTTCACATTCCTCCATTAATTGCGAGGCGAATTCCAGGGAACAACTCATCGGTTCAGAACCACGAAAGCTCCCCGTTGAAGGCGCAGCACGAATATTTTCGCCAAAAGTCCGTATGTTAGTTTTCTCCGACGTTTTAAACGGTTAACGAATGTGTCCTTGAAAAGACGTACTGCTCCCACGGGTCTTACGAGATTGTCTCTGCCCTCCTCTTTAAGCCAACTCTCTCCCCCAACGCCCTACGCGTACATTATGTTCCTCCTTGCGTTTCTGTGTTGGTTTGAAATAATTCCTCATCCTTTTCCGCAGATATCCATCGACAAGGAAAAAGCGATGAAGAATTCCGTCCTGAAGGTCGAGAGGAAGCAGTTGGAAGACGCGCAGGAGTGCGTCAGCCCTCATAAGATTCAGCGGAAGAATTCCGGACGGGATTCGGCGAACCACAGCCCGTGCGACGTCATGTTGGCCAGTCCCAGTTTGAGCAGCATGTCCGATAATCACAGCGAGGTTGGTTGACAATAAGAGGAATTTCGTAGTGTGCAACCACTGCAGACCACTAGTTCAGGTTAGGGACTGCGTGTACAAAAATCGAGCACCGGAAAAAACAAACAAAAATTCTCGATTGGCACTTTTTGTTCCTTATTGTTCGCATCGGTTACGTAAAGTGGCCGATTTTATCGGTCCTTCATAGTCGATAAGAAATCCACTCGATTGCAGATAAAAAAATATTATTGACGAACGACGGCTGTGGAAGCTTAGTTTGGCCGTTATCAATGAATAAAGCGGTAGCTTATTTAACCTAGTATATTGCCATATGGTAAGAATACCTTTTTAGGTTTTAAGTATGTTTGTCCGTTTCTTCAAGACTTGAGCAATGTCGTTCCGTGCTGGAAATACGGGAGGGAGCAGCTATTCCCGACACTGATCGGAAACCAGTTTCATTTGCAACCATACATTGCCATCGCCGACATCACAACAGGCTGAAAAATCACATACCCTTTATTTCTCGCCGCGAGGGAGGAATACCATTCACCCTCATCAAGCGGCCTCATCTTCGTAAATGTACTGGAACTTCCCCTACGAGATTATTATAATGGAGAACGCGCCATCTGAAGATACTCCATTCCTTCACCTTTTTGACAAGAAACTGACCGTTGATCATACTAACGGTGTGGTAGATCCGTGTCGGGTAGAAATTTCTCGTCAAATCCTGCAAGTTATAGAATTAATTCGAGTAATCGCTACATATTACTTCGTGTGGGATTTTCTTACTGTTTGTGGCTACAGTCTCAACCCTGCGCGTCTCGTTCAACCGAAGATTTTCGAATCTCCACACTGATGAAGCACCAATTTATTCATCCACACTTTCTATCTGCTTCAAGCCTCAGCGCCTCTTCGTTGTACAATTCAGTGAAGTGTTTTAGCTATCAAAGGACCCCCTTCAGATCCTACGGATGTCTTCACTTCGTTCCAAGGTGATGTTCCAATTCAACCATTGTGATTGCTAAATGTTCCAGTTCCTGAATGCACAGAAATGGTTTTTGTTAGTGTTGCCGCGATTTCTGCTCCCTTCTTAGTGTGTGTGTGTTTATGTGTCCCAATGAGAGTCTACAGCGATGAAATCACGGCATTAGGACAGTGCCGGTACAGAGAGTGGCTGCGTCCAGTTATGGCAGGTCGTTGATTAGCACATTGTCCGATCCCAGCCATTGACCTGAATTGCTCGAGCCTCCCGCCAGTGATCATAGAAGATTTTTTCCTTATTTGGTGCAGGTTCAACCTACCCCAAGTAAGGGACAGTCGTATCTCGCAACTCGCCCCCTGGACTAATTTCGTTAAATGTTAAACGGCCATGCTCCAACTATAGTGACAATTTCAGCTCTAAGGCATTGACGAACTTCCAGCCCTGAATCTATCTGCGCTTAATCCGCTTCAAAGCGGGGGCTGTCATTACGGTTTCTCCGACCTAAAACAGCCCTAAAGTTAAACACCTCACTGGTCTTTGCTTTGGGTGGCCGAAGGGAAGTTTCTACGGATAGGGTTGGTCTAGAAACGGCTTTAACAGACGTTGCATGCACGTTTTTATTTTAGGGTTCCAGCGACAGCGGAAAGGGCGGGAGCGACGTGGCCACCCCGCCGCCTTCGCGCACCCCCCAATTAACCGACAGCTCCGCCGTGTCCGTCACTTACGACTTCGTCATTTCCCAACATCTGGTGGGAAAGCTGATAGGCAAACAGGGCTGTTTTGTGCAGCACGTGAAGGACAGGTCCAATGCCCGGGTGTTCGTCAACAGACATCCAACTAACAATCGTTTGAAGGTACTTGAGTGAACAAATTTTTCGAAAGAAACCGTCTGAATTTAACCTGCCTCTAGTTGTGTACAGTCGAGGGAACCCAGGCCGAAATCGACAATGCTTTGAAGATGATCCGAGAGAAATTCCCACCGAAGAAGTACTTGGAAGTTACTCTGGAGCAAGTACACTTGACCCCGGTCATTCCCACGGTTTCTCTCATTCCCGATTATTTATACGTAAGTAAAACGCCCAAGTAGCGACTTTTGATGGTCCCAGGGCAGGTTCTTCGACATCCCGCTAAAACTGCATGTGAGGTCCGTGTGAATTCCAAAAGTGTTTCAGACAGCCGATTTTACTTCAACTGTCGGTTAAGCTCCCATTTCAATTTGAATAACAACTCATCTGCCAGTTAAATGTTATCTGTCGCTCTCTAATTGGACACTGAGGGACCTTCGAACCTGAACCTTAAGTTATCTTCGCTATGATTTCCCGTTTGTTGTATTCGTGTGCAAGTTTATGTGCCTTTCCAGTTGAAACTCATTGAAGGCATCAATAATGACACAATCCTAAGCTACATGGTGGCCCCCAACCATTTGTTCATGCAACAACCGACACACCCCACTTTCCCCAGTCTGAGTCAACTAACCGGTTACATGAACATGTGCTACAGCAAGCAGGAATCTCCTTTACTACCTTATCCCATTCCAGGTAGTACCGTGTCTCCCTAATTATTTTAGTGTTTGAGAGATAGTTTTCTTGCAGAGAACACAGTTTGCTCGGCATTCGCGATGGACTCCTGGTGCAGGGCGATAGTTCTCTCTAGCGACGAGGAGACGGACAGTTCCTACGTGAAATTCCTCGATTATGGGGGATACGGTTATGTGGACAACAACAACCTCAGGCAAATCAGGCAGGACTTCATGCTGTTGCCATTCCAGGCGGCCGAGTGCTTTTTGGCTAACGTCAAGTCCACACGCGGTAGGTGAAGTCCCCCTTTCGCAGGAGAATTGCTCCCTCTGCCGGCACGGTACAGTAGCAATTTTTCTGGAGAAAAAAGACAATTTATTCGTTTATTTTAGCGGGTAATACACAGCATGGTGCAAATGTGTGGAATAAGTTTATTATATCTGAAACGGGCAAGATTTGGCGAAAATCCTAAAGCGCGTCTATTTTGATTCTTCAGGGGCCGCGTTCTAGTAAGCATTGCGGTATACGGGGGTGCACCCTATACTGTCCCTGTAAGAGCCTACTTAAATAATATTTTCCCCGATATAGATGGGTTGCGAGGGAAGGATCGATCGAATGGCCACCGAGATCACCCGATTTGGCTCCGTTGGACTTTTTTTTGTAACGGAGATACTTGAAGGCGCGCATGGGAATATGGACATTGCGTGTTTCGTTTTAGATATAACGAATTTATTCCGCACTCTTGCGCCATGCCCTACAGAAATTATTCCCTTGCAGAGGACGGGTCGTGGCCTGACGCCGCCTATTCCTTTGTAGCCGAAATTACCAAAGGTTCAGTAATTTACACGCAAGTGGCAGATTACACTTTCGACGGGATCCCTTTGGTCCTGTGCTACGTTGTACCCAGTCACACAGTAAGTATGCTCCGTGGGGCTCTGTAAAAAATTTACCAAGCACCTTTGAACTGCAGGAACTGGTGTTCCTGAATCGACGGCTGGTGGATGAGGGTTTTGCCGAGTGGATACCCTCCGAAGGGGACGCCGAGCCCGCGCATCTGCAGCCCGACGAAGAGGGGCCCATCGAAGTTCTATGAATTTTCCCCTAAAGCAATTATTACCCGTTATTTTCGCGCGCTCGCTCATTCTGTATGATAGTAGATTTCTCTTTCGATGGGGTGGGCTCAAAGCAACCGACGGCAAAAGTGGGATTGGAAATGTTTTAGTATTAAGAGCTTGCGCTTTGAGTCCCTCTATTCACGATAATTAAATAGTTATATTAGGTTTTAGGCTATTGACTGATAGTATGATTAAGTATACGGCGTGTCCAAATCCCTATTTATAATAGTTGTATTTACGCTAGATTTGCTTTGCGATCAGGGGAACGTTGGTATATTGCGTCGGAATCGTTAACATTCTTTAGATAGCAGAGATTCACTGATTTGATCAGGAATTGTAGCGTCCCGTTGCGGTCGGGGAGGGGAGGGGGGAGTGTTAAATTTTCTCAAAGAAGGAGGCTTTATTTTAATTTATCAACAAATTTGTACCTTTCGATAATTGTACTTTTTGTTTTAGAGTGGGGGTGGGTCCTGGGTTAGAGGGAGGGGAGCCGCTTAAGGTACTGCAACAGGAGCGGGTTTTCTTAGGAAGCCCATTACGATGAGTGTCATTCAAAAGCAGGAATTTTCTTTCCTGGCCCATTGCGAACAGCTTCATCGCAACCGGAAGTCGACTGATCGCTTTTTAAATGGAATTTTTTAATGACATTTTCCGAATTGTCCCAGCGCAAGTGATTGCCGAATTCGTCGCGTTTTCCTCCGGGTAATGCCGACCAATGCAGGGCTTCGGTATATCTACGCGACGGCAAGCCGTGCTTGATGTTGGTGCGAGGTCAAAAGCAAACGGGCATCGATGCGGCTTCGAGCGCGGAAATTCAGAAATATCGATGATGGTTCATCTAGTTGAACACCGACACCACGGGAGAAAGAGCAACGGCTCGGCTTGCCCACTCACCTTCTCAGATTGCAATGCGCAGCGCCAGGCGAAATCGCCGCACCTGCGCCGCGGCTGAGACAATCGGACGGGAGTGTAACATGTTTGAAGCGCGCATGTCCCGCCGCCGTTTTCTGTCCGAACGTTTCAGTGGCCAGACATGTTTCGAGCGTAGCTCGAAAAATCACATCCTTAGTCGAGTCTGATGTTGATTGTTGACATGTCCGGAAAGAAGCTCGAATTTGCATTCTTACCGTTCACCGTAGTCGTTCGTGCTTGTGCCTGTGTTATCCCCCTCATTTAGGCGCTTTAGGTCTTTTTTAGGTTTTTCCGGACGGATGAGGCGGCAGCGCCATCGGTCGCTCTATGCAAAATTTTAATATTTGCAATAAGAGTTACTCGCATGAGTGCTCATAGCGTTTAATGTCCGCATTCAAGTGTCGTTTGACCGTTCGTTAAAGTTGTTGGTTCGTTAAGGCGCGCCCCTCGCGGCGGCGCGAAATGTGAGAAGTTGGACAGGGTGGCACGCAGGCGCGTTAAAAGTTAAACGGGGCAGGATGACACGCATGCGCATTAAATACAGGTAACACTCCCGTTTTTTCGATTCGAGTATGAGCGTTGGCAGCGGGAGGAAAACGATGGGGCCGCGACACTTTACATTTGTTAAGTCAACAAGGAAAATGATAATGTTGAAAGTGTTCTGTACTGTTGTAGATGTACGTCTTATATGAAATCATCATTCAAATCTCATCAATCGTCGTTACGTAACGAGCAGTGAAATAACCAGTTGCTTGAAAAGTCACATCTGTGGTCCAAAGGACAGATGTGTTACGGTAGAAGAGGAAAAAACTTGGGCCGCTTTGGGGCAAGCGCGCCGGGCCCCATTTTCCGGCGCATCAGAAGCGAATGGCAATCGCGACCTTCCATCGGCGAGACAGGTCCGAATTCGGCGGCATTTATTAACTCAAAAATATTTCGGAGCACGCTCAAAAAATGAAAATGGCGCATTTTTAACGGTTGAAAACGTACGTTACACGTACCGAAGCCACTAGGAATCCCAAATAATACGTAAAAGCCCGCGAGGGGCTGCACGTCTTGCTCGGTCAGGTGGTTGGCCCGAGGGCTTAACAAATCGTTACAATGGATCCTCCCATTGTAGCGCAGCACCATCCGTTTGTGCACCGAGCATCCTACCGGAGTGGTCTAGGTCGGGGGTTTTATATTCTCATGGAAGACGGTCTAGAAACGCCTGAGAGTACCTTCCTCTCTTTTTTACGAACTGGGGCGATGCAAAAGACACGGGCTTCCTACCGGGAAGGCCCCGTACACGAGCCGGACCCCTCGTCACACATATATCGAGACGTTTCTCACAACCAATGCTCTGCGTTGCATCAAATTGACTTTCGATGATCATACTCGATGCTCCCTCAAATTATCACGATCATTTCCTTGTAGTCTAATAACCGCATGATGAATATTTAACCTATTTTTTAACCTAAATATAGTATCTACTTACTATTAGTTAGGATTGCGTGCAAAAACACGACTTTGACCACTTTCATGTTTGTAATCGTTGATTGGTTGGTGTTCTACACAAGAGAATTGTTAAATCTTTCTTTGAGACGGTTTTACTTATTATTTCGACGGCTTCGTGGATTATTATTTTGAGTTCTTCTTTGTAAATATATCTGGCTTAATTGTGTAGTCCTGTCTTTTGTTAAGTATTCAGTAGCGATTTTGCTGTAAATACCGGGTCGCGCCTCGGCGGGACCGCCAATTTCCGGGACTTTCACTCAGAACGGTTGTCCTGCGTTTATCTTCGGCTAATTTAACATAACATAAGTATTTTTGTTGTATTAGTGGCTTGTAAAACGGATCTCCCGTTGATCTTTCAACAGACTTTCCTGGAAACCATTCAGAGTGATCCTTTGAACGTTTTATTATAATGTTTGATTACTTTTTATATTTTTTTTCCCATTATTATGTTATCGTAGCTGTTTTGTATATGTATATTTAGCTGTTTCGTGTAATATAAATAGACTTTTTGGATTTTTGTCTTTGATGATGATATTACTATTAATAAAATGTATTTTTAAAACGGTAACGACAGTTTTTCTCCCCCACCTCTTGGGACAAACCAAAAGGAGCGCAGACTCATTTCAATGGAGCGCGTGTCACGGGACGCTCTCGCCATGGCTGGCGATATCTTAGAATATCTTGTAATAAGAAAAAGCTTTGCAAGACTGCCCGACGTGGGCAGACAAGCGGCACCAGCACCAGCGCCCTGCGAGAACCCCAAAATCGACAGCCGTAAGGAGACAATCAAGGCAGAAAAAGTCCTTGACAGGGCTCGCATTACGTAACGTCACCGTTTCACCACCAAAATTCGGGGAAATAAAACAATCTTTGCGTTTAAATAATATATCTCACTACACAGTGTCCCAAATTGGCTCTACGCGCAGAGGAATCTCGGGTGCCGTACGGAAACATTTCAGCACTTTATACAGAGAAAGTCTTGGAGAATTTTATGAGTCGAAAAAGTGCTTATAATAATCGCTCCAGGTTGCAGGAAACGAGAATTAAAATGGGGAAAAACAAAACGATGGATTTTTAACTAACAAGCCGAAAGTGATTTCGTAACTGGGCCCTTATTACGGCACTTAACGGGTACGAGTTTCTTGTCCAAAACGTTCCCCGTTTGAACGAGTCTGCATGTTTCGTGGCAGCCGAGATGGCCGTGCATCTACAACTAGTTTGGGACACACTGTATTCACTTTTATTTAAAATCGTTATCGAAATTACCGCTTACAAAAACATTAAATTAACGCTTGAAATAACAGTTATTGCACAACAGACGAAAACACCTCTACAACAATAAAATTACCTAATAAATTAGCTTACGAAATCAATCTAAATACGTTTTTTTACTATCAAAAATAATAGTACGTTTTGTATATACAAAAATAGCACCTTTCAACATTAAATTTAGTGCTGGTATAAGTTTGTTAAAAAAAGGTTAAAAAAAAGTGTTGACTGTTAATAAGGTAAGTGTGAGTATACAGGGTGTCAACGTTGTCAAATCGGCAAAATTGCCAGCGCCTCTAAATATCCGGGAAAAACTGACATTTTTGGTTTATTGAACGGAAACGACTTATAAAAACATGGAAAAAATACATTCTTAAGGCATTTGTAGGGCACTCTTCAACTGGGTCGTCAGTCTCGTTTACTAATCCAAGTTTTCTTAATTGGAAGCGCAAGTTCTGGTTTAACAACAATATTGTAACGTAACGTTCAGGCGCGTGAGAGCTCGTCCGGAGAATTCCGGGCAGCATCCGCGGAGCTAATTTTTTGGAATTTCACAACAAAAACAGGAACGCCCAGTAGGGTTCGATTTTTGTAACTATATTGTACAGGGCAACCCGGTATACCGGACATAACTTTTCCCTCGCATTAATCCCCATAAATGTATCATCTTAAATTTGCGCCTGGCAAACACCCTGTATGTTAAAGTCCCGTTTTTGAAAAACTTCGTAGTTGTCGCCTTTTATCACAGACTGAAACCTGTTAGTTCAGTTAAATTTTGTGTTTTGTGCATATGAATCAATTCTTTAATAATACCTATGTATCGCACGCGAGAATTTTATGCTATCACCGCTCCTTGCATTAACTCCAAACGTCCATAGAAATGCGTTTTTGCGTCTCCATCTTCTTGTAATAGGCCTGAGCTGCTTCCTCTGTCATACCGCCTTTCTCTTGGATGATCTTCAAAATGATGTTGCGCACGTCCACAGCCATCGACTTCGCGTCCCTGCGGACACTTTCTCTTTGAATACCGAACTTCAATGAGGGAAAACGAACTTACCCGCAAATGTACAGATGTCCATTATTCTCGAAAATATTCCAAATCACATCGGCATCCTTTTCAATCAAATGAGTCACATATACTTTGTGAGCCTGATCCCGCGAGAAGGCCACTTTCAGCGTCAACAAACCGTTCTTCTCGTATTCCTCAAATTCCTCCTGGTACAAGAAGTCTTCGTTCCTCTTTCTGCAACCGAAATACAGGACCGTTTGTCCCATCTGTTTGCCCTCGCTTTTCGAATGATTTCTCTCTTGAATGAACCCTCTGAACGGAGCTACTCCGGTCCCAGGTCCAACCATTATAATGGGCGTTTGCGGCTTTGTCGGCAGACGGAACTGCGATTTTCGAATGAAAATCGGCACGGTAAATGCGGCCCCATCGGGAATGGGTATTTTCTGCTTCAACCACGTCGTTGCCACTCCTAATAATTTACTGCACTTATGTCCAAAGGGCCGTTTTCAATTGTTACTGACCTTTGTTAATGCGTCCAGTGGGCGTTTGGTACTCGACAACAACAGCGGTTACGTGCACGGTCGTCGGATGCAATTTAGGTGATGAAGAAATTGAGTAGTATCTCGGCTGTAATCTGGGCAGCAACTCGCACAGGTGATCGAGGGCTGGTTTGCACGAGGGCAGGTCTTCCAAGATGTGGACGATGTTACGATTGTCCTCGATTATCCACTTCTGGTACAGTGCTTTTCCTGTCGAAGAACAACAATTAAGTCCCCCATAAAAGTCCAAGTGAATAGAATAACTAATAATTAAATTAGTGACGGTCAACCGAAATAGCGTGCGTGAAGCGAAGGTTTTAACCCCAATTTATGCCCAGGAATCCGTTAAATTAGGCGTCGGTAATCGAGTGGCACATTTCATTGACCCACGGTCGACCTATTGGTTGTTTCCTGAGTTACTGTCCAAAATTGATAAAATTATCAGTGAATAATTGACAAAATGGTGAACGCACAATACGGCGAAAAACGACAACCGCAGTTTATAAATTCAGCTTTAGGAATATTATGTCTAAATTATAATTCTCAGTGATCTACATTAACAGACCATTCTGGTTGTCGAGCAACACGAATTTATCGAGGTACCCAATCGCTTGCTGAAACCATCCCATAATGGTTCCCTTAATTTTCCGTTTGCTGGATGAGGTCGCGCCGCATTAACGATGGGTTCCTCACAAATATATGTCCGAACAAAAGGAAGTATCCTTGTTAACAAGAACTAACCTTCAGGACTGGTACTAGCCATCAGTTTTAGCTTGTCCTTGTCAGCCGCATCCGAACAGTATTCGGCCAACTCTTTCAGCACGTGCGTTCTGGGGTTTTGCGTAATATCCAAATAATGAGTTAAAGCAGTTCTGTAACTACAAGGGCATGGGAACGGGTGCTTCTTGCTGGATTCCTCATCAGTGTTTATTAATGAGAAAATAGTCTCCAAGTTCTTTTCGCACAATTTTTCGATCTGCAAATCAAACGGTCATATTTGCCGGAAAGCCGGAGGAGATTTTTAACGGACCTTTTCTACGAGCTCCGTATTATTAACCGGATACACGGCCAGATGGTCTCCGGAGTCGTACCGCATCTTAGAGTCTCCAATATCGAACTCGATGTGCATGCAGCTCCTGTCGCAATCTTTGAACAGCTCTCGATTGACCAGAATCTTGGACAGATAGGGGTTTTTAGCGTCATAAGGCCTGAGGAAAAAGTAAAATTAATGCCCCGCAGGGGAACATGCTAGGCCAACTTACGGTCTCTGGTTCTTGTGTGAATGCAGCCTGCCCATTTCACCGGTGAACACGCGGTCAATGTTGTCCTCGTGTTCGACCAGTCGGTACTGGCGCATGCTGATGTCCTCACCCGTTGATTCTATCCCGAAGAATTCACATACTGCGGGCCAAAACTTGTCCTTCCACGTGATAAAGTCATCTTCAATACTGGAATTAATGAATAATTGTTTAATTGCTCGGTGCAAGGGGTATTCGTGTTCGAGTGAAGGGTTCTCCAATATTCTCCAAAAATGATTATTAAATTGGGAGATTTGGACGGGGCGCATCTGCGCAAACTGTCTTCTACGCACGGTTCTTGAATTTTCCTTAATTTTTGTGTTGATGGTCAAGTAAGAGGAGACACCCCTGGAGGTTTGCAAACCACCGTCATGTTTAAATAGAAAATAATTCAATTTAAAAAAATAGCCCCCGTCGCTGACTTGTTTTAGGAAAAAACGTGAAAATTTTCTCAGGAGATATACCATTTTGTCACTTGGAATTTTTTTTGGAACACTCTGTATCTAAACAGGGGAGAAATAATGAAGGCAGAAAAACCAAAGAAGGCCAGCAAGTGCTATGACGACAGTTCCACATTTCATTAACTTTACTTACTTAGCATCGTCATCTCCTAAGCCCAATTCGAAGACTCTGGTAGCTCCCAACTCCTCTAATCTCTTGTCTACGTAAATCGCTACCTCGTTATAATGCTCGTAGGTTTTGTTCCCCAAGCCGAACACCTACATAAAATATACAGGGCGTTTCATAAACGTAGCCAAAAACTTCTGCGGCATGTAGAGCTCACAAAAACGAGTATTTAGATCGGATAACGTGCGGCCAGAAATCGTTTCTTTTCTAAAATACAGAGTGTTTAATTTATTTTATTTAAAATATTTTCCAAATGGTCTGAGACGAAGACAAGCAATCAGGGAGACTCTATGGTGGGACAGAAGTGCATGTCCTGGAGTAGACAGAAAATTTCTGCCTACACCACTGGACCCCGTGCCGCCAGTCGATAGGGATGCTTTCAATGGAAAAAATGGTGCGCCACTGACTTTTTTAATATTGCCTCATTCCTTAAAAAAATGTTTTGTTGCTCAGGTGGCAGTTTTCAAGATATATAGATAGAGCAATTCAAAATACATAGAAAACAAACGATGAATATTTCAAAATTTCCGCCATTTTCCCCCGATACACACTTCCATCAAACCGTTTTTGAAATATTTAAAAATAAAAAAATAAGACATTAAACACTCGGTATCTTGGAAACGAGGCGATCTCACACCAACCTGAATTCAATCTAAATATTTGTTTTTATGCGTTCTACATCCCCTGAAAGGTTGTCGGTGTGTTTACGAAACATCCTGTGTAATCAATACCTTATGATAAATGTGTTACATAACAGGGTCAAAGGCCAAGAAGGAGAATCGGAATATTCACACAGACTTAAAGGTCGCGACTCAATTTGGCCGTGATTTAATCTTATTATTGGGCGAAATTATGCCTTTATGAATGTTTCTTGGGGGTCTCTTAAGAGGGCACAAAACCTGGCGCTCTCTCTAAAAAAATTTTCAAAAGCGCGTAAAGGAGCCCCGTTTTGACTTGCTTCGGCACGCCTTCCGTATAATTGTTCTACCGAGAAAACTCACGAAATTCAGTGGCGTCCCGACGGAAATAATCGGAAAACTGCGGGTAATCAATCTTGGGCCTACTGCACGGGTTCCCTCGAGTACTTGACACTTACAGCGTAATTCAGACCAGTCAAATCGGCATCTCCGTTTTGCAGCCACTCATAAAATTCCATGGCATTGTCTGTGGGATCCCCCTCGCCGTACGTGGCCATGCAGAAAACGGCGAGAGAATTGGGGATGTTCTTCAGATTCACAAGTTCTTCCTGTGAAAAAGCATTAATTTCAGTCGCCGAAAGATCAAGATTACAGCAAATCAATTCGAAACGTATCACCAATTAAGGCGTATTCGGTTTTTACTGGTAATTTCCGAGCCGTCTTCCAAATAACAATATAAATTATACATAATCGTTAAACATATTACATCACACTAAATAAACAATTAGGGTAATCATGAGATAGTTATTGTTTCCTTGATCTCGCAAGTTAAACGTCACCTTGCCCCAGTTCTAAACGGTTCGACACAGGTGGAACCTTAGATTACGAAAAGCGACAGTTCCTTCACTGGTGATATCACCCTCAAGGTGAACCGCGAGGTGGTTCAAGCAGCTTTCCCTGGGCTTACCATATCGCACTCTTCCGGATCGGCCACCATCCCCTTCAGCCTGTACCGCACCCCTTCCTTCGCCATCCTTCCTGCGAACTCCTCCCCCGTACCGGTTTGGCTTCCATAGAAAACCACCAGGCTCCTTCCCGAAGACTGAAGTTTCTTCACGAAGGAGTTGTCCGTCGTACTTTGCATTGTGATAGATGTCGGCCTAAACGGGCAAAGTTCATTGATAAATGCACGATTGTAACTTCGTTCCAACAGGAATTAATTGCGGTCGTGAATGCGCCAAGGGAGCCCTGACCGGTGGCCCGTGGGCGTTTCCGAAGTTGCAAAGATGGTTCGTTCTTCCTGTTGAAACGGACTCACCACGGAGGAAGGTGCATCGACTTACTGAATCGTGTAGGACTTCCCATTCGATAAGCTGCTGACTGTGTTGTTGTTTCTCTTAAGCAAAAACCAGGTGATCGCCACGATGACCACTGCCAATAATATTATATCGTAGGTGCTGAAGAGCGAAGACTCCTCAATTTGCTCTGTTCCGACCTCGGCTTTGGACTCATCCATGATTGATCCCTGCGGACAAGAAATTACTGACATCGGGGACGAAAAGGTCGTTTACATACTGGGCGACATTGGGAGGGAGGGATGTGCGCTAATAATTATCAGGTCTGTATCGGGACAAGTACGCGATTAATTTGACGAAAACTGACGCAAATGCGGTTTTCGTCAAAAATCAGCTACCAGTGCGGGTTAGGCAAAAGCTATAATTATATGTAATAAGACGTGCACTGGGCAATATTCATGTGTTATACGCAACGATGACAATGTTGAAAATTAAACACACGGAATTTCATTAGATCGAGCACAGGCCTGTCCGCTCGCCAAAGCTCGGAAATGTAACAACGCACGATATCTGTCAAGTCACTGAAATTATCGCTTGAGATTTTTATTAGTTCATATATAGTGCGAGGTCACACTTTATACAGGGTGGAAATGTGCCGAACTTCCTCCTGCCCACTGCACGGACTCGATCCCTTGAACGCGAATTTGTCCCAGCGACGAATTGGCCCCCGCGAAATCCCGACTTGAACCCATCAGACTTTTTTCGAAAGTCGCTTGCAGGGGAATCTGCACCGTAACAACACGAAGGGGGCAACATTCGGGAAGTTGCAGATGCGACCAGGTTCAGCAGGCAAACCTGGGGAAATTTGCCCGTCTGGACGTTTCGAAAATTTGCGCTGGTTAATTTTTTGCAATTTCCCAACGAACGATATCACCACCCCGACGGACAGGCACCGACATGAAGTTGATGCCAGAATTTCGCGGTCCTCAACCAAGGACTTACCATCACAAGGGCGCTAATCCAAGAAGCAACGTGAGATACCATCTTGTTCCCGATCTTGACCCGTAAAGAAATCGTTCGAGCTGCCCTAGCAGAGCGTCACTGTCCGGCCAAACACCACCAAATGTTCTCTACGTGAAACCGTCTCGTAAAGTAAACGTCCTGTTGTTTAACCGTATAAATAAATGTGAATTTAAGTGCGCGTCATAAGCGGTTAACAACAACATTGCGAGGTTGTAATGTTGAGGAACGAAGCTCGTGCAACTTGCGTATTAAGTGGAGAAACCCGAGAGACCCCGGGTGAAATTTGCATTTGTGTTCGCCATCTTAGCAAGAAACTCTTGCCCCTCGCCCCCAAACCCGCCTTTACGGTCTTACTGACAAGGGGATCGTAGAAGGTGTGGCCCGTGGCAATTTCACCTTCCCCAGACAGAAATGGGGGGAATTACAACATGCATATGGGGCAAAGGCATCGCGAGAGACGCAAATCAGCTAAGGATAAGATAATGTTGTTGCTCCAAGGCGAATGCTTAATGACTTTGCTTATTTATTTCTCCGAATGCAGAACAGATAGTGCGCATTTTTGCTTTATCATATTACTCGGCAGTTTGCAGTCCCACTTATCGTCTGGAAAAGATGACAGATTTATACCGAGTGTTTTTTTAAGCCAACACATCTTCACGCCGGCTGTGGCAACGCCCTACCACAACGTGACGGGGGCTAGACGATGGGGGTACCCACCCACTCCCTACGCGGAGAACCTCGACCAAGTCGCTTTTTTTTTTTTAATGGTCCGGGATGGTTGCGACACGGCCCCGAAAAGCATTTTCAATGGGCTTGTGGATGGTGCCAAAGGTTCCGAGGTTGCGCAGGCCAAACGCGTCCGATAGAGCCCAAAAATGCGAAAACCACGGGCAAGACGCCTGGTCGGTGCATTAAATTGCATTAAAAACACCGACTGGAGTGATAACTCATTCAAAGCTTCATTGTAATCAAATCAAACTGCTGAACATTAATAACTTGTTACATTTTCCATACAGGGCGAGAACGACCTTCGCGTGGTCTCGACGAAAGTCTCCTCGAGACTCGGCAATGGCTCGCTGTCTCAACTCTTCAGTTGTTCGTTGTTTGATTTTGAACGCTACAGATTTCAAGTACCCCCCTCCAATAGAATCCCGAGGGCTCAAGCTCAGAAGTGCCCCAGAACGCGTGGCCTCACACTCAGTTCACCGCTCAGCTGCGGCACGGGGAGTTCTTAACCGCAATCTTAACGGTCGGCGGATCGGCAGAGAAGTGGCCTGCAGGATCTCCGGATTTTGGTCCATGCGATTTTTTTTTTCCGTGGGAACATCTCGAAGATTTCATAAGGGAATGTCACCGGAAAGCGTGACTTTGCAAATCACGAACGCTCGCGGCAATGATCCAGAAGACACACTTCGTAGATGCGAAAAGTCCTTCGAAACACGGTTAAACAGGCGCGCCGAAGGGCAGGGACACCGATTCGAGCATTTGCTCTGGACAAAGGTTATGGAAAAATCCATGTCCTCAGTAGTCCCGAAGCAGACATCATCAAACCTTTTGCTCAATCATAGGCGACAGAGAAGCTGAATTTCCTCAGTTACAGCGTTTTCCAGCACGAATCGGGAAAAGCGACTCAAATTTTTTTTTTCCAATTTAGTCACGAATCTGTGGAAAAAGCGGGGGCCGCCCCTTTTGAAGTTAAGAAATCAGCCCCTTGTGCGGGGGGTGGAGGAGAATCAACTCTAGCAGCAGCGCATCTCCCCTTTTGGGCGGTTAAAGCTTGATGCTAGCTATTTCCCTATGGGACGCCTAGTATGCGACATGTTCCAGGTTAAATGTTACACCCTGTGTATAATTCAGTACTTCTCATGGACGATTTGGGCCGCATTCCTCTAATTTTCGAGTGAAATCGGACGGTAGTTTACTCCTTCTTCCATTTCAATTCTCTCTCGGTGGAAATCTGGCGTTTTCTAACTTCTATTTCCAATTCGTTCCCTGGTTTTTCCATCACATTTAAATTCGTTGATTGGGGCGAAGTATCAAGTTCGCGAGGGGGCAATTATACAGGGTGAATTATAATGAGTGGGCCAAACCCCAGAGCTGAATTCTTTCTACGAAAGTAGTCTTAGTTTGTTACTGAGACCACGGTCTGGAAATGCCTAGTTAGGAAAATACAGGGTGTTAAAGGTTCATTTAAAAAATTCAAATTTATCTATATCTCCATAACTGAGATATTTATACAGGGTGTCCTTGCCCCGGGTGATTTCCTGTCACATTTTATGAAAAAAAGTTCTAATAAACGTATGTCCTTTCTTGTTTCGTTTTTGGTGATACGGGGTGACAAAGTTTTATTTTCTTCCTATTTATCATAAATATTTGCGGACATAGGGGGCACCATGCAGATGAAATCTAGCATTCAGGGGTTTTCCGAGGCGGGAAATTCATATATGACGTTGCTCCTACGCTCGAAAATATTTATGAAAAATCGAAAAAAAGCAGATTTTAACACCCTGTATCACGAAAACGAAGCAAGACAGGACATACGTTTTTTCGGAGTTTTTTTTCCATAAAATGTGCAAGGAATCACCCCTTGAAATTAACGCCATCATTCAGTAGACGCCCTGTATACAGGGTGTTCCTTAATGACGTGCGGATATTTTAAGGTGGGATTCTACGTGGCAAAATAATGACGGTTTATCACACAGGCTGCGTTCCAAAATGCCCCGTTGCGAAAGCACAGGGCTGCAAAATTTTAGAAAAAAAAAGTGGAAATTAGTGAATATCTCAGAAACAGGTTGAGATGTGTCGATGAAATTTGGTGCAGTTTATAAGTGGGTATTAATTACAATTTACTTCAATATTTTTAAAGAAGAAGATGCGCCACTGATTTTTGCTGAATTAAAAATAATAAAAAAAAAATTGTTATTGAAATCTATTCCTTAAATTTTACCATTTGCTAGCTCGGTCCAGTGCATTATTACAATTATTTATTTATTTATTGTTTTGCTTCTTGCGTGATTCTAAATTGCTAATTTTCCCAGAGGCGTAAAAACTAGGGGTAGAACCACCTCGCGCAACCCCAAAATCCCCGCCTCTGGCGTATGGAAGGAAATTGAAGTAGCGCCCGCAACGGAACTAACGATAATCTGAGTTCTGCATCTCAAACGATTCCGGAGACACCGTCAAAAAACTGAAGAAACGAGACTGTTTTTTTTTGACACCCTGTATCTCCAAAAGGGCGCGTTTCCGGGCCCACGTTAACAGGAACTTTTCTCTTATAACGAGCCAGAGAATCGCACCCTTCGCTCCGCGACGCATGTTTCGACACACCCTGTGTTTGACGGGTCGATGCGGATAGTTGTCGAAATTTCCTCGAAAATCTGCTATTCGTTTTACGTGAAGATTTCCCATTGAATATCAGAAGAGACAGATGTCTCGTTTTCCAGAACGATGGTGCAGTGGCAGAACAATCGCTTTGACGATGGACGGATTGGTCGTTTCGGCCCTGCGAGATGGCCGGCACGAAGTCCCGATTTGAACCCGCTCGACTTCTTTTTATGGAGATTTTTTCCGACGATTAGGCCGTCGCGAAGAGGCCAGTGACGGAGATTAATTGTTGCAAAGAATTTTAGCAAGTCAGGCTCGCATCAACTATTATATAACGTTCGACAATTATATGCGTCATTAGTGCGACAGTGCCGAGCGTGCATGGAGGCAGCAGGTGGACATACGTCAGCGGTTAATTTCAGGTTAGTTAACTAAAAATGTTTCTAAAGGTAATTAAACGCTCCGACGGTGTCGCTTTGCCAGGGCCCATTAATGTTTAAACAATTCGCCGTACAGGGTGTTTCCCAAGCGCGGTGCGTGAATCCGAGAACGTATTCCGTCCCCGAAATAAAGGTAATTCGGTTACACAGGGCGTTCAGGAAAGATTGAGACGTACGTTAACCGGAGGTTATATGCGTTAAAGTAAACCGATTTGACTAAATTTACTTTAGTCCAAGAGTCGATACCAACGGAGCTACAGGGTGTCAAAGTAAAAAAAAATTATTCCCGTTTCCTTTAATGTCTTTCCATAGCTAATTTCACGAATTTCCTTATACAGGTGTTTTCGGGATGACAAGTTCAAATTTATTTCGGTGTATCTCGTAGAGGGCGCCACCGGCGACGATTTCGGACCCTTCAAACCGTTACGACTTTTTCGTTCCGCCCTGTATGTCATCTTGGACCAGAAAAATCTCTTTCCCTGTCTTTTCTAATTAAGAAAGGTATGCCCTGTTGAAGTCGCTGGGGCCAGCGGTTTCCGAGAAAAGCGCGTCTAAAAGCGATGACGTACCGCCATTTAGTGTCACTGCGAGTTCGAAAGAAAATAAAAAATATAAAAATATAAAATTAAAAAAACATAAAAATATAAAAGTGAAAAATATAAATTTTCAAAAAACATAAAAATATAAAAATAAAAAATATAAAATTGAAAAAAAAAGGTTTTTTTTTTGCGATTTTTATAAAAAGTATAAAATTTATCAATGTCTTATGGTGTTATTTTTTTTCTGGTTGTGGATAGCGGTCAAACACACAATAAATTAACTGTATTTTTAGATAATTTGTTTGCATTTAGTAGTACATTCGCGCAAATTAGCTGGAAGTGATCGAAAGATATAAAAAGAAATGTTATTTATTTTTTCCACCTTGACACCATGTAGTTCCGTCAGTATTAACTTTTGGACTAAGGTAGATTAAGTCAAATCGATTTATTTTCACGTAAATAATTCTCAGTTGACGTGTGTCCCCCACCCTTTACTGAACACCCTGCTTAAACTGTATCCCAAGAATGCTTCGTCACGCAACTACAGGGTGCGAGAATGTCATTAAAAAATTACCCGGCAAACGCGGTACGCCAGTGTCCCTTTTCAATAATTTTTTTCCATTTTAGCTGTTTTTTCCATTTGGAGGGAGAAAAGCACTTTTTTAATCGAATTGTTGAAATGCTCGGAACTTCGAATTGATGGCACTTTAGCAGCTGGATCGGACGCGGGGGTGCCCAAGCTTGGCCAGCTCGCAGTCCGGACACGAACCCTTCGGACTTTTATTTATGGGGTCGCCTCAAGTCGCTCGTGCATCGGACACCTGTGTCAGATGAAAACGACTTAAGAAATCGAATAGTTCAAAGTTGCAGTGCCACAAGAAACACTCCGGGTGTTTTCGAACAAGTGCGACAATCAATTGTGACACGATTGAAATCGAGCGTTTTTTCACGAGGTGATTGTCATTTTCAACATTCTCCTTGACTCTGTCTCGCAAATGATTATTTTTAAAATTGCTATTTGCTGTTAAACAATAAAAAAAAATGACCCGCCATTCATTAATTAATAATAGTTATTAAGTTACAGCGCACTACAATGTCTTGTTTTTTTTTTCCATTGAAAACGGTGTTTCCTACGGATAAACGTCAAGAGACCTTTTACCCTCCAAATCGAAAACGAAATAAATAAATAATAAAAGTAATATTGAAAAAGAACAGTGGCGTAGCACGCCTGTCTCGTATTTTTTCAATGAAACCGTCGCGTCCTGTATTTCCGTAACGAGACATTTTTGAGATACAGTTTACGTAGCAAAACTACTGAAAATAGGGCAGTTTCGTCTGACGAAAGCAAGGACAGTGATGTCCTTCACACGCGGACACCAGTGGTCCTCTTCAATCTGTCCGCTCATGAGAAAATTGCGAAAATATAGGCAGTTCCGTGGAACTTATTTTTCAAATAAACATTTTGTTTAAATAAAAAAAAATTAAATAACAATAAACATTAGAAATCAGCCATAAAAGGAAATATTTTCACATAACAACTGAACAGATAAACGTATGTTCACATACATGTATAGACACATCAACGAGTTGTGTGTTTACAAACGCTTATACAGGGTGTCCCACTTAGAGCCGTGTCCGAAGATTAACGGTACGTTGCATGCAAAAAGTATCAAATAACAGTTATGCGACAAAGGGGGGGACATGACATGAAGATGGCGACTTATCCGAAACGTGACTTCGAGGACAGTCTTTTTTCAATTAAAAAAAAAAACGTTACAATTTGCACCATACAGGCTGTCCCAAATGCAGCGGGGTGCCGTTGCTATCTCCTAAACGGTGAGAGCAACGGGGCCAGTTAAATCAGAGAGAATGTGCCAGACTTGGGGCTCAGTTAATATTCGAGACAGCTTCACCAACTTCCACTTATTTTCCGAGACATTGGGAAAAATTTGAAAAATGCCAAAATTTCATCTTTACGATGAATCGAAGACTAGAGATTTTCCAAAAAACAGTTTTTTGACCTTGTGACGTGTGCGATTTTTGAAATTTCGTCATTGGCCTGGTTTCGGAAACACATGTAACCCGTATAATCTTGATTTACATTGAATTTAAAACAGTTTCGAAATTGGGGCGCAGCGCATGACAAAACAATTTAAGTCGGTCCCAGACCGTTGATGCCGTTTGTGTCAAAGTAAGCTACGTTACCGATAGCCCTCTTCGAATAAGAGTTGAGACGCGTTTGGACCCGGAAGGAAATGCTTTTGGACGTTGGCTCCCATAAATTTCCCGAATCAGAATTTTTCATTTTCCAAATTAAAAAAAAAAAAATCAATTTTTTTTCAGTTTTTTTCAGTTTTTTTTTTGATTGGGCAGAAGAATTGTTATGAGTTTTAAGCAAAATACGCGTTACGAACTTTTGTGGGGAAAAAAATTAATAATTTCGACTATCGACAAAACTGGACAAGAACCATCGACAACTCTGCGGCAAAGCGGCTGATAAAAATATTGCTCAAGTGAGATTTTATCTTGTCTAGGCCTCCAACAATTTGCGGGAATAAGTTGCCCCCAAAGCAACCATCTTCGTGACCCCTCCCCTCCCCTCCCCTCCTGCCCCCCGCACAACTTTCGTTTGGAGCTTTTCTCACGCGACGTTTTTGACCGATCTTCAATCGCAGCTTTAAGCGGGCCACCCTGTATTCGAAAAAACTCAACTCAAATCGTATTACGCCTTCCGATAACGTCTCGTCATTAGTTTAACTGGCAATTATCTACGTGTAGTCACAAATCAAACGTTCAAAAGGTCACATTGAGATGAAGCGCAATAACATTCCTCCTGTTTTTGCGCGATCTTGCAACAAATCATCGCGCTTAGCACTCGCAAAGCTAAAGTGGGACAGCACCGACATGATTTCACGTCTACCAGCGCATTTTAGACTTCGTTACTCACAGATCTAGCAGTACTCAGAAACACCACATCAACGGACGCACAACTGAGCCGGAACAATCGAGCATTTTTACTTTTATCTCCTGCATTATCAGATCAGCTATCTCTGGATCACATGAAGAACGAACAACAATGAGCCGTTTCTCCGAAATCGAATTTCCCATTAATGATGACGAGGATCGGAGCGTCCGCTCGCGGCGTGCGACGAACTCGTCGAACGAATTGGGCCACGCCACCGATGGGGTGCGCGCTTGCGCGCGGCGCCCCGAGCTACCTGCGCGTGGTCGCGAGCGCTGCGCGCAGGGCGCGCGTTCACGTCCTTGAGATTGTGTCGCGAATTGCCGCCGCGATTGCTAAATAGCAAGCGACGACCGAAATCGGTACGTTTCGAGCACGGTCAGCACCGAAAGCGATTCAAGGCCGAAAAACGATACATCGCGTAGTGAACTTTGACCATGAAAAGAATAATTTCGTTACGATAACAACTAATTGCTATTACGGTTTTAAGCTTTCAATCGCTGGTAAAATTAAAATTACAAATTTTTTGGTCCCATTGTCTAGGCGTCACGTACGCCAATTTGCGAACGTAAGTTCAGCTTGAGACATTTGCATGTATAGTTTGGAGTTCGAATCTTTGTGCGTGCAACGAATTCGGCAGCACGTACGTAACTAGGGAGTGTGGGGGAGACGTGGCGTTCAAATAACGCGGACTGAGACATGATGCGCACGCCTCTGCGACTGACGCACTTGATGACGCGACTGTATAGGGGTTGAGTAAAGATGGCGGCGTGAACGTATGTCTTCTAGTTGGTGACTTGCTACGACTCTAGGACGATCAGGGGCGTGGCTAACGATTTTACTGTGCCCTGTGTGAATTTTTTAAAACATTTTCCGTATTTTTTTTCTGTTTATTCCATCATTTTCTCTTCACTCTTTACCCGCCTTTGCTGCACCAGATCCCTCTTAACCCTTTTGGCCCTTGTGGCATCGCTGCAGAGCCGAAACGAGCCAGAGTGCAAAAATCGACAAGTCAAACTCTTCGCGGACACGAGTTCTCTTACTCAGGTGTCTTCTACTGTTGCACCGAATGAGCCCCAGGAGTTTGACGTGGACGCCCTGTACGTGGAGTCCCGTAGGAAAAAATGGAAAAGTGCATTTACCTGCTGCATGGGCAACCCTGTGTGTACAGGGCGTTTCAGAGTTAATGGGTACATACGTTTCCAGGGGTTAGAGCACTTCTCCATGATCCTACAGTCACGCAAAAAGGGTCCGTAGGGCCAGGGAAAACATTCTGTGAAGTGACCGATTTTGTTCAAATTTTGTATAGTGAAAATTCGAACTTAAGCTTAGTTTGCGTGTTCGAACAACTCTTGAAATTTTAAGCTTTAAAGTGCTTTTCAGGGTCTTAAAAAAAACTCAGTTTTGGAAATTTTTTGTGCAATGGAAATTTTGCAATAAAATTTCTAAAATCTCGTAGAGGGAAAATTCGATCAAATTCGCACAAATAAGGGAGTTGCAGCCCTTGAAAGTCGTCAAAAATGCCTAAATTTCATTATTTTGCGTGAAAACCGTCGCTTTTTGGATGTAAAGCGACAAAACAGACCCTGGATGCCCTCATGAGGACCATCAGAGCACTTCCTACGTTTTTTTTTTATAAAAAAAAGGGGATAACCGGAGAGAATTAATGGAGAAAACTAGTGCGGCTTTGGCAAAAGTTGTTTTTTTTTTTGGAAAATTTATTGAAAATCAAAATTCGCGCACGCCCAGTGTGGCGGCTATGGATGAAACATGGATGTTTGCAAAAAGGAGCGAAAAAAAATCTGGACAAAAGAGTTCAAAAAAGTCTACATAAGCCAGATGGAAGGAGGAGAGGGGGGGGGGGGTTATGGTGCTGCATGTCGGTACCTGTGAAAGTTTTATAACAAGGCGGCCCCAGCCGGCAGATTACCACAGAGGCATGAGCGCCGATACATTTTTAAAAGAATAATTGACCCCCAATTTGAGTACAACTTCGTTGGTTATAATGGATAATGCCCCTGGTGCAGCATTCAACTGGAAAATGGACCTTCCGGAACAAACCGGACGGGCCCGAATGGTCAGGGAGGTCGTTTTTTTGACAAAATTATGCTTAAACTGTGTCCAACTTTTAAACACTGCCGAATGCCACAGGACACGACCCGTTAGGGTCCGCGTCAATCCAAAAGCGCAAAATGTTCCGGACGCCACTGGTCGCATTTTATATTGGCCTTGAATTGATTTAATACGTACGATTTCTACATGTGACGCACATGCAAAAATTCGAACTGCTAATATTTATAACTATGTGTTCTGGTACTCCGAGTACTACCTCACTGGGTAACTCTTCAAGCCGCACATGGAACCACCGACATACTGCATGTTAGCAAATTTGCCTTCATGTCTGTTGAGGTGTAATGTTTATGGCTTTTAATTAATTCCGAGTTCTGAATTTGTAGAAATGCGCCACAGATACGCTCTTCTCACGAAACATATACCGGGTGGCTCAGGGAACAGTGCCCATCCGGAATATCTTCTCTGTCCCCTGGCAAAAGAAAAAAACAAACAAAAAACGCCGAAACGCGTCAATTTTGACACGGGCGGGGACATCGTGTGGTGCAAGAGCTGCTGGCGAAGTCTCGTTTCTCCACCCCCGGAAGCCGCCCCTTTCGGATTTTATGGGGGGGTTGCGTTGGGGCAATTTCATTCCACGTTGTTACTGATCATTTATTTATTTTATCGTAAGACACAGCGAAGGCGACCTCCACTGAAGTCCATGCCCACGTAGCTGATCCTCAAAGCGTCGTCGCACATTATTTAACACGTCTTTTGTTACTGACATGCGCTATTCGACCATTCGGGCGCGTGGCTCCTCGGGGGAATCAGATTGTGTGTGTCACATGTTCCGCTCTTCAAATGTCCCCATGTGAAAAAATCAAGGGGACTCGGGCCAGGCGATCTCGCGGGCCGCTCCGCTGGAGCTCGTCCGCCGATCGACGCTCCAGGAACTTCTTCGTCCAGAAGTTGTCGGGCAGCGGCGGTGCAGGTTGAAAAACGAACTTTTCTTCTTGAGTCTATTTGGGCTATCCTGAACAATATGGCGTCTCGTAGAAGCTGCGGGTACTTTCCTCCGTTCAAGTTTCCAAGAATGAAAAGTTGTCCAACGATGTGATCGTCCAAAATCCCTGCACCAACTTTCAATTTTTGAAGTTGTTGAGTACGGATCTCTCGGAACACATGAGGTTTGACCTCACTCCAATAGCACAACTGTCTGTTTCAATGTGACGCGTCACCAAAGGATTTGCGGAATTCTCATCAACGTTCCAAAGCGTCCTCGTTTGGTTCCTTTGCCAGTTTTACGCCGTAGGGAGGGAATTTTACATTATTAGGATCAGTACTCTCTGAATCACCAGATTCGTTAACAATCTTTCGTCCGGTCGTTCTGTTGTCCGTTTGAACGTGTCCCAGGACCGCGATTTGGACTTCGTCAACTCTCGTTTAAGTCAAATGAAAAATTGATCGGACTGCGATGTAACGTCTTGCGACGAAAAAAGTATCAACAAATTTTTCCTCCAAAAAAGAGTAGAATTTATCAGTTTTAATTGGAATGTTAGAAATGCGATTGTTATTAACACACTTGGGAC
The DNA here is from genome assembly GCF_040115645.1 of Euwallacea fornicatus. Taxonomy (NCBI): domain Eukaryota; kingdom Metazoa; phylum Arthropoda; class Insecta; order Coleoptera; family Curculionidae; genus Euwallacea; species Euwallacea fornicatus. Next base: position 569,990 of record NC_089578.1, read on the forward strand.
GTGGAGAGGTTCCGAGCCTAAACTGTCCACTTTCAGAATTTATTATAGCAATATTCATGGATAAGGTCGAGTTATTTGCTCTTTGCTTAATTTCTACAAGGCCGAGGTATGAAATGAAATATAAAAACACAAAATTCACCACGTGGAGAATAAAATCACCTTTCAAACGAGATATAACACAACTCCTTTCCGAAGTTGAAAATTTCAAAGGGGTGGTTTCCAGGGGTGGAGGGATGACATTTAAAAATAAAGTTTTTCAATCAAACGATGTGCCCCCTTAGAAAGTTGGCGCGTTTTGGTGCTTTTTTTTCTTAAATGAACAACAGAAGAATTCGGGGTGAACACTTTTCTCTGGGATGCCCTGTATTTACTTATCTAAGCCAAAGATACAAGACGACCTTTTTAACCTGTAGCTGCGGTACTCCAAGCAAGCGCTTACCGACCTGTTATTACACTTATTTAAATGCTTTCTATGCCTTAAATGATTATACAGGCTGTCTCAAAAAAAAAGGACGAAGCTATAACTCAGCAGTAAAAACCAAATAAAATGATACTTTGCAGGCTACTGCGTAACGTTGAAATTCTCTTTTTTTAACTCAACTTCCACATCAGGTGCCAACTTTAGAGTTTCTAACAGAACTTCGTATTTTTTTTTGCATTTTCCGACTGAAAAAATAGATATTTTTCAAATTATTTAACTTGTTTTTGCTAGATGCGGCTCCAGCAAGTTTTTGTCAATTTTATGACAACTCTTCACTACAAATTCACGATTTATCGCACACATTGTGGCATTTACGCAATGTTGAGGTTTTTAATTTATATTTTTAATCATTTCTAACGAATATAATTTTTAAATTAGTAGATATTAATAATTTATACGCAGATAAACATTATAATTTAATTACTGCTGACGCAATTTTCTTATCCGCACGTACTTTAAAATCTATCTCATTATTACACGAACTAGCCAAGTTTGTCCCACGATCTTTAAATTGGACTTCAAGATTATCTATGTGAAGAGTACTTCAATTAAATTAACGATCAGACTACTATACATTTCTTTACATTTAATGTCAGTATGTTGTTGACAGACCACTTGTAACTATTCTCTAAATCCTGATTTCATTAAGTATGGTCTCAACAGCCATCTTCTCAGGAGAGCCATTCCATAAATGGGTGTTATCCACATATAAAAGAACATCACACAATTCTACACATCAGAACAGATATAAGATTTTTGGGTGAAAAATTTCTAAGTAAAACACTAAAAAGATACTAAAAGCTGATACATTTCTTATGACAGACGCTCCCCTCAGCAGCCTCCCAGGCACCAAGTCAATCTGATGAGATTCATCCACTGTTGCTTTCAGAGGCTTAGCTCTTGCAATGCCCTTATTACATTTTCCCAGATCAATGCATCAAAAAAATCACTCACATGTTGAATTTTTTATTGCTTTGTCAAAGTAATTATATAATTTGGGTTAAATTATCGGTACTGCTCTAAGCTATTGGCTCTAAGCTGACTTATTTCCAACTTCTTTTTCATCAAGGCAATTTCTACAGAAACATTAAAACCAGTGCAGAAGATCAGTTAGTTTTTTCGATTCCACAAAGATCATCTTGGTGGCGTAGTTACAGAGTTTAAAAAATCAGGTCTAAAGGGCAAACTTTTACACTGCCAGTAAATTTAGCAAAACCATCATTTGCCCAAAAATAGGGCAACAAACCAATAAGCCCCTATTTCTAATTTCGAAGACTTTAAATTGTTGCTAATATTGCCTGCACTTTCTTACACTGAGGCTTATAGCTGGTCAGGGTGGTCTACAGTTTTGATCCACCTGTTGACCATGACCTCTAAATCCCATTTGTACCGTGGACGTGAGGAAAACGTACATTCAGCTTTTGAGATAGCGATTATTATAGTGCTTAAACGTATCACTGTAATTAATCAAAAACAACACGGTATCAATTAATGTATGGAAAATGGATTTGTTAAGATTGTGTAATATTACCATACTCACCTGTATATGTTCACCAACAGAGGCTGCGACTATTAAGAGATAAACTACGGTTAATCGTGCACATAAAACTGCAAAAAACGTTAAATTGTCCGCAAGAACTTTCTGGAGATTGAAAAAATACCGAAAAATCCGACATGAACAATCAACAAGTGAACGAAAAAAAATGTATGGCTGAACCTGTCGTATTTAACCTCACATTTTTTAGACGTCTACTCCTGTCAGACGGCTGGACCAATCAGCGAGTAATAATGGCGCCAACGATAGGCCACAATTTAAATCAAGTACTTTATGTTCTTTATTACACACTTCAGTGTATTCCCGCATTACTTAATAATAAATAGAAAATCCCAAGTACTATAGAAATAACTATTAGAATAATATAGAAAGGTGATTCTATAACTGACGCATAAAAACCTTCCAAACTAGTAAGGCGTGTTTATTTATTTGAACAAAAACAATAATAATATGAATGAAGAAATAAGATATACAAAGTTTATTATGACTCGAATGCAGTTTTAAAAGATCTATGACGTAAGTGTCATAAGTATATTAGAACCACTGGCTGTATACGTTTTTTTTCCACCATTAGGTGAACTAGATTTTATAAAAGTACAATAACTTAACTTAAATTAAGCATAAATTCAATCCGAAGATCAAAAAAACTATTGTCATCATAATCAGAATTCAGTTTTTGGTGTTAATTTGCCGCGCATTAATTCTATATCAGCTTCTAAAAACCAGTTTCTATAGACTTCGACAGGGTCTATCATCCAGTGTTTGTGAAAAGTAATTGCGTCTTTCGTGGCCAGACGCCCTGGTGCGTAATCTTCTGGGCGGGCCTGAAGTTTTGAAAACAGAAAGCAAATATAGAAAAAGTCAACAAAAACCCATACTAACGACGACACTTATGAATATTGATAAAAATCGGGAGGAAACTCACATTGGTTACAACGCAAAGTGATCAAATAGGTAACTAATAAAAAGAGGAACAACTTTAACAGTTCCATTACTTTTTGTGTGGGCACCTACCGCAGCGGCCATATTGAAATTCAAATCTAGCAAGTATAGAGGGCGTTATGGCGGCATCGCGGGATTATAACGTCATTTTCAAACTTTAAGAAGCATAAAAAGTTTCTAATTAATGTTAATTTAAAAAAGAACTGCGCTGTGCTATAAATTTTGTCGGAAAATATTTAAAAACAATTAATATTTCCACGTCAATTCGTTAATAAATAAATAAATTATTAAATAGTAAGCTAATTAGCCGCAATGTCGCCACCATCCCCGTTGTTTCAGGTCTGGTTGCTACGGAGACGTACGTTAAACAAGATGTTGGCGGTAATCTTACGATTGGAGATGCGTCGTGTGTTTTTGTGCAATTTAGGTAAGTTTTTGTGTGCCTGCATTCACCTGAACTAAATTGTATTGACTTAAACTGACCTTAGTTAAAATAGTAATAAAAAAACCATAAACTTGTTCAGTTGCATAATATAGGAATTAGCAAGACCTCGTTAGCAAATAACATTAACAATGGCTGCAAAGTATAATGAACCGGCGACAATTACGTGTTTTATTTGAAAATAAACACTTGAAATAACGCAGATCTAATAAAGGTAGATTTGTTTAGATGACAAGCTTAATCGTTATGTATTCTAGTTCAAGTTTTGCAAAATGAGTTGTGTTGCTGCTGGAGCACAGCTTTAGCATAAACTATCCTCCACGAGCTATATAAAATAGAGCTTAATATCAGAGCAGGACAAGTCATAGCTCTAGCTCAACGTGCAAAAGCAGTACAACCATAGTAGATAACATTTCAAACAGACAAGATCCGAGAATGTTAAAAAATTAGGATCCCGAAGTGTCCCTAGTGAAAAGTTATCTCTCTAGAGAAGACTCTCTTTGCAAGAAGTGACGAGGAGTGGCTTTGGGGAGATAATACGCCCCATATTGCAAATATGCCGCTCTACAATGTTTATATGCCATCTGCAGCGAGGGAATACCTTGGAAACCTATTTTGCGCACTTTTATTGAGAGAGGAAAATTTAAATGAGGAGAAAAATGTCGATTTTGTAACGAACAAAAAACCTCAGTTACCAGCTGAAATGCAGAACAACTTACTGTTGCATAAACTTAGATATTATAAAACCCTCAAATCAAAGGCAGACTGGGAATAATACTCTTAAGTGCGTGGAAGATATATATAAATTAAAAATAATAAATGGAGAATATAAAGGGAAAACTTGTGGGAAAATTGGTAAATTAAATGTGAAATCCGCAAACACTGGAAACCGATCCGCAGCCAGGGGAGAGCGGTGCAGTCAAAGATAAAGGCCTGAATTTTCTGTTGGAGACTTCCTCTATCAAAAACAGTAGTACCAGGTGATGAAGGGTTTGCAACCAAGTTTTACCACGCCCAAACAGAGGTGGAATTAAACAACCAACTTTTTTGGGTATTTAACATTAACATAAAATTTCTTGCCGCATGCGCATTGAATTTCTCGTTGAAAAAAATGAAAAATACGGTAATTGCTAAACAGGTGTTTTTCTATAGTTGAGATTGTGAAATTTCGATGTGGCGTTCATAAGGGAGAAAAAACTGACCGTACGGAGCAGTTCAAATTCGAGCCCCACCATTGGGATCTCGGAAACTACGGGAGATACGAAGAAGCTTCAATTGGGACAAAATTGCATAATTGACCAAATGCCGTTTCGGAAATTTGAATTTTCCGAGTACTCCCGAGGATGGCTGAAAAAACTATGTCAAGACCACCAGGTGTTGCGAGCTCCTTCGTATTAAATAATAATCGTCACTAATTTGTTGCTCACTTACCTGATGCATTTGAGAAACGTGAACCAAAGTAATCCCCAAATCCTCGGCACAGGAACCCAGCACCATATCATCAGGGGAATCATCCCGTGGGCAGACGCATTTAGAAGTCAAAATCTTCAGTGCCGCCCTATTGATTATAATTCCGGCCCCCCCTGTAGGATAATTAAAACCCTGCATGCCGAACAGATACCTCTCCCCCAAGATCATGGGCAGACTGGCATTATCATGGCAGGTGGTTAGTTCCACCACCTTCTTAACGCTAGAATGGAACAAGAAATTAAGGTCTAATTTCCCAGAATCGAGTAGGAATCCCCAGGTTTAATGCAACATGGGTTTAAAGCCGAGTTGTATACAGGGCCTTTCAAATTCGATCCTCATCATCGGGATCTCGGAACCTGGAGGAGGTACGAAGAAGCTTAAACGAGGGCACGAGCTCTTGCAATTTCCCAGATCCCAATTGAAAGGATAGAATTTGAAAAGTTCTGTATAAGAGGGAAGGTGCAATGTCACTAGAGTCAGGACGCTCTAAGAAGACCTCTACGGCACGGTTTTATCACTTAGTGCTGTTCTTAAGGCGTTCGGACAGTCGGGGATCTACCTTAGGATGGTGTCGTCATCGACTAAAGCTAACCAATTCAAAGCAGGGTCCTTATGGAACTCTTTTACCAAATATCGAAGGATGCCCATTGTTTTGGCACAGTGTCCGTGCTCGGTATTCGGAATGTTCAGGGATATTGTTGGTACGTCCACATCTGTAAAACCAAGAAGGTGTGTCCTGCACACGATACCGAGATTGTCCTCACCTTCGGCATCGCTGAAGAACGCCTTTTTTTCTGCGTATTGGTACCACGTCTGCTTCACCGCCTCAACTCTGTCAACGTGGAACTGCTGGCAAGTTTTAATTGCGAAAAATATCGAAGAGCTTGAGGTGACTTCTCGCTAGAAACGGTACGATGCATCAGCACGACCAATGCCAAATCCCCATTCGTTTCAGTGAGTCTTGTGCCTACTTACACAGGACGTGAACTTCTTCGGATATGTGGCACAATGGCCTCGGTCCTCCGCACTCTCGCAAAACTTGTCGTTATGCTCAATCATGGGCCCCCTTCCGTCGTTGTAAATAAATAGGGCAAGTTCGTGTGCGGCATCAATGTGAAAATCCAACTGCTTAACGCCCTGCTCGATTCGGGTTTTTAGTCTGAAAGGACAACAATTTACGTGACCACCAGCTGGACACTAATCGTACTTTTCCAATAAAGGAACGCTGATGGCCACTGCCGATCCTGCGTTTGGATACTTGAACGATTGGGGATTCTCATGGAACGCGAAGTGGTGTATGATGCTCGCCTCGGCATCGTGGAGAGCGTGACCGATCCAAACCTCCTGAGAAAAGAATCATATGTGAGTAACATCGATTGTGAAAGATTATATCAGGTACAGACCTTATGATGATCGTATTTCGTTAATTCGTTTAGGAAAGCGTGGACCACAACAGCAGTGAAATCTTGGAGGAAAACAACCCACTGAGCAGTCTTCCCGCCAAGGAGGTTCCAAACTGGTACTATTAAGGGGGAAATTGTCCAGGAGGCAGGCGAGTTTATCAAATCGTGTGATCTCCATATTTGAGGTTCGTCCTAGATTTTTGTGACTGCTTTAGAGTACCTTCTCAAGACTTTTTCGCGACCTGTGAACGTACCAATTTTAACTCTTCATATTGTTCTTTTAAGTGAGTTTCTAATTCCCCTGCGAGCCTTTCGCCATATGGGTTTCTTTGGTCGATTATCACATAAGTAACGGTAGCATTATCTGCAACGAAAAACAACCATGGGAGTTGCATTAAAAAACTCAAATAAGAGATGTTAAGGTGTAAACGTTGAAGGTGTCTCTCAATAAATGAGGAAACGATCTTCTGGACCCGCATTCTCAGTAAAGGGCCCACCGTAGATTCCCTCCGTACATCGACCATGTGACAATTTTCCATGCAGTTTAGGCCACGCTTAGACGTACCCTTAACATGTGGACTTGCGCGGAATGAGGGGTGGCCACACAGGGTGGCACCATGTCCATTTTATTGATAATGCGCAGAGGTTCAAAGAATACAAATTTGCAAAACCTACAGCAGCAAATTTTAGTCGAAAAACGCCCTGTACACCTAATAGCGGGGCCAGATCGCGCAGTAGTAAGAGATGACGTCAAAGTGACGTACCACAGTAAAATCGCCATCTTGCCTAGCAGGAAACGAACGTCATTTTGACGTCATTTCGGGCCGTCTCTTGGCGGACTGGAGACCCTCGTCGCCATTGGTGCAAAAATTTGATTTGCGCATGTTAGCGGCCAATGGGGTACGTCGATTAACTGCTGTGATTTTGTACCCTCAAGCTTTAAGTGCCCAAGAGAGTGAGGCGTAGTGTGCTAATTCATTTTAATGCAGTAATTAAAGGCCCTTTACTCACCTATTCCCGACGACTTGGGGAGTAAAAACGAACCACATAAGAGCAGAAATACGTATCGCATCTCACAACGTCCTTATTGCCACCATCCGAAACTTAAAAGCTCCTCGGCCATGCTAGTGCCCGGTTATATTTTAGTATAAAATAGTATATAAAACGTATATTGAGGTGGGTGTTAATCGTAGTAGATCGCTAAACGAGAATCGATCATGTATTCGGCAATGCGACATGTTACCTACTCTGATGGGTAGAGTGATGGTGCCTGACTATCGTGCTTCTACCCAGGCTTCTTTAGTCCGTTCTCTAACGGTTGGGCTATGGGGGAAAGATGTACAAATTTAGTACAATTGTACAACATGGTGTTGCCCATGCCCACATCTCTCTGGGTCTTATCTGTTCAGTATTTTTAACGCGATTGCCCTTTGGACTCTCGAGATACAGAGATTTTAAGAGCGGTTAGAATTCGGTGGCCCCGAAGCTTTGGAAATTTCCAAGGGAAAATTGAACATGCAGAGCGTCCACTTGACAGGTCCTCAGGTCTTCTGTGGGTTTACTCGTGATTTGGTAAAAACAATCAATTATCGGGACGTGTATGAGGCTAATGAGGGTGGACTTTAAGATTGGTGGCAACAACACAGGGCGTTCCAAGAAAGCGTCACAAAGAGCGCTTTTCCCAAACGGCACCACCTGCATTTTTTTGCGTGATAGACTTCTTTCCAGGTTTCCTATTGGTTCCTAATTTTTTTCCTTGCGATCCAGTGGCTCGCAGCCATGGAGGTGTAAAAGAAATTTTATACGTTTACATTGCCTTATAAAAAAATGAATATGGCCGTCACCTTAAGTTAAATTTTGACAGTTTTCGGACAGATTTCCATGCAAGACCCCCTTAGCAGCCGCGAATACGCGATTAACCAAAAATGTATACAGGGTGGTCACAATAACAACTCTAATTTCCATCTTTTCAACTTCATTTTCCTTGCTTTTTTCCTATAGGATGGTGAGTTTTTTATGACTTGGAACGGAAGGAAATTCAATTTTCTTCATTTTGGTATAATGCAATATTATTCCTAAAGTTAATGGAATTTTCGAAACATCTCAATTCATGGCTAAGTGTCTGAGCGTTTGGCATGCGTTTGCATGATTTCCATGTTCTTTGGTTTAAAACTTGAGAGCTCCTTTGTGGTTTTCCATTTTTTTAAAATCTGCTAATTTCAAAAATTGGGCGCGAAAATGAAGTGAGTTGATACTGTCTTCCCTTGGCAGTGGAGGTCATATAATGGTGTTTTATCAAGGGAGGGAGTGAATTTACGATATTTCTTCAAATTTGCAGTTGTGCTGTGAATTTTCCTCCCCGCTGTTCCATCGTCAGTCTACTACTTCTTATTCTTCCACGTCCAACTGACTTCAAACTATTTCAGTCGACGTCAGTGTCTTTCCTATTTTCGGTTTCCGACAATCTCTTCATGTCATTTAGGCCCTGGCGAACCGATGTACTTAAGGTTCTGAAGGGCCTCACGTCTCTCCATGCTCGATTTGTCTTCTATCAAATTAGGGGGCAGCGACACCCGCCCTTCTTCGTTCTTCACGTTGAGACCCTTCTCTTGGGCACTTAAAGCAAATAATTGAGATCGGTCTGGTCTTCTGCAGTCTTTCATTTAGTGACATTTACCATCCCCATGTATGAATCTGTCAGAAGTTTTTTGCTTTATCTTGAGTAATGGAAATTATTTCTCTCTGTGTGTCGTTTACGTTTTTCCTGAGGTGACTCAGGGCGTGGTTTCTTTCCCTTTGGCCCTCTGCTCTCTGGGTCACAACCTCCAGTAGTTCTTATTTTTACACCTACTTATCTCAAAGAACAGCGCCGGACTCCCCGGTTTTATCCGTTGCTCATCTATCGGTGATCCGCATGTGTCACCTCCTCTCCCTCCCATGGGGTTGGTTACCTGGACTCGGGGGAGGTCTAGGGTCACCACGTAGAAATGCAAATATGCCTTCGATTCCCCTTTAACACCACAAACTAACATGAATTATTAACTTGTGGACAAGGCACATTTGCGCCAATGGTCATTACTTGACATGTATAGGGTGTTCCAGGAAAAAGTGTCCACCCTGAATGTCTTTGCTGTTATTAGTTAAAAAGAAAAACGCTAAAACTCGTCAGCTTTGAGAGGGAAGGAGACATCGTTTGCTGAAAAAATGTGTCTTTTCGAGGTCCTGTCCCTCTGCCCGTGGAAACCAGCCCTTCGAAATTTTCAAACTGGAAGGGGGGTCGTGTTACACCTCGTTCGAAAGGCAATTTTATTCTCTGCATGGCGAAGCTTATATTTTTTATTTTTGTGCACACATCTTGTAGAAATTAAGCAAACACTAGGTATGTTTCATTTATTTTATCGTAAAAAATGTCGAAAGTGACCTCCATCAACTTCCACGAACTGTGCAGCTGATCCTGAAAACACCGTCGCACATTGTCCAACATTTCTGGTGTTATTGACCTGCACTTTCCGACTATTCGGGCACGTCACTCCTCGAGGGAATCAGATTGTGCGTCAGAGATTTTGGTCTTCAAATATCCCCATAGGAAAAAGTCCAACGGACTAAGGTCAGGAGATCTTACGGGCCGCTCTGCCTGCACCTCCTCTTCCAATGCATCTTCCAGGGAATTATTTATCTAAAAATTGTTAGATTGGAGCAGGGTAGTGTGGATCTTGTTGAAAAACTCATTCTTGATCTGAGAGGCGGCGATCTTGTTCAAGAATTTCAGTTACCCTATATGGAGATGTAGCGTCTTGGAGAAGTTGCAGGTAGTTTTCTCCATTTAAGTTTGTAGAAATGCAAAATGGTCCAACAATTAGATCGTCGAAAACCCCTGCTCCGACGTTCAATTTATGAGGTTGTTGAGGGTGGATCTCTCGGAATAAAAGAGGATTGACGTCACTCCCTTCACGACAGCTTTATCTGGTAACTTCACTATTTAAATAGAACGAAATTCATCGGAAAATGTGGTCTCATGCAACAACTGTCTGTTTAAACGCGATATGGTTCTAAAGGATTCATAGAATTCTATAACCGACAGTAGATATCATCCCCATTTAATTCCTGTATTAGTTCCGTGACATAAATATGGAATTTTACTTCTTTTAAAATTCTATCAAATGGACTTTTTGATTCTCCAGATTCCTTAGGAATCTTTCATCCGGACGTCCTGTTGTCCATTTGAACATGTCCCAAAACCGCGATTTGGATTCCTCTCACTGAGCGGTCAACCTCGCGTCTTTTGCTTTGGACGGTACCAGTCTCATCGAATTTCATTAGCAGCTTAGATGCATAAGGGCGGCATAACATTTTGCCGGGACGATGCAAATTGAAGGCACGAGCTGCCGCCCTTTGAGAATTGTGGTTTTTGCAATGCAGACTCGCAGTCTCGATTCTCTGTTGCAGCGTGTAAACCATTTAAATCAAATTAACAATGAACGAACTGCAAAAAGTGAAGTTTTGCCACGAAGGGAAATGTCAATAAATTATTCCTCTGAAAAAAATTAGGGCTCATGGATTCATAAATGGAATGTCAGGAATGTCATTGCTATTGATACTTTTGGGACGTTCCGAGTCTAAACTGTCCACTTTCAGCATTTATCACCATGACATTCATGGTTAAACTCCAGTTATTTGGTTGTTGCTTCATTTCTTCAGGGCCGAGGTGCCGAAACGAAAAATACGAACTTCACCGTGCGGAAAACAAAATTACCTTTCAGACGAGATGCGTCACAACTCCTTTTGCAATTTGAAAATTTCAAAGCGGCTGCGTCCAGGGGTTGAACGACGCCATTTTGAAGAAAAACCGATGTCCCCCCTCCTCGCGTGTTTTTTCTTTGACAAACAACGGGCGAGGTAGTATTCAGGGTGGACGCTTTTCCCCGAGACACCCTGTAGGCACGTGGGCGCTCTGGCTTCAGGCATTGCCCCTATGCGTGTAATACCTCCGAAGTTCAAACAGATATGTGCGACTCGTTCGAACTTCGCAGAAGGGGTCCAAAGGGCAGCTTGTTCTCCTAGAGTTCTACAATCCACGGGGATCCTCGCGAAAGCCGAAGTTGCCCGCGCATACCATGGAATGCCACCACCCGCCCCCTCGAAGTTTAGTACAACTTCTGTCGAATGCGTACAATTATCTAAGAGCGCACGCCCCTCCTTCGGGCTTCCGCCGCTTCTCCGTCTTCCATCACTCTTCGCCCGACGTCGTTGAACGGAGACGGACGACGTCGCGGAAGTGACGAGCGCGCAATTATTGAACGGCGGACAGGGCCAGATGTACTGGAACAATGGTTGGAAACTGGGATTGAAGTACCAGGCGGGGCGTGCAGGTGGCGCCTCGTGGCCGGCTAAATTTACACCCATCACATTCGTCCGCCGCAGTTTTGTTTCGACGGTTTCAGTCGACGAAAGCCCGCGAAAGAAAAATGTCGGCGTCGGAATAAATGAGCGCACCAAACGCGCCTTTTTTCTATCGGGGATCAAGTGGAACGTTTGAATGTGCCGACGTCACAGTTCTTTGCGATTTCTAAATTATTTTCTCAGATAATTAAAAATCATCGGCATCATCGGATTCTGGTGGATGTGCGCTCGTCACACACGCGCTCCATTTTCTGGACAAAAAGTCGCTATGGGTCCCAAGACTTCCCATGTCCCGTTCCCCAGGGTAGTGTTGCTCTTATTTGTTGCGTTTTCGGCCGCTCTGACGGCGGACGGATTTAACGTGGACGCAGTTAATTATGCGGTGTACGAATCTCAGGAACAGTCCATGTTTGGGTTTACAGTCGCAGTTCACAAACAGGGATACAACAGAGGATGGTAAGCTCGAAAAACGACCAAACAGGCGCCCCATAAGGTTTCCCCTCGTAAAAATGGGACCAATCTCCCCTTCGTCTTTAGCGGTTCGCGAGATCCGCGAATTCTGAAACTTCAGCTGGGATCGCGACCAGTTTGCACAGAGTTAAATTTCTGAAATTAGTCACATTTGCAAATAGGTTTATTTCGAACTGGTGACTCAAAATATCCGTTCGCTTCCCAGTTATTTTGCGATATTCATCATCACTTCCAGTGAAGAACTATTTCAAAGGCCTTAATGCGATTACCTGTGTCAGCGAGCAAATCTAATGTGCACATGCCAAAGGGAATATTCCACGTATAAAAATGCTACATTTCGCCATTAATCATGTTTGCTCTCACTTTACGAGGTAAAATGCAGGGTGTTAATTAAGCACATGTACTCATTTCAAGGCGTGACCCTTTAACTGATTTTATCGCAAAAAGTTCCGGTGAATGTGGGCTCTCAACGTCTTCGTTTAGCAACTAGAGGGTGGTGAAGTTTCACTTTAAATTCGATTTCGATTTATCAAAAAAAAAAAAAAAAATTATCAAGCGGATTCATGTCGGGTGAGCCAGGAGGCCATCAGTCTTAAACCAATTTTATCAGAAAAATTTCTATGAATGTAGGGCCGCAAAGTTTTCGTTTCGCAACTAGAGGGTGTCGAAATGTCATTTTAAATTTGGTTTCGATTTATCACAAAAAAAAATAAAAAATCTAGCGGATTCATATCGGGTGAACTAGGGGGTTATGGATCTTTAAACGATTTTATCACAAAAATTCTCATGAATGTAGGCCCGCAACGTCTTTGTTTAGCAACTAGAGGGTGTTAAAATGTCATTTTAAATTTGGTTTAGAGTTATCCAGAAAAATAATAAATAATCAAGCGGATTCATATCGGGCGCACTAGGGGGCCATCAATCTTAAACCGATTTTATTAGAAAAAGTTTCCATGAATTTAGGCCCGCAACGTCTTCGTTTTGCAACCAGAAAGTCGTAAAATTTCGTTTTAGTTTTTAGAATTGATTTGCTGACAATTATTGAAATTAATTTCATGTTTTAATATTCGTCGTTGAAAAGTGCCACGTCCGGCTTCGATGTGTGCATCTACCCTTCTCAACTTTGATTGGCGAACTCCATGGAATACACCCGGTATATTTTTGATTTCCGTGTAAGAGGGCGCTTATTTTATTTCTCAGCTTTCCTTCATTTCCACCGGAGTTTTGCACACGAGCGATTTCGATTTAGCCCCAAAAAAAAGTAATCGAGTGGACACAGGTCGGGTGATCTGGGGGGCCACTCGTTTCTGAACCACCACAGTTTTCCTCGTCGACGGACTGGAGGAGCGGGGCCGCGACAGCGGCCTCCCGGGTCACCCGACGTGAACTCGCTGGAATATTTTTTGGGGTAAATTTACACTACAACTCGAAACGAAACTTCAACTCCCTCCACTTCTTAAGCGAAGAAGTTGCGGGCGCACATACACGGGAACTTTTTGTCGTAAAATCAGTTAAAGACTCACTCCTTGAAATAAGTACGTCTACTTGATCAACGCCCTGTGTAATAAAATATTTTATGAAGGATTATGGGTCAAGGCTCGTTCGCGTTCGCCCGAAAGAGGTATTTGCGAGAGAAAAGATAAACAAATTTGCTCAAAACGATCGTCCTCCGGTAAACACCCATCCATTAGAGATGGTCAGAAAACCATGTCGCAATTGACCACCGACCAGTCCCGTGCTAATGGTCCGCGTTATGTAACACGTCGATTTAAATAAGTAATTCGCGCCTGTTTAACATTCTGCGCTATTTATTAGCATCGAGTCAAGCTGCGTCACGTTATGCTTATTTCAAGAACAACTTGTTTGAAAATCTCGGTTATTGCTGTTACCCGATCGCCTCGCGGTTTGCCAAGTTACCCATCTCGCCATTATTCAACTTGTGACGAAATGACGACAACCGGCAGCGATCAGTCGAATGGACAATCAGCGATTTTGGAATTTCATTGTCGGCCCCTCTGCACCGATCTGCATCGTTTCCGCCATTTTTAATTTGACCGGAATGATATCGGCCGCAATTGGAAAATGCGTTCTTAACGTACAAACTGATTACGACAACAAATGTGGAGCTTAAACGGGAGCAATTTTCCAATTAAGCTTCGCTTGAAGGTAAGGAAAATTGTAAATTGGTTCCTGTACCAACGTCAAAATTGTCATTACGTGAAAAGGAAAAATGAGAGAACGAAAGGCACGATCCGGCCAGACACGAACCGTTTGGGCAATGGCAGCACTTCTAATTTATGTTCAAAGTAATGGGTCTAGGCCGATAAATTCGTTGATTGCCGCAAATTGAACGTTGTTTTCAATTACTATGCCCCATGTAAGCCTGTTCAGTCTTCAAACCACACACTGTGCGCACCTACAATATACAGGATGTCCCAGAAACCGTGGTACGAACGAACATTCCGTATCAGAGGATAGAGGAAGGTGGCGCTTAGGAAGTGCGGAAGAGTGTCTGCCTGAAGATCTGCCGGAGCAAAGCGACATGTGACACGCGCAGCGTCCGCCCTACGCACGGCTGTCACTTTTACCATGCTCATCATTGGGACATCCGACGCGGCAAGGGCTGCAGGGTCGGTCCGGTTGCGCAGTCTGACGGTCAATACCGAACCGTTTCCATTTTTTAATTATCTGCCACGGTTAATGAAATATTCGATAAAAACTCGAGAAAATTCTATTAAAAAACAAATTTGCTGGGATAGCTACCCATACGATTTTGATGACACATTTCAGTCAATGTCAAGCCTGTCTGTCAATGTCAAGGCTGTCTGTCAATGTCACGAACTTGTCATGACATTGACTTTTTGTGCGCCCTCTAGAGTTCGCGCACCGATGGTCAATCCTTCGTTCCCTGATGGAGGCCATATTGGAATTTTTCGCCACGGGTCGAAAATTACGTTGCTATTTTCCTCCGTGAAAGCAACGCAGAACGCAAAATTCTCAACTGCTTTATTTAATTTGTTAAAAAGCAAATTTGCAACTACGAAAAACGCTTTGAAATCATAATGGAGTCAACGTTTTGGCTCAAGTAGAATCCGTAGGAAAACGAAAAGTTGATTATCAGTGCGCAAAATCTAGAAGGAAAAGGTCTGTCAATGTCACGTGAAGCGTCATAATCAGAAGTGTCAGTGACCAAAATTTCATGAAAATTGAATTTTTCGGCTTTTTACGGACATTTGACGAACAATACATCCAAATGGTTCCATAATGAGCATCAAAATGCGCAAAGTTTTTAGAATTTAACGAACCCTGTAGCTCTTCTTCGGACGCCTCCAATCGTGAGCATTGTAAAAGTGACCACCTTGTACAGGGTGATTCATTAACAATGGGATAGCCGAAAGCGTGGAATGGTGGCGATTGGGGAAAAAAGTTTCGACTGTACAGGGTGTTATTTGAGTATTGGGCCAAATTTCTTAGGCGGATTTTAAGATGAAAAATTTATAGCCGGCAATGCTTGGTTTTCAAGATACTGGCTAAAGGATTATTAAGATTTTTACGAAAAAACGATTCATAAAAAACATTTGTACACCCTGTATGTTGAGAACTAAGCACTACCGGACCTATGTTTATACAAACTCTTCTTCCTAGAATCACACAAAGAATCAACTCATGAAGTTTTGCCACGTACTTAAATAACACGCCGCATACAGGGTGGTCAAACTTGAAATTTTAATTGATTCTTTTGTCCGTTAGTTTTCGTTAAATTGATTTTTGTTGAAAACGGATCGAGATATCGAAATGAAGCGAGAACATATAATTAATGGAAAAATGGCCGTTCTTTCACATTTTAGATCGAGTCTCATGCCAGACATACAGGGTGAAGAGTTATTAGCTGTAAATTTCGTAAAATTCGCCGTAATTCTATTGGCAACGCGGAAATTGCAAAACGCATCTTATTCGGCATCTGGAAAAAGTAATTTTAAACGTTTCCAAAATAATGGAAAAAAACGAAAATTTTAACTTTCGGATGAGGCATATTTTCCCCAGTTGTCGCCATTTAACGAGCAGTACCTCGAGCTCTCGGCTGGCCATTGTTGACGAATCGCCCTGTATGGACCTCTTAGGCCAGGAGGTCGCTCAAGGCCTTCCAAATTGCGATCGCTGGCGATACAGGCGAAGTGGATAGAAATGTACATACAGGGTGTATGAGGCTCCACCCACGACATTGTCGAAATTAATGCTTTTACGATTAGAATTTCCTTTTAATTCATGTATCACCTTCCTGTACTGAAATCGAGTGATTTCACCATTTTTGTCAAAGATAACTGGAAAATAATTATTCGAGCAATCGTGGATGTCGGTCTGTCGCCCCATTGCAAGCCTCTGGGTGACGCTGAGCGTGAAGAAGACAGTGGCGCACCAGGCCTTTAGCGCAGATAACAAATTCAGTTCCATCACGACGTTCAACGTTGCTATGATTTCTTTTTTTGTTTTTTATTTCATTGAAAATATTTCGAAAGCTCCTCTGGGAGCAGTTTCAAGTCTGTAAATCGAAAACCGTGAGATTTATTCCGAATTTACAAAACTAAATAGATGAAAATAGGCAGGTGTAGCCTAAACGCTCTATTCTTTAACTTGCTGGCACGCCATGGTCATTTAAACCAGTGTTTCTTGGACACCTTTTAGGCGTCCGGTATTAATTTTATGAAGGTTTCACATGTGCTTTCAACAGTTCTTCAAAACGGACTTCGGCCATCGTATAAAGGAGGCCCCCGAACCCAAAACTGAGTCAACAAATCGCGTTAACACCTTAGGCCGAGGTGTAAAAATAAAGCCGATGGATCATAAACTGAGTGAGCGGTCGAATTGGGTCATTCGAACGATAAAAGTGCACGACCCAGTTGGGCGTCCCGGTTCGCCCAGCCGCGCCCATCCGCATTTAGAAGACAACGACGACGCTAACGTCATCCTACAACGATCGGCTTAATCGTTCAAGACGAGAAGCACTTTTACTATCGAGGAATTATATTTAGAAACACTTCCAATCAGACGCTAAAAATTTATTAGACGAAAACCTAATGGTATCAGTCTGTCAAATGTCATCGTTAGTCACTGTCAAATGTCATCAAACTGTCTGCTCGGTAGTTTGACAGACTATTGATGACAGTTGTTGTTTGACAGGCTAACGATGTCAGTCTGTCAAATGATGCAGGCTGCGCATTGCGCGTGTGTATCTTGACGTGATTAACCTAAAAACAATTTTTCCCTTTCCACTGCTCACGTTGCCCCATAGGCAGCCATGATGAGTTTGACAGGAAAAATCGGGGATTGCTGCCATTTTTTAGGGTGCGTTCAAGCTCCCCGTAGACTAAAAAGTCTGCCGATAGTTTAATCGAATCCGGGTGCATCATCAAATGCCCACACTCACATGTGTATGTCTTTGTGCCATTTAAGCAACCTACTAAAGTGCCGCCGATATAAAGCCGCTAGTGTGTGGGAGCCTCAAGTGAACGCGTATGAAGCCATAGTGCCCCAAGAAAATTTTCGCAATTCGGCAACGTGAAACCTTTCAATAGCTCGCGTCGTCTATCTGCAGACATCAAGAAGTGGAAATGAGTGATCAGCTCCGTGTTGCTATTTTTTTTAAGGAAACGCGTTTCTCAGAATTTACAAAAATGCTTTTTGACATGTTCAGGGCCCCATGCCCTGTCTAATCTAAATTTGCCCGCCGCTTTCCGAGAGAGCGTTCAGCCTTGGCGTCCCCTTCAGCAAGGGCAGAACCAAGTAACGCGACGGGCGCACAAGATAGGTAAAAGTGGCCTCGAGTTTCTAATAATAATAGTAAAAGGAAAATGAGCTGGGGTCAACAAAATCTATGACAACTCATACAGGGAGATTTAAATTCCTAAAGAAACATAGAGTCACACTGTCTAACCAGACTGGGGACAATCTAAGGGGAATTTTGACAATTGGCAGTTTGGCGCGCCTCTTTACACTGACTGTTACCATATGACAGTCAACGTCAGTGGAATCATATGACAGCAACTGTCAGTGGCATCATATGACAGCAACTGTCAGTGACACCTTATGACAGCAAATGTCACTGTCGCCAAATGGCAGCTAATGTCACTGTCACCAGATGACAGCGAATGTCACGGACCTCACATGACGAACACGATACGTCGAAAGCAAATGATCAGCGCCGCGTTGCCATCTTCTAGAGCGAGCATATTTTGAGAAATTGAATTTGTCAGAATTAAAAAAAAAATCTTTTCTGCGGTAAATCTAAACTGATTTCAACGGGTTACACTAAGCATCTGAGCGCACACGGGTTTGTTGTTCGCTCATTCTCGTTGCTTTCGAAAATTTGACACTGTCATTTTTAGGATATTTTCTCGCGTTGCGCACAAGGAAACTGAACAAAAGGAACACGAATGTCTCAGTGCCAACGAGACAGATTTAATTTGCGAACGCGATATATGGCGGTGACTTATCGGTCTAGTAAGGACAAAATTTTACCATATGGTTTGTCAGCACGGCTGCTTGTACAACGCATTGAAATCATAACCGAATAAACAATGAGCAGGAGAAAAAGAAGAGAAAGAAGAAGCGCGCGACTTTGGTTGGCGACCGTGCACTTCCCGATATGGACTCCGGTCGTTGCAGAAAAAAAGCGTTGTCGCAATACGGTCCGCAATTACGAATTACCATCGAGATATAGCGAAACGTAAAAAGAGAAGAATGGAATTACCGGGGATGGCCGGTTCATACAAATTTCGGTTATTGTCGACAATCGGATCGAGCGGGGCCATATTTGGAGGGGCCCCATTTGCATAGCGCGCTCCTTTTGCGGTCGTGACGGCGTTTTTCTATAGGAGGAACGTGACGCTTTTATTCGTCGACCAAAACAGCAACGGCTACTTGTCAACGTCGATTTCGGGACGAAGCATCTTTACAATTCGAGCCGATTCCCACTATCGCGTAGATAACTCGAAATATGGCCTCATGGGCGGGGTGATAAGACCGCTATTTGGGATCTTGGGAAGCGGCACCGATCGCCAGCAAACCCCAACAAGTCAGTTTGACAGGCGCTTAGTTGGTTCCCTGCGAGAAGCTCGATTTTTGGATGGTGGAACGGGGCAGCAGTTTAACGCTGACCTGAGCGTCCGTGCTGCTCGCCAGGTCTGCTAATGCGAAATAGCTGCGACTTGTGCATCAGTGAAGCTTCCGTCTCCTGCGTCCGGATGTGTCAAATATATATGCAAAAAAATAAAATACGACGACTGACGTACGTTGACAATGACAGGTGACACGACGATCGACAAGTGACGTGACATTTGACGAACGACATGACAATTGACAAATGGCATGACAAGTGTTAATATAATGTCGACCTTTTACGACTGCGCAACGGCCAATCGGGGCTGTCGCCGGGTGACGGACGCGTGAGAAAAATGCCTGAAAGTGCAAAATCTCGTAGTTTCTAAGTCTCCGGACGTTTTCTCGACGTCTCCCCGTAGCGGTAAACAAAAGGATTCCCCGAAGAGCGATCGCAGATAAATTTCAACGCGCCGGTTATTTGTCACAAAATTAGGCGCAGGGACTTTTTGCCGCGCCGCAAGGAGCTCGATCCTTTGGCTGTCCATGTTGGGACGCAGCAGTAAAAATTACAATGGAAATTAATACGTTTCGAATGTTTCGAGTACCTTTTTGTACGAGGAATGTCGTTCGATCGTAGCTCTAGATGTCTTCGTACATGGATAATTTGCTCTGGCTTCGAAGCGGCCAGGTACCCCTCATTTGCAACGCGATTATTTCAGTCATAACTTATTGGCATTTGGATAATTACATATTCATATCCTCTAGAGGTTCCACGTAACATTCGAATGCATCAGTATTCAGTCGCCGTTGACAGATCTCCCAATAATGATAAAAACAAGACTCAATTATTTTCAATGCAATGAAAAAAATGCGATGAATATTTATTATTGTTTTCTTATGTTCGTATTCATGCGACGATCAATTCAATTGAATCATTTTACGCTAACACCTCCCACGTTTTAGCGACATATAACCAGAGCCGTAGTCGGTTCAGACCCGCTCACCCGATCTAACCCTCAGTGAATTTCACCGAAAAGCGCGGGGCCGATAAATCGAGCGCCGTTTAACGTTCAAAATCGGTCTAAAACGCATTTTATCGCCTAAAACGCCCCCCTCGTCCGATTTTGCGCCAGCGGTTTTTTTCAAAAATCAGTTTTTTTCCTTTTAGCTGGGGGCAGCCTTCAAAAACGGGTCCAACCCACCATTTGTTCGATGTATTGGCGCGTCCGCGCCACTGAGGCGGCCCTCTCACGTGACCTAACCCACGGTTACTTTTTGCAAAAAAATGTTTTTTTTTTTCCATACTTTTACATGACGTAACCGGTCAACATGGATCTAAAAGCATGATTTCGCGTTTTAAATGATTTAGAATGCTTCACTCGCCTGCTGCTCAGAGACTTCACGATAACCTTTTTTCTATTTATATAAATAAAATTAAAAAAAAAATTCTTAGTTCAGGCTAGTGAGCCCCAACATGTGCGCGCGCATCCCCAGTTAACAGTGACTACCTCATTTTTCCTGCTTCCATTCTAGACATTCTAAGTTATTTCAAACTTTGAGATTTTTTCAAAATCTGCGCTTTTTGGTTTTATCCGAGTTTTATGTTAGTGCAACAGTCGAAAAACAATGTAAAAAGCACTTTTCAATCATTCCGTGGCGTTTCCGACGGCGAGGCCGTTCCACTCACCTGATCTGGCACTCAGTGATTTGGGAAAACTCGCTTTTTGGGCATTTTCGGACCGCAAGCTTTATACGGAGCGTTCCTTATTGACGTGTGGCTGCTTTAAGGTGGGATTCTACATGAAAAAATAATGATGGTTTGCCTCAGAAACTGTGTTCCAAAATGCTCCGTTGCGAAAGTACAGGGCTGCAAAGTTATGTAAAAAAAATGGAAATTAACGATTATCTCCGAAACCGCTAGAGATATTTCGATGAAATTTGGTATGTAAAGACGGTTTATAAAGGGGCATTAATTGCAATAAAAATATGCGTTTCAATGCAAACGTGTTCGAAGCTATTTTCATACAAGTGAAACAATAGAAAATTTAACACATTGTGGGTTGACATCGTAATGAAACGTGAACTGCAACTAAGACGAAACAAAAAAAAAACGATTTTTATACCAAGTGTTGAAGACGGCCCCCTTTATTTAACATGCGTGCTTTAATGAAGTCATAAAGCTTTTGCAAAGGACGAAACCGAAGGAACAGATTTCAGTAACAAGAACAAATTTTCCTTTTTAATTATTTTTATTTTGGCAAAAGTCAGTGGCGCACCTGCGTTTCCTTTAAAAATATTGCAGTAAGTGTCAGTTCGCATCTCATTACGACGCCAACCCACGATGTGTTAACTTTTCTAGTAGTACCGAAATAGTTTTGAATTGTTTTAATCGCGTGGAAACGCACACTTTCAATGCGATTATGCAATAAAAGTGTCTTTGCGCACCGAATTTCACAGAAGCGTCTCAAGCGGTTTCGGAGATATTAATTAATTTCCATTTTTTCCTCAAACTTTGCAGCCCCGCATCTCCGCGACGGAGCTTTTTTGGAAAATGTTTCATGTGACAAGCTGTCATTATTTTTTCGCGTGGAGTCCCACCTTGAAACGTCCGCACACCCTTCAGGAACGCCCTGTGTAGTATGTCGACGGAACGCTGCGTGGCGGCATTCGGCCGAAGTTCGTAGCTGTTACCGCACGTTTTGACGTTAGTTTTCGAGGACTTCGTCCGGGTTTGGCCGAGGACAAATTTTGAAAAAAAAGGTCCCGAACGGGGCTGCCTGTCGCGGAACCCTCACGCGCCCGCGCCGCGGAACGCTCAAACCCCGCAGCGAGTCCGCGCTCTAAACGATGAAACTTTTCGAAAAGTCACTGGGGTTGAGATCCGAAGAGTTTGCCGGCCTGCCCGCAACGGGAGTGACACACATATTGCGCGGAACCAACGTTGGTTCCGCACATTTTTTTTTTTTACGATGAAAAGGTCAACAACCGTGCACGGTTCGTCTTTTTACGGAGTTGTCGATCCCGAGAAACATTAGAGAAGGAAATCAAAATGGGAATAGACCCGAGAACCAGTCAATACTGCATTTTTAGCATTCATACGGTACATGTACTGTCGCATTAGAATGATGTATTTGCTTTATTCGGAACGACCATTAGAGATATTCGCTCTATGGCGCATCTGTTAGTTTTTAATTTGTAAAATACGTTTTTTTTTTCTTTGTTCGTTCGTTAAATTCCATTTTTGTTGAGTGATTTCGTGCGTCGACTTCCGGCGCGGTCGGCGAGGCCGATTGGGCGCCGTCGCGGCTCAGCCTCGCAGAGCCGACTCAAGCTCAAGAATACCTAATTGCGGCTCTATGGCTCTACGTCGTCGTCTGAATGATGGCCGAAGGTGTATTAACCGCAACGGTCCGACGCAGCCGAGAGCATCAAACCGAAGGAGAAGTATCGACGTTTTTTCCTCATCTTCTAAAGCTTTAGTAAGACTAATTTTAGATTCAAATCCATTCGCCGTTGTATCACTCGCTTTTAATCCGACTTAATAAATTGCTAATTCTTTGGCAAGATTGGCGTTTGCGACGTGCTCTTTACATCCAACATCCGACAAGTATGATATTGTGAGTTACATCTAACTGTTCGTGTCCATCACTCGATCTTAGCTGTCGCTTTTCAGGCTTCCTCTTCGGTTTTCCCTGCCGCTAACCGGAGGAAAAAAAATCAACGTCGTTAACCGACCCGAAGGCGAAACCTCCCAAAATGTTCCCGAACGAGGAGGAGGAGGAGGAGGAGAGTTCGTTGGGTTAGCCGCTCGTCCGTCGGCCATAACCTACACGTGCGTTATGGCCGCACAACGCCTGAAAAGCCCCGTTGTCCTTGCAAGTGCGGCACTTAAAAATCCCATCGGAACAGGCACGCGTTTGACTCCACAAAGGGCCGTTGTATCTTTTAGGGCGTAAAAGCGGAAATGAAGTCGTCCCGATGTCGTTCGAAAATGGGGCTCATCAATCATCCTCGGGCTCGAGGCCCTCCGCTCGCGTTAACTTGCCGCGTCTCTCTCCGACTCGACGCCCCCTCGTAATCATCACGCGTAAATGTCAAACTTCCGGTCGGATCGGATTGTCAAAGCTCGACGCGGAGTTCGAGAAACGCCGCGGGGGTAAGTTCGAAAGTTGGACGAAGGCCCACTTGGGAAAGCGCCACGCGAGGAGGGAGAAGTGTGGAAAAGACCTCACGACCTCCGTTGAATTGTGAATTTTCGAACGGTGCATAAAGAGCGACGTCAAAAGTCTATAGCGTTCAGATCGGGCCTGCCCGGGGGACATGTTCAGGTGTATGTAGGTCGGCAGTATTTCGCGCTGACAATGACACCGATTTAATTTTGTTTAAAAGGATATTGCGAGTTGTTTATTGAAAACGCGCGATATGGGCAGTTGCAAAACTGGTCTTGTTTAGTTTATCGCAGTGGCGGCTCGTGTGGTACCTTCTTCAACACTTTTTTCAGGTGTGGACAATAACGCTCTGCGATACGAGTTCCCGTTCGTACACTTGTTTGGGCCCTTGTCGGAACTCGTCATTTACGTTTTCGAAGAAACGTCAAGCACATCTAAAAATAACCCCTTGTCCCCGTCGATTTATCACTTTTAATTTCCTCCGTGACACTTTTGGGTGCCCAAAAACCGTGAGCACTTTGTTGATGGTACGCTGGGTCTTTGTATGGGCTGCCTTCTTCGCTCTTAGATCGAATCCCATCGTGGAAGGCATGCTAATAGCGTTAAAAAAGGCTTCATGAAATATGAATACTTTTCTTCGCCTGGGGGGAGGGGGGCGTACCCCGTGACGTCACGTTTTTCGACTGCTTTCGCCTCATTTGATTGACAATCTGGAATTTCAGACAAAACGCCACCGATCTATACGAATTTCCAAGCAGGAATCGAATTACACGTGCTTCTGTCAGTGGCTAAAAATACAGTGGCGTAGGAGCATTCGCGACGAGGTTGCAACTTTCCCAATGTATTTCTCTGAAAGGGTAGTTTTCATAATTTTTTAGTAACTTTCCTTCTGTTGGAAACGCCACTGGCTCACCAGAATTTGCGCGTGCTCCTCTTATTGAATAATCAAAGACGTACGAGATTTCCCGGGTTCTTTCGAACCTACAATATTCCAAATTTTTTAATCTCGAATTTTCCAGTTGTTTCCATAAGAACTTGCGGTAAATTCCTCTCCGCGTGAAACGCCACTGACTCATAAGAATTTAAAAAATGGAGTGAAACGTTTTTTTAGTCGAAAGGTGCAATGGCACAGGGACGTTCGTTTCCAATGATCTTTCGAAATTTCTAATCCGTGAGCCTTCAGTGATTAAAATTTTTCTGCCCATGGCGTGAAACGCCGCTGACTTATAAGGGCTTTTCGGAAAATACCGAACAAACTGGGCTCTTTTCAACGCTTTAAGTCGCAGTGGCGTAGGGGGATTCGTTTCGAAGTTACGATTTTTCTAAATCTTAATTCCCAAGTCTAATGGCTTTAAAAAAATTTTAATTAAAATTAATTTTCCTTTTCCTTGAAACCGTTAATATCATATGGAATTTTACGGGAAAAGAAAATGGAGAGGGAAAATTTCAATGGCAAAAGCACAGTGGAGTAGCGGGATTTGCTTCCAACTAAGTCTTCAACAGTTTTCTTCCCAATTCCTCCTTTCCTTGAAACACCACTGAGTCGTAGTAAACGTAACGTAATAAAATGTGCTTTATCTAATAACCAAACTGTCAGTGGCGTAGAAGCATTTGTTTTGAAATGTTTATGATTTAAAATTTATGATTTTTTTAAAATGTCTGATCGGTCAACCTTCTTCAAATTGATTTCATCCAGTTATCTTCATCAATATGAATTTTAATTTTAAGCGAACCTCCTTCGAGTAAATTTGCAAGGTCAGATAGAGCTTTCGCCTTTGGGCAAATTCGCAGTGGCGTAGCAGCATTTTTGAAATCCCGTGACAACCGTAATATCAGGTCAAACGTCAAATTGGAGACATTGTGATTGAAGGCTTAAAAACCGTGAATGAGGGAATTTTGCTGACCGTGTATGCTCCTCTTAGTTAGGAGTTTGTATACACGGTGTCTCCAAGAAGCCTCGGCATAGCTCACTCGGATAAAAACAGCCCATTCCAATGTCACTGATTTGATTCAGCAATAATCATAGGTATTGCTGAAGCAGAAACAGGTGGTTTATAATAATTTTGACCTTTACTACGTCACCATCTAACTTTCAATGATCGAAGATCAGTTGGTATTACAGAAGTCGATAACGACTTAAAACCAGGTCGTTTATTTATTTTCCACGTGGAAAAGCCCCTTAGCTACCCCCCCGGTTCAAACCCTACGTCAAATTATTAGGCCCATGGAGAATGAATATTTTTTGATGGCACCAAAATAGCTCTTTTTGCTGGATCCCGGTGCGGAAATCGACTTAAATGAAAACAATCAATAAATAAATAAAAGATTCCTGGTATCGTGCCAAAATTGAAAATGGTGGGCGGACCGAACCTCAGATGATTCGGGATGACTAAAACGGAAACTGACGCCACGCGAACAACTTCTCATTATTTTCATGAATGATTTAAAATGACCGAAGAAGAATCAATGAGTAATCCATGTAGACTCATTTTCGTATGAAACGCTTCGTAACAAGCATCAAATGATCGGAGTTTTGGGGCTGAGGGGTGCCCCTCAGCATCCAAATTGTTTGGACGCCTCGGTAAATTCCAAAGACGGTCGATAGGTGATGGATCTGGCGACCGTGCAGGCCAAGTCGCTTCTTCCAGGTAACTCTGACCATTCGGTACTCCGTTATGAGGCGTTATTTTGCCAAAATTACACGACTTAACCATTATTGATACTGGGTGGTGCATTTCGCATGAAACTATGGTTATGTGCGTTGTTTCAGGGTGCTGGTGGGCGCCCCCGAGGCTCAATCCCAGTACCAGCCCTCTAGCGTGCAATTAGGTGGCGTGGTGTACAAGTGCAGGACCGATTCGGACGATTCGTGCCAGGAAATACCCTTCGACAGAGATGGTAAGTGGAATTTTCATATCTCAAAAACTGACCCATGATAAAATTGCGTAATGGTCGGGTGTCGCTTCGCGTTACCATGTGGAAAAGTGAAAATCGCGCTAATTATCGGTACACGTACGTAGGAAGCAATTTAGTAATCATGACGCCTGCGGTCACTTTCGGTTTTCAAAATCGAGGTGACCGCGCCCACACACACACACACACACACTTCGTCCATTCATGAGCGTGTGGAATATTGTACGAATCGACGATGTTTATTGCACACTCGCCTCCGGTATACTAATCATCTGCGATCCGAAGTGACCACGAGTCCTCGGCTAATTTATAATCCCAAATACCGGTCTAACGATGATAAATCTGGAGGCCATGTGGCAGTTTTCGGAAAAAGTAAAAAAAAAAAAATAAAATTCTTGCGAAAATGGCGAATTCCAGCCCAACTCATAAAGTGCTTTATAGTGAAAACCCGGCACAAAAACTGAATAAATCACATCACCGCATGCAAGAAGTGAACATGTGGTACTGCCGCGAAACCAAATAAACGCTCGGATGTTGATGGTTATTTCTTTTTGTGAGCACACTTTTGGCCGCAGGTACGTATTTGGTATTCGTAAATGGCCTGTCCTTAATCCTTTTACCACTTTTACCAGATTATCATTAATTCGAAGAAGTCATTGTTCCGAACGAGGAGCACGAACTTCGTATTGTTCCTTCGTGGTGTTAATTCAGGCGAAACAAAGAGAGGACCGCGCGGTCTGCTCAACTGGAGAGCGATCGAAAAGTGTTCCATTTCATCCAGGCGTCAGCGCTCAAAATCTGGCTCCCTGGAACGGGGGCTGAGGACCGAATTCACCGTGGGCTATACGGAAGGCTTTCAATCCCCCCCCCCCCCCCCTACATCCCCCTCTAACATTCCCCCCCACCAAAAGAGTGCATTCCCCAAATTCATTTTCTTTCGTGCTCTAACGCCTCACACCGCGATGCTCATGCGTGCAGAAAGAAAGGTAATTTAATGCCGAATGTGTAAGGAACATAAATGGAGAACGCGATCATTCCCCAAGGAAAATGAATATGGAGATATGGAGAGAGCAGCATGGAGTGCTGTCCGGGCCGTAGAACCAGGCCAAACTGGCCAACAATCCTATGAAATTTCTTTGGGAAAAGTGCGACGGTTGCTCTATTATCTCTATATCTCGATCATGCTCTATTATACTAAAAACGCCCAGAATATTCCCTTTCGAGACATCCAGAACGGTCAAGGGAGGTAACGTTTTCCTAGGAAAAGAGACGACCGGAAAATCTTACCGTTCCCGTCAGGAAGTGCCTGAGAAAAGACCGAACTAAGCCCCGACCTCAGTCCAGGTTGATCCAGGTGGTGGGAACAGGCCGAATCTGGCAGCAATCTACGAAATTTGTTTGCGGGAAAAGTGCCCGGTACTTTGTTAAATACCCAGGAAATCCCCTTTCAAATCACTCAAGGGCAGAGACATTTCCTCATCAAAACAACCGTTGAAAATGCTGCATAGGCCAGTTAAGGAGTCTCAAAGTTGCAGAAGCGCAGGGCGGGTTCGGGTCGCCCCCGAGGAACCACCCCCAGAGACGATCGCTTTCTGAGGCTGCAGGTTTCACGTAATCGATTTGGCACTGCAGTGAAAACCTCCGACGAGTTCGAGGTGCTAAAGTTGGCACACAGACTGTTTATATTCAACTGCAGGAGATAAATCTTGAGGCCTGCGAAAGGCCCCAAATTAGGTCCAAAGCGAAAGAACTTTGCCCCATCTCACGGACAATGGAACATGCGAGGCCGGCCCCATGTCTTATTCATGGAAGAATCTTCGTAGCAACTTTTAATATCAACACGTTGCAATGGCCTGCGCGAAGTCCAGATATGAACCCAAGTGACCGTTGAATTAGGACGCAGGGCGCGTTCCCGCGATGAGCCTCCAGCAGCTCGAGAAGAAATGCGTGATGCATTTGTTGAAGGGCGGAGCGTCGTACCAGACCAAGTCGTACCGAATTCAATTTCTAGTACGCCAAGAAGAGTAGAATCTCTGAGTTACTGGAGGAGGTGGCAACGCCCGCTACTAAACTTATTTAATTTGGTGCCTTTGACTTGTTCATAACGCAACTTTTCAGTTAACATGTTAAGTGAACTAGCGCCTTTTGCACCCATTTGGACTTGGATTGGATTTTTTGCTGAATGCAGGGCTCCAGTGAACATGGTGCGATTTCGACAATTTCAAATCTGAAGAAATAAATCGAAAAACGAAATTTTTGGTAAAAAGGGCACTTTCCAACAACGGTTAAAAGTTTTTGACGCACGAGGTTTGAACGTTTTGGTGATTTAAAAAAATGATAAAGAACGTGAATCTGAGTTTTTCCATTAACCTCCATGAAGAAAGAAACAGGATCCGCTTTCTCCATTTACATTACTAGCCAAAGGCTATAAAGCGTAGAAGAAGTTATTGAATTCGGATGAGTCGTGTCAAAGTTATAAAGCTTCGAATTTGACAAAAAAATCGGGTGAGCCACTTTTTTTGGAACTCACTGTATGTGGACTGGTGGCAATAGGTGAGACGCTAAACTCGGCGAAACTGCAGGTAATAGTTCACCTGGCCGTTACTGTAACGCATCCAGAACCAGTCCAAATGACATACAAAGTGTCCCTGAAATGGCCGAAAACAAGGTGTTTTAGGCAAATTTACCTACGTCCGACGTTGCTCCGTATGCCGCTACCAGGGCGTCAGAGTTCTCAAATTAACGCAGTTTTTTCGAATTAATTGCTAATTTCGATTTTCGCCAATTTCGCGACGAGAGTCACTACACAAATTGACGTTTTTTGACATAAGCGCGACCGTTTTCCGAGCCAAAACAAAAATGGCGCCTGACTCTCAGCGAAAAGTTTTTATTTTTGTCGCACCCTGTACGATTGACGGGAATTTTTCCCCGTCACTCGTCGACTTTATTTCGGCACTTTCATGCCTCTCGTGAAAATTTCTACAGATTTGCAGTTTTTCCGCAAAAAAAATCGTTTGCGATGGCTCGCGATTCGCCGTCGCAGTTCAGGCGGAGCGGAGAGGTGAAAGGGAAATTTGGTCCTTTGGCAAAAGTCCAAAATGTTGACAGTTTTCCTGATTGCATAAGCGAATTCGTTTTAAAAAATTAATCTGCACTTCAGGCATCTAGTCGGGCTTTTTTCTACCATTTTTTTGCAACAATGACGCGGTGCAAGGCTCGCAAAAGTTCCGGCACAAAGTGAGCTAAACGCAGAAAAAAACTAAGGTCGCTCGTGCAGGGAGTGAAAAAATGCAAATTTTTACTCAAAAACCGCCATTTTTAACACTTTCCCGCGTTAAAAGGGCATCCCGCTTACGTCACAAAGCGCACAGCTCTTAGTTCCAAAATTAGCGGAACTTGACAAGAGTCTTTAGCAATTATTTCGAAAAAAAACTATATCAGTAATTTGAGAACGCTCTGTAGTAGCAACAAAGAGCAGCACTGGAGGTAGGTAGGTTTGCCCAGGAGACGCTATTTTTTTGTCAGGGAATTTTCGCGTTCCACAATCGTCGCAGAGACACCCTGTATAATGCCTATGATTAGTTCGCCATTTTGCGCCGCGTCATTTAACGGTTCAAATCGCAACGGTGACGCTCTCAGAAAGAAAAAGTCATCCATTACCGAATGGGCGGAGGGTGGATGGACATGAATAAGGAGTCTTGACGGGACCCTCCAAGCTCAGTCTAGATTGGTCCGAAACTGGTTAAATTTCTTAACAACCCCGTGGAATTTATTCGCGAAGGAAGTTACTCCACTGAACATCTACGAAGTTCCCGTCGAAGCTTCTCAGATTGCTGCTTTGAATGCGGCCACACGTAAATCTGCGGAAACTTCCTTCGCATCAATATTATATTGTTGCGATGGTCGCGTAATGTATTCAAATTTGCCCGTAAATATTCAACGAAAGTTACGATTTTTCGGCTAAACAAACAGAAGTAGAATATATGGTATTTCCGATAATGGCGTCGTTATCGGGCGGTCAACAGTACCATCGGACTTCCCACGAAAACATCTCCATAACAACTGCAATCTTCCAAGCGAAAACATCAAAACAACAATAAGACAGGCAATAGTAATTCCGGTAATGAGCCTGCGGTACTTTTATTATTAATGTGAACAATGTTTGCATTTGTCGATAAGCGAAAACAGGGAGTTTTCGCACCTAATAGACGTCACGGTCGCACGATGAAATAAGGTACGTGGAACCACCACTGCACGCGGTGTCCGTTCCTGGAGCTAAACCTTGGGGATCTCGGTAACCGTGAGGGGTGCGTGGAAAAAAGGTGAATGCGCAAAAGCGAGAGTTCATGATGTCTCAAATCCGGCAACGATGAAATTTCCTATTTATTTCGCCAAATATGGTGAAGGAAATTTTTCCAATTTTTTTTTTTCCTAAATTTTGGTTGTTTCCAAGATTTTTTTTCCGAAATTTTGCTTTTTCCAAAATTTTATTTGTTTCCAAGATTTTTTTTTCCGAAATTTTGTTTTTTCCACAATTTTATTTGTTTCCAAGATTTTTTTTCCGAAATTTTGTTTTTTCCGAAATTTTGTTTTTTCTGAAATTTTGTTTGTTTCCAAGATTTTTTTCCGAAATTCAGTTTTTTCCATAATTTTGTTTCTTTCCAAGATTTTTTTTCCGAAATTCAGTTTTTTCCATAATTTTGTTTCTTTCCAAGATTTTTTTTCCGAAATTCAGTTTTTTCCAAATTTTTTTTTGTTTCCAAGTGTTTTTTTCCGAAATTTTGTTTTTTCTAATTTTTTTTCCCAAAATTCAACTTCTTCCCAAAATTTTTTTTCCCCAAAATTTCGTTTGCTTTTTCCAAGATTTAGTTTCGTTCCAAAATTTTATGATTTTTTTTTGGCGAATTTAACTGACCCCGCATGTTTGACGGTTGCCCGCGATGGAGCTCCAGAGACGGACGCCCTGTATGCTTGACATTCGCGAAACATACCAACGTCCCAAAGGTACCACTTTAAAGCCTCATTGTATGCAAATGCGCACGGCACGCTTACGCGATGCTCTATATACGCATAGAGAAAACGTATTTTACGGCCGAATCTCAAAGTTTGCGGGCTCGACTAAAACCATCGTAGTGAATAGGAAATGTTTGTCTTTGCAGGGAACCAGTACTTCGGACTCAAGGAAATGGACCAGAAGAGCGGGCAGTGGTTCGGGGCCACCTTGACCACCTCGGGGAGCAACGAAGGCGGCCCTGTAGTGGTACGTATTAGATTCCGAAGAGTAGGGCTACGGGTTCGGTTTTTTTTTAGCACTCGTCCGACCTTCTACGGCTATCAGTACAGGAATTTTGCCAACACTTCAGGAGACAAGAATTACGAGCATCTTAAGTGAAATCGACATGGAATCCCACGAGGCCTGAACAAGAACTCGTTGGGAGATTCGCGGGGTCGTTAACAAAGCATTCTAATCGATTTGTTTTTATCGCCGAGATATGAAGGAATTTCAGCGATTGCAAAGGCTTTTGATTGAGTAAAAAAATCCGAGGAACAAACGCCCCTTTGTAAAAATGATCGCCGCAGGGCTCCGCATTGTCACCTATTCAAGGCTCAGTTTTATTATCGGAGACGGGCCTGGGAAGTGCGACATTTCGTCACTCGAAGAAGAGTTTAAAAATAAGTGTTTACACAAAAGGGGGCGCGATCCTGAGGAAAACAAAGAATTGTCGAGGCATTTTTAGGCTCGGCCTCCGATAAACTCTTCGTCTGGGTCGTCACGGATCAACGTGTGCAACTGCATCGGATTGTGTCGGGAAAAATGGCAAATTACCTTGTTGACGTGAGAAAATCACCTGTAGAGCTGTTTCTTTTAAACTCACCCGTATCGAAATTGTTGCCCTTTCAATCTACAGAGTTTCAACGAAATGTGAATTAAAACTTAACCAGGGCCGGACTGGATCGGCGCCGAGCTCGTTTGCCGGCCGCTGCGTATATTTGACGCCTTTCTTCTGTCGGAATTTCTAGGTCGAACCTCGAAAAATCGGGGGCAAATTCCAGGAAGGATAAATCGTTCCCGAAACGTTTTTCAGGCCAATTCGGGCCGCTTTGACTAATGACGGTCAAATGGTTTGCATACCTCTGACTGACGTCATTTCCGGTGAACTGCTGAAATCTCAGCGCGCGCGACGCGCCTAACAAGTGACATCAAAATGACGCGCGTCTGACAGGTGTCGCGTTCGTGTCACTTGCGGGGCATGGCGGTTCTCAGGCCCGCGGCCGCCGAAATAGTGTCCGGCGCCCCCGTGCGGGGGCCGAAGCCCCGTCTGGAATTTCTCTTCGTTCGAGGCGAGCGTTCCCCGTGTCCATCATCCCAATCCGGCTCGATTTAAGCACCCTGGAGTGAATGGATAGATTCGTCATCGCACTTCAGTTGATCTCAAATCCGTGCTGCGACTCTCGCATTGGGGGACTCGACCGTGTCCGGGTTATTTCTGGCACGCGGTCGGTCCAGAAATAGCCGACATCCGAAACCGAAAGTCTGGATGCGAGCGGATCTTCGCGATCACGATTATCGTTACTGGTCCACGGCGGCCATCTTCGATCGAAGTACCAGGGCCGTTATCAATCCACATTTTTTTGGTGAATTAATTAATATTTATGACTTCCGCTCGTATCAATTAAGAAAAATCCGAGTTATTGTTGTGCGTTGATAAGGCTGAATGAGTGGAAGACTTCTCCGATAAAACGACGACGCATTTAGATCACGATTGTGACAGCTATTAAAAGTGCATAATGCGAGTGCCTTGTGGACGATTGCCACCCAAATGACCAGAATTTTTGTTCGTGGCGTGATAGCTGTTAAATAGCTTCCGATTTTTCCTCGGTAGCATCTTTAACGCGAAGAAATCCGGTTTCTGCATGGCATTTGATTGCTATGCAAATTGCTTAAACACGTCAAGAGACTGATGTCGAAATTCGCGTTGACACTTGACGCTAAGGGGTTGACAGGTGACGTTAAGGGGTTGGCGCTTGACGTTGGGGGGTTGACACTTGACGTCAAGAGGTTGACAGTTAACGTCAAGAGGTTGACAGTTAACGTCAAGAGGTTGACAGTTAACGTCAAGAGGTTGACAGTTAACGTCAAGGGCTTGACAGTTAACGTCAAGGGGTTGACAGTTGTCGCCCTTAAGAATTTAAATGGAACGAGGGTTCAAGTGGCGCATCATCATCTTAAAGATCTCTTCATCTCACTTATATTAGTTTCAGTCGTGGGGCAAAACAATACTAAATATAAACAAAACTTTAAACAGTCACGTCGTTATTTCCTTTCTCTTCGGAACTGTTCGAAGTGTCCATCGTCGACTTTCTGGCGCAGCCCTAAACGGCTACAAAACTCACCTCTTACAGTTTTTAGAATATATGGAGGGATTTGCCTAATTTCTCGTCTTATACGTTCTTCGAGTTCGTCGATATCACCTAGTTTCATATTGCGAACCCTCGGTTCCTGGTAAAAAGAAATCGATAGAGGCGAGATCGGGAGATCTCGGGGGCCTTTCTATTGGGCTTCTTCCAATCCACCGATTTGGAACGGGTTCATTCAGGTATAGGCGAACGTTCCGAGCAAAATGTGGTGGTGGTCAATCTTGCTGTGACCAAATCCGTTCGTCCGGCATGTCTGGATTCACTTCGCTCGGAAACAAATTAGATAATGTAGGAACTAGTTCCTCTCCAGGAAATCCTAAATATCGCTAAATTCCAATCGAAAAATATTGATCCCAATACTCGGTTCCCCGCGGTACCCGCCCAAACATTTGTTTTTGCAGGACACCGCGTGTGGGTTTCTCTCACCCAATGAGGATTCACTACAGATCCAGTTTTGCTTATTGACATGTCCATTTAAGGCAGAAGTTGCCTCATCAGTCATCAAAATCCATTCCGCAGATGTTTCTAATTGCCGCAGAGTTCCACAATTCATAATCATAAATTCATAATCCATTCGAAAAATTCAGTTCGTCGATCTTCATTATCCTCAAGCAATTCCCGGTGCATTTGCATTTAATGAGGCCGAATATTTGCATTTTTCAATATTTTAAAAACAGATGTATTGCTGGGTGGTGTAATCGGGCTTCCTTTTAACGCCACAAGTGCGGTAATTTCGGCGCCGTCATCAATTTTTGCGGCCTGAACCTTGGGGCGTTTCTCACGCGACCGCGATCCCAAAATTTTCTTCCTATTTCACTTGTTGTCCCTTCACCGATGTGCGGCAAATCGGGACGTTTCTCCAGCCACCTCGTTTTGCGTTGTTGCCACATCTAAAAATTCCGATTTTCCGGAATTCCGTCAAGTAAGGCATCATGGGCAATTTTACAACTTGCGTGAGGAATTCTTTGTCCTTTATTGAACGGTAATGAACAAAATTTTGTGTCGAAGGAATGCTCATGTTGTTGCGATATTCCAGGAATATTCATTAAAAAAAATGTCAAGTGAAGAAACAACATTTAAGTATGAAAACGATCCAATTTTAATGTCATTTTGCTCTGCGAGGAAAAGTGATACGTCAGGTGAAGTCAGCTTGAAAAGATCTTTAAAACGATGTATCACTTGACCCCCTTTCCACTTAAACCTTTAGGGGTGACTGTCGCCCCGCCAAGGGGTTGACATTTCTGGCAGTTGTCACCGAGAAGTGTATCGGGTGGGACAAAAATTCACGCGTTTAAGCATGATTTTGCTAAAAGTCATGTCACGCGGACACAGAATTTAGTCCAGTTGCCACACGCCCTCGGTTCTTCCTGGTGCCCGTGAAGCTGGCCCGAGAAGGCCGATTTGGTTTTGCCGGCCGGAGCACGCGAAAACTCTTAAGGCACGTCCAGAGCCAAAACAAAGCGTCTCGTTTCGATATTTTTGTCAGGTCGCTTCGTTGTTAATTGTTGCTGATAATGACGTTGCCCATCTCTCTGTATATCTTCATACATTCGCGCAAGATTTCAAGAAAAATTGTCCGCCGAACTGGCCGAGCCCCATTTCGCTGGGGCGAATTGACGCTCTCTCGTCCGTCGATTTCTCTGACACTGTCAGTATTTTTTCCGTCATTTCGTTTCCGTCATTTCGTTTCTGTCATTTCGTTTCCGTCATTTCGTGCTCGCCGTCTTTGACGATAAATTACCGTAAATGTGGACGCTTCAGTTGAAAACGGTAACGAGATACGGTAAAACTGTTGCATACGTCAACTTTTCCATTCCAACGTCCCGGACAAGCCGGATTTCGTGGGGATTGCGGAAACGGTGAGAGGCGCAGGCTGACTCGAATCAGGGAAATGACGCGCATTTCGGCAGAAGTGCGAAAATCAAAAATATGTCTGGGGGTTGTCAAAATATGAGCAAAAACCGAAAACCGCGGTTTCTGAAAGTCACAATTATCTCTACGAAATTTGACAATTCTCTATTACTGACAGCTGCCAATCGAGCGGCATTCTCAGAATTTTTCCAGGCCCTCTAGATCTCGACCCATTATATCCAACTTTTGTTTCTCCCCGTCGCCGCCATACTGGAATTTAGCGGCATCTAATGGGCGATTAACGAAGCTTTCCAGCCTTGTGCGCCTTTGGACCTACTAAAGTATTATAGAAGAAATGAACAGAAGCACCATTTCACCTTAGTAGGCTTAGAAACGAGCGTTTTATGCTATTCAAAAAGCACTGGCCCAGCACGTACAGTGTGACCCGTAAAGTCCGCACCAAATGGGAAGTTCTTGTACTTATGAATTTGGGCGAATTTGCACTTTGCCCTCGGGTTGTGCTTCAGAAATGATCGGAAATGACATACAAATCCAAAAACAACTGACTGTCTATAACTGTCAAATTGCATTTTTTTTTTTTTAAATGATTTCTGAAAATTTTGAAAAATCGCAAAGAAAAAAGTCAATTTCTTGTTTTCTATTCATATGCCGATTTTCAACTCGGACGATTTTAATTTTTCTTTGATTCCTGCATTTTTTGAAGTATTCAAATCGGTCAGCCCCAAGGGCCTTTGTTTATACCTAATTCTGCATTAACAAACTTTAAGAAAATACGGTAATGAGGTAACCTGAACATTATCATCATGAACCATAACAACTTTGGCTCATGGCATGTGTCGGGTCTTTAATGAATTTTACATTTTCTTTAAAAACATGAAGTTATTACGACTTTGACCAATGAATGCTCACAAGGCTGCCGACAGATTTGAATAATTCGGGAATTTGGGAATGCAAAAAAAAAAATGAAAATTGACATGCGGTCAAAAAATAAGAAAATCAGAAATTTTTTCAGTTGTGATTTTTCAAAATTTCGAAAAAAGATTTTCAAAATTTTTGAAAAAAAAACATTTTTTCAGTCGTAAACATCCATTGTTTTTCGATCTGTATGTTGTTAATCGTAATTTATGAAGCACAACCCGAAGACAAAGTCCAATTTCACCCAAATTCACAAATAAAAGAGTTTCCCATGTGATGCGGACTTTGTGGGTCACCCTGTATACTGTTTAATGCGCACTGGTCTCTAAGCCTGCTGTGGTGAAACGAAGCTTTTGTCTTCTACTTTGGTATGTTTACTGTACAGGGTGGTCCAAAAGTTGCTGTCTGTTTAACAATTCAAGCAATTATCGATCTCTTCATTTAAATGAATCTAAACATCCTTTAATGAATAAATGGAGAACTGAATATTTATAACACAATCAACAGTCATTATCATTATAATTTTAACTCATTATGATTGTTCAAAATGACCTTCGATGTTACGAAGGCAGCGTTGATCATTATTTATAACTTTTTTGAATATTTTTAAGCATACGAGGAGTTAGATTTTGACGAGCAGTTTGTATTTTCTATATAAATTCCTCCACATTATCACGTGTTGTTCGGTAGACCTGATCTTTGATATAACCCCATATTGAGAAATCAATAGGGGTTGTATCCGGAGACCGTGCTGGCCAGTTAACGGAGCTAATTAATAAGCTGTTGCTCTGTGGCTCGATTGATAATTTATCTGTCTGCATAACATTTTTGAGCAACATAATAATTGCATTTTTTCGTCGGAACTCCAGGACCGGCTTGGCTTATTGAGTGGTAAATGCAGAATTTGTTTTCGGACTAAAACGTCGAAAAATTCCAACTTGTGATACGCCATTGTGAAGGCGTTAATTACGACTTTGAAAAATCGCCCAAAAAATGTACAGGTCCGTATTTGAAAAATTCAAGTTGCCGTCATTATCTCAAAAACTAAGCAATATTTCAAATTTTCAAATTTACTTGTTTGTAGATACGAGAAAACCATGAAGTTTTCGTTTGAAACATTTAACTGAAAATCCCTTAGCTTGCGATTTATTCAGAAATTTAAGTGTGACCAAAATTCTTTTCCCGGTCGGAAGCTAAAAAACATTCGGCAATGTCGCTTTCAGACCTTACGAGAGTATTGAGTTCGGCGCATTCTCCCTAATTTAACCGACCCCGTAACTTTGACCTTTCAAGAGACCGCGCAGCGCATCTGAACCACCCTGTAGATGAATCGAAAATGCGTTCTATTGCTAATTCCACGCCGCCAAAATTCAATATGGCGGCCAGAAGAACCGACAACGTCGCATAGAATTGCGCTAACTCCAGGAGCCCTGGAAAAACTCCGATGGTCATTCAATTGGCAGTTGCCGCGTAAGCGGCAACTGCCCAACTGCTCATAGTTCACGATAATCGCAGTTTTCAGTTCTCTGCTCTCGTTTCGAGATATTTTCAATTTCTGAATATTTTCGGGGGGTGGAGGGGGGGGGGGAGACATCTTCTTTTTTTTAATTTCAACCCCCTTGCCCCCCACCGTTTCCGCGATCGAACTCGCCCCACTTGGGACACCCCGTATGTCAGGTCCGAGCGGTCGGTTGCCTAGCGACGCATTGCCGGGCGGCAATGGCGCTGATTTCAAAAATTTACTCAATTTTCTTTTTGTTTTCAGGCATGCGCCCCTCGCTACGTGTGGTACAGCAAGGAAATGAACCGGAGAGATCCTGTGGGAACGTGCTTCGTTGCCGATTCTTTGTTTGAGAAGTTCGAAGAGTACTCGCCCTGCAGAACGAGTAAGTACCCGTTAAAAGGTTCTCATGCCGATCTGAGAATGGCCACCCAATTAAGAGTCTTAAGTGGGCTTTTATGTCTTAAAGATAACCGAAACCACCCCCTCAAGTAGGGCAATTTATATTTCATCGCTCGCTTCTTGAGGATGCCTGTTTAGCATCAGGTTCGAATGCTCTCTTCGGAACTGAAAGTGAAAAAGTGATTGCAGAAGTTCGTTCCTAAAATAGTACCGGGACGTAAACATTCCTTTGAAACGGATATAAAGGGATAAAGATCCCGTGTTTACCCGGCTCGGGATGTATATTTTTTATCAAGGGGAAGTCGTTAATTAGCTGGATGTTTGATGACGCCCCGGGGTGGCGGAGGGTGTTTTGAGGATAATTAGAGGACGCGTGTTTTGGATTTTCGGGCTAAAATTGGATTTTTCTCCACGGCAGAATCACGTGCGAGCGCGCCCGCCCGGCGGACGGGGAACGCGCCCCGAGGTACCCGGTCGGCCCGAGCGAAGCCAACAAGTTCCTCGAGTACGCGTTGCGTAAAAAGTACCGGCGCTTGTTTG
The DNA here is from genome assembly GCF_040115645.1 of Euwallacea fornicatus. Taxonomy (NCBI): domain Eukaryota; kingdom Metazoa; phylum Arthropoda; class Insecta; order Coleoptera; family Curculionidae; genus Euwallacea; species Euwallacea fornicatus. Next base: position 608,983 of record NC_089578.1, read on the forward strand.
CCACATCGAAGTCGTACCGCTCATTTAGCACCGTTTAACGACGACGATTTCACGAAATTTTAGTGCCTGCGACAAACGGTGCACGTGCGACTTCCATCTGCAGACCAGATGGGGGTCGCGTATCCGCATCCCGTAAATCGGAGACCCACAAAGACGTTTCTTGCCTGGTTTTCTCATTTCCTATGGGGCCCTTTTCGTTGTTCGCCTCTCATGCCTCGTCACGTCCGATGGCGATTGGTCGACATGTGCTCGAAAAATGCCAAATTACCACCCGAGCCCCCTCCCCTCAACCCCCCCGACCCGGCCTGGCCGGGTCGGGGGGGTTGAGGGGAGGGGGCTCGGGTGGTAAAAATCGGTTTGCCGGGTCACAAAGAGAGTATTTGTAATTTAAGAGATCCCGGCGTGACTAATGGAGAGCCGCACCGCTGTAAACAGCCTCCTTTTTTCGAGCGGCGCTTAATTAAGGCTTAAACTTAATCTCGAAGAAGATCTATGTTCAACATGTGTCGGAGATTAATTTGTCGCTTGTTTTCAGGTAATTGGGGATACCATCGCCAGGGATCTTGCCAGGCCGGCTTTAGTGCGGCCATCAATTCCGTGAGTATCCTAAAAATAGGTGGAGGAATTCGGTTTTCACGGTGTGTGTCGGTCTCGAATCGTCATCGAATGGAAACCGCCAAAGAACCGGCCCGGAAACGGCGGTTTTGGAAGCAGTTCGTTCGATCAAACGGCGATTCGCACGATCGAGGCGAACAGCGAAAAATCGAAAATCGACGATATTCGATGTACGGGGTGTGCGCGGCTGCCGTCGCCCGTGCCGCGAACGGGTCAAATTTGGCATTGTTCGGCGACGAGTCACCCCTCGTACGCGGTTGCCGCCTGCCCCGAAAGCAACTCTCACCCTGTGATGAGATGCGAACGTGAACTACCCCCGATGAGCAGGTCTCGACGCAGGCGTTATAAACGTCATTTCAAAGAATGAGCTGCGCTCGCACTCACCTTAAGCCGCAGCACTTAACCAAAAAGGTTCGACGCCTTGAACTGAGCTTTTCTGCATCAGAGCGGAAGTAGTGCGGCTGTTTTTGCGAAATTATGACAGTTATGTCTAGAACATCCGTCGAAACCTGCTTGTCAGTCGTTCGCAAGTACTGACCTGCCCGTGCAGCAGCGGTACCCCCTTTAGTTGGCTTAAGAGTGATTTATCAAGTTTAAAGTAAAAACAATCGAAATTTTAGATTTTGACCTCTAAACTGGTTCTAAGCGACCTCCTCAAGTAAAATTTCGATTAAAAATGGGAAATAGAGGTATTTTACTCCTAAGTCTGAGTGATTTTTGAAAAATTCCGAACTCCCCGTGGAAGAAAATTATTTCCTCTCCGGATGAAAGGAGTTTTTGGAACGAGCAAAAGCTGTCATGGAGGGTGATTTTTTTGTCGAAAAATGCAAAATTTGGCGCATTCGCCGCGTAGAAAACCCCATCTGAGGGGATCCTGTACGCACATGAAGGACTGAAAGTCCGCAAAAATTCATTAAAAATTCAAGAAAATGATTTTGAACGAAACAGACGTGTATACGGGGCCACCCATGGAGAAGATCATAGCAATTCTCATTGAACCCCATGTATGTTATAACGTCTTCGAATTCTTTGAAAAATTCTGAACATGTTTCATGCAACATACCCGCGCGCAAGCTCAGCAATTTTCGGAAAAAATCCAAAAATATCTAATGTATTGAACGTTGACGTTGCGTTGACTTCCTGGCAGAGAGGGGGGGGGGGAGCGGCAGTTTATATTCCTCAAGAACTTTGCCGAGCTTTTCAAGCAATTTTATCTCTTAACTCTTCCATGCCACTGGGATTACGCGACATTTCAATTAGCCTCCATAAAAAAAGTCTAGAGGGGTCAGGTCGGGCTGGCCGGCAGGCCACTCTATTTGCAAACGTTTGGGCAAGTATTGAATTTTATTGACGTGGGTATGTTACGTGAAATATGTTCAGGACCTCCCGAAGAACTTGAAGACGTCGCAATATATATATATATAGGGTTTCGTAAGGAAAGAATGAGAAATCAGACTTAGCTACTGCGCGGATGACCCTGTATGAACGTGAGTTGCGGCAAAAAATGCTCAACTCAAAATCTAGGGGCTTCATGGAAAATTTGTCCTTCAATTTCTCCACAGGTGACACGAAGACCGAAACTTCCATCTTTTTTATGGGAACAAATTGTGAGGTAAAGTTGGGGAGTAAAAAGTAGCAAGAACAGCAGTTTTCGGCATGTTTCAAAGAGGAAAAACTCACTTAGACAAGGTTTTGAAGGCTCAAATTGTTCGAAAGTCAGTTTGGGCGACTGCAGGAAGTAAAGATTGTAAAAAAAAGCATTTTTCCGGCATAAAGGTGGAAAAACGGGCCACATCCTCGACTAAATAAAGCATTTTCCTGGTGGTTTTTGTATTACAGTTAAAACAAAGGCCTCTGTAATAAATCTCGAGATGAAAGTCCCGGTGCTGTATTGATAATATCAGCGTGAAAGTGACACAAAACCAGCGAAAAGCCATAAAAAACTAGTTTCTGCAGCCTCTTAATTTAAAACAATACAAATTGTCCGTTTCTCGAGCTCAACCACGAGGATCTCGGAAACCGCAAGAGATATGGAGTCGGCCACATCGGGGCAAAGTCGCCCAGTGGGGAATTTTCAGGAAAATTGCGGCGATTTTGGGGGATATTCGAAAAAACCAAAATTTTGGAAAAAAAAAGGTTTACATTTTTCCTCAGCTTGTGCGACGAAGCAATTCAACGCGATTGCCGCTTCGTCATTGCAGATTTTCCTCTTCTACAACGTGGCGACGGCCCGTTTGGAATCCGACGTTTCGACGTTCTGCAACCATCATTAACTCTGTTTTTCTCACGGGCGTCGCCTTGGACTTTGTCGAATTCGGCTTTGCCTCCCGATCGCCATGGTGGCGTCGTCACCACCCGTTTCTGGGGCCCAACTGTGCGGATCTCGGTAACCGCAGGAGGTGCGACGTGCGTGACATTGACGCAACGCGGAGTTTTTGGGAAAAAATAAAAATTTTTGAGATAATTTTTATTTCTTTCTTTACTGTTTGGTTTTAGGTTGCGCGCGCGTCTGGTTCGTTCGTCGGGAAAGCGCCACAAAGCCGAATGCGACTGTGTCGAAAACTCAAGGTGGCGCCCATCAAAGAAGTTGACGATGGCCGTTGGGGGTCGAAACGTCGCGTTCCGAACGCGAAGTCGTTGCAGACGCGGAGGGGTTGCAGCGAGAGGCCGCTCGCCTTGAATTATCTCGCGAACAAGCTGAGGAAAAATAAAATAGTTTTTTTGAAAATCCAGTTTTTTTTTTTTGAAAATTTTAACGTCCCGGAGCTCCAGCTCGGCCCCACATCTTCGACGTCCGGGCGAGCTCCGGAGAGGGAACTTCGTCGTCTCGCGAGGCCCTTCCGGAGGCGACGGTCCGGACTGGCCCCCGTCCGGTCGGCTCCGGTCGGCGATCGCTACGCGAAAAACGCTCCGTGCGGACGTTAAAAATATTTTTGTGAAATCTCACCGGATTTCGTCCTCGTTTCCCCAAAATGGCGTTGAATTGCACACGAAACCGTTTCAAATCCGACTGCACGTGGAATATAAAGGTCCATGTCAAAACGTACGAGCGCGTAAATATAACACACGATCTCGTAGAACGTCGGAGCCATAAAACGTTCGCATAAAGAATTTGAAATTCAATGGCCAGTATCTTCAGTTCCTTATCTGAGAGAATCTAGAGAAACATTACAGTTCCTCGGTGTTTAGCTTTTAAATGGCAAAGCAACAAGAACTAGTTGGGCAATAGCGATTTGTCATCTCGATCGTAATGCTTTCGGTGGGTTTATTCTTAGAGGAGAGGTATGTGCCTTTTGCTTAGTGGGTCGAACCATGTTCGGTTGATAGAAAGGGCACAGTAGAGCCCCGATTAACCGAGCCGCGATTACCCGAGATCCGGATTAACCGACCGTCTAAACAGCGTATGCACGGTGCGTGACATAGAACGGAGAACGCCCCGTAAAAATGGCCCCATTTAAATAATTTTCAGCGCGCATGTCTGTATATGGAAGCGCAAAAGGCCGCTAAGTCTTTAGCCGTAGTCATCAACGTATCTACGAGTTTTATTATTATTATTTTAATTATATAAAAATCGTAGTGAAACATCGACAACACCATTGCGAAGCTCCATTTATTGGTGTACAGGGCGCTTAGAAAGTGCTTTCGGATCAATCAAACGTGCCCGAATACAGAATGCGGCGAAACTTTGCACCAATTGGGCCAGGTTGAGAGAGGTCGAGGCCTGAGAGAGGTCACTTAGGGAACTCGCCACCAGATTGGACCGCAGGGCAAACACTGCAGTGAGATGGTGCCAGGAAGGCCAGACGGGCAGGAAGGGAGGTCCCGGAGAACTGCAGAACGCCTTCGAATTGCGGCCCTAAGAGGTGGGTCGGGGACGCTGGCGGATCAGTGGTTGCTGAGTATCGGGACCATTCCTCGCCGGATCAGAGGTTTTGGGCTGACTTCCCCCATCTCGTGTTGCCCCTCACCTTAAGTCAAAATCCACTGCGGCGGCGCGAGAACGGATACAGGGTGTCCCATTTGAAGCCGTGATCGAAGATCAGTCAGAAGCGATACGTCGTGGGAGGAAAAGTTTTTTTTCCCCTTAGAAATACTTTTTTTTTATTAGACAGAAGAATTTTTATGAGTTTTAAACGGAATTTGCATTGCGAAACTTTTCTAAAAAAAAATCAAAAAAGAAAGTGTGCACCGTCTCAAAAATTGGACAAAAATCGCTGATAACTCTGTACCAAAACGTCTAATAAAAAACGTAAATTTTTCGAAGCTCTGCCGAGATGTGTACGAAAAGTGCGGAATTGCCCTTTTGAAGGGAAACTCGCCCTCGAAGCGACGTTTCGGCCAAAAGTCACCGTCCTCGCGACGTGTCCCCCTTTTCACCAGACAACTTTGATTTGAAACTTTTCCCCACGCAGCCCGCTTTCGACGGAACTGCACACAGAACCGCAGCTTTAAATGGGACACCCTGTATACGTAGTGACGGCGAAGCTCCGTCAAATAAATTGAGTTTTGAAATTATCGTGAAGCCCCGGAGAAGGGTCTTGTCCGAGCATTGGCAGTGGGACAGAAGAAGAAAACAGTTCATTTGAATTAGTGCTAAAAAGGCGAAGGTCGCGAAGATGTGCCGTTGCTGAGGGGGTCGCAGGAGGTGACTTAGAGGAGGGAATGAGCGCCGGAGAGGCAGCCCGGAGATCGGATGAGGATGGCGATGACGGAGCGATGGACCGACGGCCTCTGGCCTCTCATCGGGAAGGTGCCGGTGCTTCGGAAACACCTTTGAGGTATACCCAACGACGACCAGAAGTGGCCCCAACGGACTTTCTTCTTCTCCTTAGTAGGTGGAGGAGCGACGAAGCGAGAAAAAGGGGCGCGATATAAAGCAGTGGCGCACAGTTTTATAATGTACTTATTTGCATGTTAAAAAACGCTAATAAATCGGTCGCCCTGTATTTTTTCGAACGAATAGAAAACAAATCCGGTCCGTGCGGGTTTCCGGGCGTCCCCCACGTATTCCACATCTACTCTGCGTTTGATTTGTCTGCGGACCCACCTGGAGGTAGAAGGCGGGTACTCCACCCTTAAGGCGAGAGGGACTTCCAGTTCAATTACGCGGATTCCGAACATCCTGCGACTCCGTCGATTCCGAACTCCTTAAGAACTCCTTGTTCAAATTAGAACTTCCTCAAGTTGCGTAAATTAATGGCCCGACCGGTACTTGTGCTTATGCTCTTAACCACCCATTAAAACCACCGATTCCCGTAACACTAAATCCTTCTGATACTGTCGCGGTCTATTAAAACGCACTTGATCAAATAAGCGCCGATTACCTAAGACAGGCCTCTATATAAATTATCTTAAGTGCACACATACATAAGTGTAAGTGCACACTTCTTGTGGCCGTAAAAGTCCAAAACACTCCCTTTTAACCACAATGCCTTTCGAGAGTTCTCGATTAACATGTATTGTCGAAATGGACAGTTTTAGCAGTGCCTTCACAAGGAACGGCACTGGCTGCGATCCTCTGTGATTTAATCGGCCGTTTGAGATCGGAAAGGCGCAAATTGTCCGATCACAACCTGCTCGTCGATCGCCGAAAGTCACAACACCTTGTGGCACGGCTGTCGAGGAATTTCGTTAGGGGACGCGTAATGGACGCACGTTACCATAACGGCCGCGCTCGGGCGGCCGATCAGGAAATGTCGCTTTGTGAAACGAGCGGGATTCTGCGAAGAGCTACGCAAAATTGCGTTTCCGCATGAGCTCCACGTGCCCGTTCAGAGCAGCACACCGGAAGTACCTCGAATGGAAATTTTCCCTCCGGAAAGCCCCGAGACGCGTCGATTTTGCCTTTGACGGGGCCATTTTCCGACCGTAAATTCGTAGATGCAGGGCCACCCCGTTCGCTTCCATCCAATAATAAAGTCTTTGTTCGACCTCTTCCCGGACATTTTACGGTGTTTCGAGGGTTATTTCACCACGTGCCCTCGGTTGTTCAATGGCGAAGGTCTTCCGAAGAGGCAGATTTCGTTTTATGAACAACAGTTTTTGAACGACCCCATAAGCAAAAAAGTCCAATGGTGCTAAATCGGACGATCTCGGGGGCGATTCGGTTCCTCTTTTTCTACCTGATAACCGGACGCAATATGATGAAGATTTGAAGCAGATTGACGTAAGACTCACTCACCATGTTACCTCAATCTGCTTCAAGCCTTCATCTTCCCTCACATTGCGGACGTGCTTGAAAACGACGGTCAGATCCCAGAGAACGATGGATTTTTCCAACGGGATGGAGCTTCGCCGCACCATGCAGTTCTTGTACGTAACTTTCCGTAGCCACATATTCCAGAGCGTTGGATTGGTAGAAGAGGTTTCATTGAATGGCCCCCGAGATCGCCCGATTTAACTCCATAGGACTTTTTCCCGTGGGGTAATTTAAAAACTGTTGTTTACGAAACGAAATCTGCCTCTTTAGGAGATGTTCGTGGTGATGTCATGACAAAATTGAACACTCAATTAAATAAAACATTTAAACATTTACTTTTTTTTAAATTTATTTCACCGATACTTTAAAACGGGTTTTTTGCATTATTGAAAGGGGGGAGCGCAAAAAGATCATTGAAATACCTTTGATTTCATGTGCCACTCACCATTCTCGCAGGGGTCGCCCCCCGCTTGAGGGGATGGCTCTACGCCTACGAATTGACGATCTAAAAATGTCCCCCTTACTAGTAGAACAGACGTGCCTCGGGGTTTTCCAAAGAAAAAAAATCCCATTCATGATTTTTCAGGCTTTAAAAGGGCCGTCCCGCATGATTTCTTCTGACTTTGCAGTGAGGCGAAGAAATCACAAATTCTTTTGCTACTGCCCAAATTACGGGACGTCCTCCGTTCGGTTTGATCGCTGTTAGGACCTTCCGGACGAAAATCGGCCGTCGAATCGTGCGCTCTAAGGGTGCGGCTCCCGGTCGACATATTCTCGACACAATGGCGGAGGCGTTGCTCACGGGACGCCCGGTCGACCTAATCGCGGTGGCGAACGCGAAGTTTCGAGTCCACGAACCGGCGGAGGTTCCATTTCGGCAAAAAGCGAACCCGGGGCCCGTGGTTCGCAAATCTCGACCTATCCCCCCGTCGAGATCGGCGATCTTCGGCACGGATTCTTGACGCAATGGCGGAGGAGCCGCTGTCGCGAGTCGCGACAACTCCGACTGGTCAAATTGTCGTCTCAAATTTGAGTCCTCCTCATCGACGGCAGTCGAAGACAGTACGAAACCTCCCAGAGAGAGCCCGAAAGTGAGTCGTAACGGTCCGAATAATGCCAAGTCACGGGACGCACATACGTCCGATAAGGCGTTAAAAAGGCCCCGGTCACGGGTTGTGTAACTTTGTGACGAATAAAAAATGCCGGGCCTAATTATGTTCTTATATGGTGTTAGTTTTAATGCTCGGACGGATCGATGCGGATGGAGGTGTCAAAATAGTCATTAAGGTTAAAGCCTTTTTTTCAGGTGCCCCATTCAAAGCGAGATCTCGGACACAAGTGTGACGGCTCATTTCGGCTTGAGTGCGAGGTCTTTTTTTCATCGGAGTGGGCCCACGTCATCATCACGAGGTGATGAATGATTTTTGAGATATCTGTACAGTTAAGGCGATCGCGGCGGAAAGGCCGCTCCGAAAGGCTCGCCGTAGTTCCATAAATTCCACGTGTCATTTGGCCATAATTTCTTCACGGTATTTGAGTTTATTAGGAAGAAATTCATCTTTGTGCCTTGAAGTAGGTACACGCATAGTCCATTACGGAGAGAAATTCTTCGGCGAAATAGATTATGACCAACTAGCCGAGCTTTGATTTTTGCATTATGAAGTTATTACTTGTCGATGGTTAATTCCCGTGCACGTTCGACGATTCGACACGGGCCGTTGATCCATTCGTTCGCAACCACCACCTGACGACTTACCTCGGAAAATTACCAAAACGCGGGCGATGGTACCGCGTCCCAGGCCCGTCGCTGGTACTTCGGCGATAAACAACCTCCGACAATTTGTCGGTTCGAGGGCAATAAATTAATGGCAGCGATTAAAAGTTAAAAATGCCGAAAAAAAATCGCGGTGTTTTCCAAATAACAGGGCACTAATGGGCAAAAGAAGCCAGCGGGCGGTCTCCGGCCTGTTAACCAGCTGTTAACGTGCGCCGACAAAATGACCATCCATCAAAATGTGCAACTTATGGGCTCGTCAGCGTGCAGCTTTTGCTCATTACGATAGCCCCGCATGCACGGAGGACATACTGGGCGTGAACCGGGTGGTCGGGGGACCCGGAGACCCCTTTCACCCCCCCATCGATTTTTCTTCGGCCCGATTTGCCTACCCCCCTCCCCCCCCCCCCAAAAAAAAAAAAAATAGAGAATTGCTCAAATGAAACTCGACGAATGTAAAGTGCAAACGGTGCCGTGGACGGCCGTCGCTGAGTACCATTTCGGTCCACGTGCATTAATGCATTATAAAATTCCTGCCACGCATGCTTTAATACCGGCATTACTTTTTCCTTATTCTCATTCTCTGCACCGCACAACTCTTGAGAGATACCGGCGGACCATGCCGATTACATAATAAAGTCGTAAAACTTGTCAACCTTTTTCGGCCCTTCTTTGAATTTTGATGTCAGCACCAAATATGTACCAAATGCCGGCAAGTGCACGAGCGGAGTTTAGCATCGTTCGTTTTATCGCGAACCGCGTCGTTGCCGATCTGAGCGGGGCCCCCTGCACCGGGGGTGCCTCAGGAACCTGTGCCTGATCCGCCGCTCCGCGGTCCTTGCGTTGACGACCTCAGGAACCACCCGAGTCTGCCCGGTGCGGCGGTTCGATCGGAGCGGGTTACGCCACTGTCTCTGGAAACGGCTAGAGTGCAACGTTCGTCAGTGGAGAAGGGAAAAATGCTCGCGAATTCACCCTTAAAGGTGCCATCCCCACAGAGCCGACGGGCGTCCCCCCTGGATCGTGGGTTGAGCTCACACGATATATTTAACCCTCGAGCGGTCTCAAAGCCTTATTTGGTCGCTTCGCAGAGTGCGGCAATATGCCTCGTCACAGGTTCGCAGAGCAGCATACAGGGTGCCCGCTTCTGGAGCTGAACCACGAGGATCTTGGCGATCAACTTGGAATTTAGAAAATCTGAAAATTTGTGAAAAATCTGAAATTCCAAGATGGCCCCCGTAAGGAAAATCAAATTCGCACAGTCGGATTCGCGCGAAACGCGTAAAGGAGGAAAAGCTGCAAGGGCAAACGACAAGAGCGTTTTTCCCAAAGTTCGAGCTTTTTCCGACCGCTGGGAAATGAAGAACTTTTCGAATTTGAAAATTCCACGCTGTTTAACTGAAAATCGCGTAACTTCGGTCCGATCTGACAGACTTCGTGCCTCTCGCGGTTACGGAGATTCTAACGGTCGAGCTCAGAAACGGATGTTGAGGCAGATGAGGATGCGTCGTCGCAGTCACAAGAGAAAACGACGAACTCAAAAATGTGAAAATTCAAGATGGCGCCCGTATAGAGAGACAAAGTTGAAGATGATTACATTTTTTTGCCCAAACTCGCTGACCATAAAATCCGCGGGGGGAGGGGGGGGGTGAACTGGGGCAAAGTGCGCAATTTAAAGTTGAAAAACGTGGCATTTTAAAATTTAGAAAGTCAAGTTGACCCCCGGAGGCATTCCGAAGCAACTGCCCCCCAAAGGGGCTTGATGATGGTCGTCGAAAGTCGAAACATCGAATATGAGTTATGACGTTGCCCCGTTGCAGGGAAGAAAAAGTTGTAATCGTGAAGAGCGAATCATTTTTAGTTTCTCGTCAAATTGAGCTGAGAAAAGAACGAACGCGTTTGTTTTTTGAAAATTGATTTTTTTTCGAATATTTCGGAAGGAAAAAAATTTAAAAATCGCACATTCTCGAATTGCGCAGTTTAACCGCTCCGGCATCTGGCACGGTCCCAGTGGTTGAGTTCCGGGCACGAACGCCCTGTACAATGTGGTACCTTTGCAGGCCAGAATTTCTTATAAATGTTGCGAAGACACTCGACGGATTCGGTGACGTCATCCAGATTGCGCAAAGCGGCATTCGAGGTAGTGGGTGGTGTGAACTATCAAGAGGTCTCTTTAAGTTCTTGACCATTCCGACCCACGTAAGATCGAGGTTCGTACGTGCTGTCCAGAAACAGACATACCGCATCCACTTGCTTATGTGAGCAGTTATCTGGCCAGTTAAGGGCCATTAATCGGAACTGGAAATTTACCCGCAAGATAGTTTCCATGAAGCTGGCCTGCACTGATGGACAAATCTACGGGAACTTTTGGAATTTTCAGAAATAATTTCAATGCGACCCTGCGCAACGTTAATGTATCGCGTCTGTTGTAAAGTGCAACTTTTTATCGATAATTTTTTTGCCGATTTACAGTTTGCACTGGCAAAAGGGCACACAGCAGAAACACCTTTGATTTCTCCGAAAAGTAGAAAGTTCCTGCTTTGCGGTCGCGTGTTTTGGGGTCTCGTTTCCCAAAAAGGACCAAAACAGCCCTTTTTGGAGCTGACGCAACAGCATGGGCCCAGTTGGTAAACGTCATGGACCCCAAGCATATCCACAACGACAAAGCATGACTTCTATTCTTCTACGGGGGCGCATCTCGTCCTGGCCCACTTTACTTCGTTGGAGGGAAAGTGGACGCGGACTGAAAAATGCGACGGAATCGCTTTGGGACGGCACTCGGCCAGCTAATGGAACATTCCATCGCAAACATGGAACAACGGTCGCTGCCGATTGAGTTAAAGAGTCGTTGTTTCAGATCGGCCGCCGCGCCGTCCAGACTTGAATCCGATTGAAAATTTACGGAACGAAATGAAAGTACAAATTGGGGAAACGAAACGTCAAGGGGATTTAAGGGGATCCATTCGCGACATGTGCAGAAATGGATAAGCCCGTCGTTAATTAGGTCGATTTCGATCCAGAGTTTCGTGTCCATCAGCGCCGTCGTTCCATCGCTTCCCTGGATCCTCCCGGCGGAGGTTCGCACTTGATCAGGTGCACCCTCGGAGGGGAAAAATTCAGCCGAGGGGGCGTCGGTGCGGTTGTTTCCATTTCATCCCCTTGGATTGCGGGGATGAAACCCGCCACCGGAGATATGACGCGAAGTTCACGTTCCAATCGCAGATGAACAAGAGCGGATAACCGAAATCGATTTGTCATGTTGCACATATCGTTTGCCGCTTCGCGTCCGATCGAAGCGTCACAAATGGGCCCCCTTGGCGGTTCCGGGCATGACATGACACACACACATACACACACACATATATATATATATATTTTTTTTTTTTTTTATTTATTTATTTTTTGCTGTTGTTGGAACACGTAAAGGCCGCAGTTTTGCGCGCCTTCGCCAGCAGCATTTGCGGGAACTCCCCGTCTAAATAGCTCATTTTTCATTGCAGGTGGGGGACCGTCTCTTCGTGGGGGCCCCCGGCAGCTACTACTGGCAAGGTAACTGTTGATTTTCCGTCTGTTAAGTAGTCGTTACCACTTTTTTTTCGTAGCTTGTTTTTTAAGGTTCATTTGCAGGATTTTTCCTCGAGAGGTCGCTTCTTAGACTTTAGTTCCCTTCGGGCTATGTCCCGGCAGCTGTCCATTGGTACATGTGAAAAATGTCTTTTCTACTTTATGTTTCAGGGCAAATGTACTCGATCGATGCCCACGCCAGGTTTAACTATACACCCGGCCTGCTGGGCACCACGTACGGCGCCAAAGGTATTCTTTTAGCTACCGTCGGACATACCCACCATCCTAATCAGCGCCATCATTTTAATACAAAATACCGACTAAATATCACCGAAACGATTAATACGATAATAATAATCATTAATAAATGCGGGGTCTTGCACTAATCTCCGGCAAGCAGGGCCTGCGCGTTCGCTTAGGCAAGGTGTAAGACCCCATTCGCTTTTCTGGGATTCTTAAATGCTCGTGTTCATAAATAAACGGATCTAGTCAATCAATTTTATCAATCCAAATCAATCAGGAGCGAACGTACTGCGATCCAGCCCCAATTTCAATATTTATGAACGGAATTCATTAGTGCTTGTGCCTCTACCATTCCATACCATATAAAACTGTATTTGCTAGAAGAAATATCGCGCTGTCGCTAGTAAAGAATGCATATAAACACACTCGTGTTATAAATTGTTTTGAGCGAAACTGTATATGCCATAATTAATAGTATTTTAAATCGGTCTGAAGTGGATTAATGGTATTGGTTTGCCGCAAAATGTCGTGCGCCGTTTTGGTCTTATTGCTCCATTCCTCGATGGATCAGTTGTGAGTATTTTAAAAATCCCAGAATGAGAAGTAAACCAACCGAACATAGGCCTACCACTCACGGTAAACCAACCCATTTGGTGTAGGAGTGTTAACCACCGGGGTGCAGTTTTTACTAATGGTCATTGTTAATCCAGTACTAAATTTTTTGGGCTTCTAATCACATACTAAACCAGAGTTATTGTTTGTTGTATTTCCGTTTTTCCCCTCTGGACGTTTGCCGAAGTACCGTGTGTTCCGGCGAAGTCGCATTATTCCCGGTAGCGCCGCTCTTAAGGCTGTGACCCAGTATTCACGAGAAATATTTATTTTAACAGATGGTCGGTGTTACGTCGACAGACCTACGCAATCGCGTTCGCAATGACCACACACTTTTAATTGTCTCAATGATTCGCTACTTAAAAGGCCATAGGTACGAAAAGCGAGCTTTCCGCCACTCTTCGCTGAAGGCCGCGAAGCGATGCCATAGCAGGTTGATTACAAAAAAAAAAAAAAAAAAAAAATCTAATGGGGTCAAGTCTGGGGAGCGGGCGGGCCGAGTGAGTGCCGCCCGTCCATCCTCCAGGGAACGTAGGTGATGGACGGTCCCTGGAGAACGCACGTGCGGGTGCACGTGAAACCGCGGGTTGCGTGTCAAAGCCAATGGGAGATCATCCTCCAGATTCCTGCCAAGTAGGATGCGGTGGCGTTCGCTGCTGGAGGAATAGTTGCAGGATCGATTGTCCGAGTGCCAATCAGCCCGATCCGCAAAGCGGAGTTGGTGATGACACGGGAGTTCACCATGCGCATTTCCTCCCCCGAAATCTCAATTTTTCATCTTTTGACTCTATCTCTCTCTGACCAAATGATTTTATGTGGAAATTTTTTTTTTGGGGCGCCATTCGGAAAGTGTCCATCGCCTTTCGCCGTCAAAAGGTCGGAGTCCCTAAATTCGAATTTCAGCAAATGGCGCCCTTATGTGCGTGGAACAAACCCAGTCGCTGATTGGGGGACACCTGTGGCAAGTTCAATTTCCCCAAGCGATTTTCCAGTGCTTTCAGTCGCGGCCGTCTACTTCTCGTCTTAAAAAAATTCCGAAAACGCAGTTTTTTTAGGACCTTGAAAAACACTCTAAAAATTAAATTTTCAAAAGTTGCTCGAACACGCCAACCGACTTCAGGTTCGAATTTTCATTATACAAAATTCGAACGAAACCAGTCGAAAATTACGGTTTACGGAATTTCTTTCGACTATACAAATACTTTTCCGAGCACCTGCACAGGTGAGAAAAGAGTTTATGGTGTCGTCATTCAGCCGTCAATTAGTGCCCCACCCGTAAATGACACTGCTGCGTCCGCTTCTGCCGTTTGTTTACGTGAAAATCTCGATTAACGCCCTTGGAGAAGTGGGTGTAACGTGGTTTTTACAGGCTCTTTTTGACGGTGGCAGCGGCGTCGCCGTGACATCTTATGTCTCGTCTACTTGAACCGCCTGCGCCAGCGCAAGGCGCATCTCCGCGGGCGAAATGACGTCGACAGCACGTAGCTGCTACGACGGAAGTGCTGCGGTTGACAGCGACAGGAACGCCGTCGCCATCTTGGTTTCGTAGACAAGTCTTTAACCGGTCTGTCCAATCAGAAATCGGTGTCGTTCCGCAATGTACGAGTCAGTGGCGTAGTTAGTTGGTCCTTTCGACCTACCGGGTGTCCCGAATTTTGCGCGTTGGCAATTGTCTCGAAGCGTCGCTCAAGCCCCGGTGCGAATCGGGCTTTAGCGCACCTCGTCAATCACAGTTGCTTGCAGCCACATTTCCACATCGATTAGTACGAACAATGGAAGAAAATCTCGCTACAAGACACCCGGTATCGTGAACCGCGAAATGTGTCCTAGATCTGGCCTGGAGTTTATGTCCCTTTGCCAGCGAATCGCCCTGTGGCTAGTTCACATTACGAATCGATTTATTTATTCATTTTGTTGTTGTTACAACGTCTTCTATTTAAGCTTACTAGGTGACCATAAACGCTTTACTGTCGAGCTAATGAAAAGTTGACTTAAGCCAATTAAACTGATCCCATGTGGTAATAAGTATTTTTAGATGTGTTCTTTGTGCACGTATGAAATTCTCAGATTTAACGAGCTCTGCCATCAATTCAATTTGTTTGTTAAAAACAAATATTAATCACGCGTTAACGTTAGAATTAACAAGCCGTTCCGAGGCTTCGCTTTGACCTTAGAAAGTGATACTGTGCAGAAAAGCCTGCTAGAGTAGAGGACATCCACACACCCCCCCACCACCACCACCTAAGTAGAACGTTTTTCGGGAACGACCTTAAAATGACGTGAAACGGCTCAAGTCCGCAACGTCGGCGTAGCCACGTCGTTTTAACGTTGCTCCCGAGATATCCAGAATCTGATTGATCGTGTGCTTTTTCCCGAACAGTAACTTTCCTCGTGGATTGCGGAGGTTTGTACGTTTTCCTGCCAGATATGTTGTTTAGCCATCATGTAGACGTGAAAGCATTGTCGACCTCATCAGTTAGCGCATTCATCGCTTGGCACGCATAATCAAAGAGAACTTCAACGTTGATTGGGCTGGGGGAGTCCACCGAAGATAATGCCCAATTATTGCTATTTTCACCTGATAAGATACGATCTTCTCGGAACACGAATAACTCGAGAATGGATAAAACAATTAGTTTTGCTCGGGGCGCTTCAATTCGATTATCGGTTCCGTTATAGGGGGCATTTAGTAAATCTCCCGATCTAGAGGCTGCGATCTGGGTCATAAGGAAACCGACGTATCAATCGCCGACTATTTCGTATCTACGATCTTTATTATAATGGCATAATGCACTATCTTCACCCTGTAGCATCGACCGGCCATAAATCTACTCGATAGTTTATCCCGGGACCGATCTCGGGATTTCTGATTCCGTGCTTAAAATTTTAATAGGAAAAACTTGATGATTTTCAACTCGCACATGTTTATAAATAATTGTTGTGGGCACAGCTGTAAGTTTCTTAATACCTGTGAGCAAAACGGAATTGCGGTCGTATTTTTAGCAGGGGTCTATTAATAATAGCCGCATACATAGGTCCGCTGTCCGTGCCTAAGCTCGTTGTTAGTGAATTTCTTGTAAACATAATTATTATTAGGTATAGGTACTTCGCACAGGGTCTTTATGGGTCGCGGAACAAGACCAAAGGCTAATCAACAATCGACTTCGTTTTGGTATCGCCGAAGAGAGATTTCTATCCGAAAGCGGAATGCCGACGCAAACGCCGAAGGACTCGGTTGCGGGGGCGGCATCGCGGAGTGGGGAGGGCGACCTCGAGGGAGGAGGGGAGGCCCGAGGCGAGGAGGCTCTTGGTAGAGCGCCCTCGACCTGAAGTTCCCCCCACGGGAAGGTCTTCTTGACGTTATGGTGACCGCGATTTGGCAGGCAAGAAAATTTTCGAAGAATTCTTCCCCTTTGTACCGGGAGACCGGCGGAAGGGGACTTCCCCGTCGTGCTCAAGCAAAATTCGCACGTGCGCCTCTCAGCTGATATGATAATACCGTTTTTCCCTCGATGCTCCGCAGAGGAAATGTATTTATAGGACGTTAACCCAAATTAATTTAAGATCCATTGAAAATTGATGCCCGTTGCACATCGTCTTAGCCACCACCTTGAAAACTGTATTTTTAGGACATCTGGAAATAACACGGCATTATATCCAGTTGGTGCGGTGTCTCTAGATTTATGTGCAAGGACCGAACGTCGTGGTTATTAACAAATACCCGAGGAGCTTTAAAGGCAGCTCCGGAGAGTGCCGCACATATCGGAAAATCTGCGACAAACGATAATAAACCATCAGTTTTTCAAATCGTCCTGAGTGACTGTTACAACTTTCGATGTTTTTACCATAACAAACGTTTAAAAATAGGCCTGCGATGTGGTTTCCTTGTTAAAATCGCTTTATGGAACGATATATGTGGAGAATTCGTACAGAAATTTGTGAGGCAGTAACTCGATCGCTTATTCAGTTATAGCGAATAATTCTCCTTTTACGGTTGTTTCGCTATTGAGAATAATTGGGAATTTGCTGCAGCTTGTGCTAATAAATGTCGTTTATGATGTGGGTTTTATGTTATAAATAATGCGTTTAGCTGCGAAACACTGTCATAGATTTTAAACGCTTATATTGGTCGCTTTTAGGTAATATCGTATTCATAACGGCTTACAGCTTTGGGTGTATACATTTTCACCTGATCCTATGCATATAAATTCATAGTTTTATTGATATCTAATTGGAAAGTGTCCGGATTCGGTAAGCTCCCTCAAGAGGGATCCAACTGTGGTGTGGGGTTCCCACTCATCATCGCTGGAATCCCGGATAATCAGGAGGTTGACCGATCAGTCCTGGATTCAGACTTTAATGAATTGCTATGCAAAGGATTCTCCTTACATTTGATTAGTTACACTCAAACACCGTAGATTGAAACACGAGAACTTCCGATTTTATTCTTTACCGATAACCATTTGCAGGTTCTGTGCACCAGCAAAGTCTCGAGATCAGACCGGCGGTATTCCAAACTCGCGAGGGAAAACAACAAGACGACGATTCTTACTTGGGGTACTCCACCATTGTGGGTGACTTCCTGGGCACCGGGGAGCAGGGTATCGCCGTCGGAATGCCTCGCGGCGCAGAGCTGCACGGGAAGGTACCTATCTGCATTTAGAAGTTCTACGACGGATGTGCACAGCCACGTTGGGCCTGGGAGTATCGTTCATTTCATTTACTACTGGGTGTAACGTAATATTTTTTTAAATCTCCCAAAAAATGAGAGAGACCATCGACCTTCTTGATGTTATGGTGAACGTAATTTGTTCGTGTTCGATTCCCGATTCAAGCCTGATGTTAAGACCCGATTTTTCAAACTTACGGGATTTCGCCGTTCCTATGGAGATTATCTTGTTGGTGAATCTCAAGAATTGAATCTAACCGTGAGGACAAAAGCCTGCACCAAGGGCACTCTTTTTTGTCTTCTACAAAAGATCTGTCCCATTGTTCTGGCCACCGGGTAGTATTGGGCACGCCGAAGCGCCTACCCACGGAAAACTTCGGAATTACCCTGTGTCCAACCTATGGGGACCCGGAGCTGCCCCTGGGGCAGAAAGGGACCGGGGTCCAGGAGACGTTAATTCGGTGCCTTTTGCTCTTGTTTTATTTCGCACTCATTGTTCTGTCCACTTTAGCTCCTTTTCGGGAGATTAGGCCGCTACGTCCCACTCCTTATTTTTCCTTAAGCATTGCACAAATGGCGTTGCTACGCCGATCCCATTAAGCCTCGGTTGCAAGTAGTTCTTCTGTCAAAGATTCCTGTGTTAGTGTGTCCACACATGCGTTTAGTCCTTCCAGTCGAGATTCAAAATTGGAGTAATGAAATGTCCGATAATCTGTGGTGTCGAGGATTCCGCATGTCCAGCACTCCGGACCGGGTTTTCCTGTCTTGCGTGTAAACCTGCTGAAGCTTCCATGAATGGTGGGCGCGTCACATAGTGATTAAACAGCTAAGGGAAAACGTCCGTTATGCTGTCCAGGTGGGGTCTGGCTTGAGAATTGTTACCAAAATAAAGCAGATAATTGAAGAAATTGTGTAAAAAATTCATTTTATTTTTGAATAAACGTGATTATATTTAACAATCGAATTCTATCTGGTATATTTTTGATGCCAAAAAAGACAGTAGTGGACATTAGGCCGAGCGATTGAGTCTTGTATCCGAAAGCCCACTGACCGCAAGACCGCACTTCTAAATCGTCACTCCTTTAAGCCGATAACTTCCACATCCCCACTTCCAGGTCCTTCTTTTTACTTGGAACCTCACCAATTACAAGAACATCTCAGGAAGCCAACTAGGGTCCTACTTTGGCTATGCGTTAGCATCGGGGGACATCGATGGAGATGGTAAACTGGACCTTATCGTAGGGGCTCCCATGCACACTGAACCCAACACGGAGGGCAAGTACGACGTGGGGAGGGTGTACGTTTTCTATCAGGGGGGTGCCTATGTAAGTTTAAAGGTAATTTTTCATGAGAGGGAAGGTGCAATGTTGCTTTTTGCAGGTAAGTTTTAACAAATCGTCGTTCATTGACGGCATAAATTCGAAGTCCAGATTCGGTCATAGCGTGGCCTGTTTGGGGGATATGAATCAAGATGGTTACGATGGTGAGCTTCCTTTTCGCCGATACAGTTTTTCTAAAATACTGACGAGAAAACCGAAGAAAAATCATTTTCCTCGAATTTTTCCAATATCCAGCAACGTTTCCTAATCATATCTTTGCTTGGATTTCTCTGTGCTTCTGCCATCTTCAATGGCGTTGCCATTTCCCTGAGATCAACTTCAAATGACGTTGCAGACTTCGCTGTTGGGGCCCCGTACGATGGGGAATTCCAAAGGGGTACTGTCTACATTTACTACGGCTCTTCTAAGGGCGTCCTCGAAAATTACGGCCAAGTAATCCGTGCCGAGGACATCAACGTCAAGAGCGGCATCCCCTTGAAGACTTTCGGCTTTTCCGTCACCGGGGGAATGGACATGGACGGGAACGATTACCCCGATCTGGCCGTGGGGGCGTATTTGTCAAGTTCCGCATTTTTCTTCAGGTCTGTCCTCACATTAATATGAGCACGTTAGTTCATGGTTCTGATAGGTCTCGGCCAGTGGTGCGAGTGGAATCCTTCGTGCGATTCCGGACTGAGAACAAGCAAATCGACATCAAAAAGAAAAACTGCAATTTGCCAAATGGACAGAGGGGCACCTGCACTAGCATTGACTTCTGCATCAAATACACTGGAAAGGGCATTCCACAGCAAATCCGTAGGTACCTGAACAGGGAAACTTTGCTGTTATATTTATGACCTCACTTCAGGCCTGAACGTTCAGTACATCTTGGACACGAAGAAACCAAACATTCCGAGGATGGCATTTTTGCGAAGAAACGCGCACACCATCAACGAGACCATCACCTTGTACAAGGACGGCCAGGACACTTGCCAAACGGAAGAAATCTATATTAGAGTGAGTATTAATCTACTGCTAGGTCTGTGATAACGATAAAATCGACCTCCGTTTCAAAGAGCGACATTCGAGACAAACTGACCCCCTTGGAGGCCGAAGTCAAGTACTTTATGATCCAAGAAGACTCCTCCACTTACGGCAGAGCCAGAAACCCACAGTCGCAGCTTAAACCTGTCCTAGACTTGAACCTGCCCCCTTCCAGGAAAGATTCCATCAGCATCCAGAAGAATTGCGGCCACGACAACGTGTGCGTTCCGAATTTGCACCTCAATATCACGAAGTAATTTTTTTCCATTAGTTTAATTAATTACTTAATTAATTAATTATGCTGATTTCAGGAACGTTGAGAGGTACCTCCTGGACTCCCACACCAATCTCGAGTTCGACATCATAGTTTCAAACTTGGGGGAAGACTCTTTTGAAACTACCTTAGACTTGGTGTATCCCGAGGGTATTTACTTCAAGAAGGCCGAAGTCAAGGAGGACATGCAGGGAATTTTGTGCAGCCATTTGGAGAATCGGACCATCAGCTGCGATATTGGCAATCCCTTGCCTGCAAGAAAAATCGTATATTTTTCCATTAATTTTTCTCGCAATGGGTCCTGCAGAAGGTCATTTTTTAGGCAAAATTTAGGATGATTTTCGTGCCCTACGACAAACAGGGTTCTCCTACCTATGAATTCGACGTCACAGTCAACAGCACCAACCCCGAGTTAAACGAAACGATTCTGGACAATTACAGTCACGTTTCCATTGAAATTTGGGTCGATTCGGCCTTAGATGTCAGCGGGTACTTGAACAACAAAATAAAATTCTGTAGGGTCTTCGACGATTACTTTTTAGACGATCGATCCCGCAAGAAATCTACCTCTCAAACACCACACAATACTCGAGCGAGACAATAGACAGGGAGTCAGATATAGGGCCTCAAGTTACCCATCTTTATACCCTGAAGAACAAAGGTCCCGCCACGATTTACGAGGCTGAAATGTACTTGTTGTGGCCGTGGCAGACTTTGGCTGGTAGCTTAAGGGTTGTAAATGTTTAAATTTTCCTGTTTCGGAATTATGTTTTTAGGGGAGGATTTGTTGTATTTGCTGGACCAGCCTCACGTGCCAGAAGGGGTGAAGTGCGAGATTCCAGCACCTGCAAACTACAAGAATTATCAAGTAGGGATGGGAATTTTTGTATATTTATGTGCTTCATGGTGTTTATGTGATTGTTAGTTGGATTATAACCTGAAGCCGATATGGGAAAGGCTGCAGATCGACGCCTCCAGCCACGGAGTTGGGACTTCCAGTTACAACTCGGTTAAAGTGGAGTCTGGCAAGAGCGTTCAAGGTTCGTTTTCCGCCGTCCTCAAAATGTTGCTCTCAGCTCCTTAAGGGCCACTTTACACTGCAGGGGGGTCCAGGTCCCCGTGAAGTTGCTCGGCAACGAGGCCCACCTACCCCTGATCGGCCGTTGTGCGACTTTTGGGCCCACATTATTATTATTATTACGACAAATTATTCCCTCCGCGATTGAAGAGTAACGTTGCTTTATTGCGATTTTAGCTGTTGCCGGTGGTACCCGCCTCAACAGCAACACCCAAGCGACCAAACTGGATGAAGAAATCAAAAGTTCCTCCGGCGATGCGTCGGAGATATTCGAGAAAAGGCACAACGACACCCTCGTCAGGAGCGGTCAAGACTCCAGCGGTGATTATAAGAAAATACATCAGCTAAACCTCTCTATTTATTAAATAATCTCAGGTGTTATTAAGGCGGGGGAGACTGTGAACACGAAGTCCGAATGGCGCACCGATACCATAGATGGGCGCCAGGTGACCAGGTGGACTAACGTGACCACCGTAAGAGACTCCACTGGAAAGATTGTCAGGACATTCTATTCCACTGATAATGGCGGCACCCAAACGGCTACAGGCAGCAGCTTTGATAGTTTCGGACAAAGTTCTGGTACGATTCCGGGTTACATGAAAATGCGTTTTGTTAATGGGGGGTTGGCTGTTCCAGGAGGATATAGGCATCGTCCGAAACCAAAAGTGGTGTATACTTCATCCGGAGGCGACGGAACGGCTCAGAACGAAGAAAATCTTGGCGTTTCGGGACAATCTGGCTCGGCCAACGTGGCAAGTCACGAGGAGAGTTACGAGAGAAAGACCAGCAGTGAGTTTGATTATTTTGTCGAGAACCGCATTTTTAATCCCCATTGTAGGTCATCAGTTGAGCAGTGGAAATATTAACGAGCAAAAAGCCCACGAGGAACACGTTTACACGGTGGGAGGAGGGCCTCGCGAAGGGGGTTTTAGTACCACGCCCTCGTACGTGGAAAATCAGACTGCGAGGCGTGGCCCAACCACAACTCAAATAGAGCAGGCCAACGAGGCTCGTTTGAGATACGAAGAGAGACGACAGCACGAGGAGAGATTGAGATTACAGGAGGAACAGAAAAGGAAACTTGAAGAACAACAACGTCACTTAAGCAACCCTGTAGGTCAAAACGTCGTGTTAACTCAGGACGAAGAGCATTTGAAGTTCGAGCAACGTCGCAAACAGGAGGAGGAAGAGAGGCGGCGCTATCAAGCGCAGCTTCAGCGAGAAGAGGAGGAGTTACGAGCGGAAGAGAAAGCGCGACAGCTGGCGTATGAGGAGCAGATAAGGAAGCAGGAAGAAGTTAGACTGCGTGAGGAGAGGAGGAGGCAGGAGATAGAGACCCAAAGGAGGCGACCTGCAGGGGAGGATAACAGTCGAAGGCAACAACAGCAAAGGGAGGAGGAAAATAGACGGCGAGTTGAGGAGGAAGAAAACAGGAGGCAAGAAGATGTGAGGTACAGGCAGGAAGCAGAACGGCGCAGGCAATATGAACTCGCAGAACGAAGACGTCTTGTTGAAGAGAGGAAGAGGCAATGGGATCAACAGCAATCGGGTTCTACTGCATGGAAACAACAAGTAAACCTTGCGCCATTTCAGTTTCAAATAAAGTTTTGAAAATGAAATCGTAGGGATCCCATATCCAGGGCGGCCGCTATGGCGAGCAAAACGGATATTTTGACGCCCAAGGAGTTTACCATGACGAGCCCGACCCGTCCGATAGGCGTGGAGGAGTCCTGTTTAATCACACCTGGACAGCGAAAGGTACTGCTACCATCGATGAACCCAGCCAAGGAGGGGGGCAGCTTAATTTCGGGGAAGCTGCAGCCTCAGGCAATGGCTTTCGGACTCAGACTATTGATTTAGGAATGGTGGGGCGAGGAGGGACTAGCGGTGAGCGTTTGTTATAAATTATTTTGGAGGTATTTTAATTGATACCAAGTAGGGCTCGAAAAGGGGTTAGGAAATCGCACTCCAATTTCAAATCGTCAAATATTCACCGATATATTCCGCGATTTCAGACTTATCGAGACAACAATCGTCAGGTCAGGACCAATGGAGCCGATCGGGACAACGTACCAGAGGTGGTTCCTTCTCGGGCACCCTCGGCGAAGGCATTTCCCATCACGATCAATACAGCTCTGAATGGGAGCGGTCCAGGTGGGAAGAGCCTGCATCTTATCACATAGCACGAGACAATGTTGTTACCGATGAACCCGATTTGAGTCAACACCATCGGGGGAAGAGACAGGTATGTCGAAGGTTATTTTAAAGAGGCTCTCAAGCGACGGTCTCCAAATTGTGGTGATGCGCAGACAACGATGCGGTGTCCGCTGCGATGATCCGCGCTCGGCTTCCGGTCGGGTAAAAATTTTTAATTTTATTAATCTTTGAATTTTGCCACCTGCTGTAGACCCTCGATATTTTCCAGCCCGCCGAGATCGATCCAGACATCGATGAAATCCTCAAGTGTACCGCGACTCGTTGCTTCTACGTGAAGTGCACCGTAGGAGAATTGAAGAAAGACGATTTCATTTCCATCGCTTTGAGGTCAAGACTGAACGTCCGTGCCATTAGACAGGTTGGTTTCACGATCTCTTGATTCCATTGTACTTCAACCTACCTTCGACTTCCAGCTAAGTACTACTCAACCGGTCAAATTGTCCTCGATGATGGTAGCTAGGATATCCCAGCTGCCCTACATAGGCAGGCCAAAGGATGCGGCCCTACACAGTCACGAAATCTTCACGGATATTCCCGCGGGGGAACAGGAATTGACCCCTCAAGCTGTTCCGCTTTGGATAATTTTGCTATCGGCCATTGCAGGCACTTTGATATTGTTGCTAGTCATTTTGTTGTTATACAAGGTATGAGGGTGTATTGTCACGAATCACACTTTGTGAGCCCTAGTGCTAGCAATATTGCCGATTTAGGCGCACGCAAATTTGGCATTTAACGGTGTAGTAGGACTGGATGCACCAGTGTTCCACTGAAATTGGTCCTATTTCACCAGCAGAAAGACGCCATGTTTTTGTGTCCTTATGACTTCAAGTTGATGCCAGATAAGAATGACGCGCCGGCGTAGTTTGCGCATTGTACATATAAGCCGTAAGATGCTATTGTGACGTCGACTAACGAATAGCGATGGTGATGAACTTCCGCCACTCCTTCATTGTTTAGTGAAATTTATTGTCCACATTTTCCACTGGAGCATATTGCGTGAAATATCCTCTCAAAGACTCTTTTAGTTAAAATGTGAAGTGGTAAGTTCTTGGAGTGACACGATACTGCATCAGTGTTTGGGGAACAGACCGAACCTCGGCATTACCGAGATTGGCCGGCCTTCCTACTTTCAATCCAGCAAACGACCCACACAACACAACAGTTGTTGACTCATTAAAAATACTACATTTCAAGTAATTCTTTCAGGATGTCGCGAACTTGTGGTTTAAAGCCAGAGATCCACCCCAACCACAACTGGGTTCACGTTGAAGTAGCGCGTGTGGAGGAAGTTGAGGACGAGGGCGTAGAGCACGGCACCGCCCACAGTTGGTGCGCAGAAAACAAAGAAAAGGCGAACTGGCAAGAAATTGCGCTATGAGGACTACAAAACCGATCGAATTTACAAATCTTGAGAATACTTTTAAAGGCTGGAACGTATTGCAGGTCGCAGATACTGTTAACTAACGAGATATCCACAGAAGGCTTCCATGAACCTCGAACCACTGAAACAATTATTTGGCCTCCCATGGAATTCATTGTGTAGAATAAATAACGTAGGGAATGAGTCGGACCAGCTGGTTGGTTGGGCTGGATCGGTTACCTTCATGCCCTGCTATTAAGCTCGGAATAGGCAAGTGAGGTCTATGTATACTATGTGCGCAGAAAAGTGCACCCGGTATGCCTGGTTACCCCACGAGGAAGTTGGTGGGTTACGTGCGAGTTCTGAGTTAGAAATGACTGGTTGTGACCCCGTAACAAAGATGTGTCATGCCGGTGTATTTATACACGAGCTGCCTCGTTTGCACCCAAGTCGACGATATTACTAGCACCAAACTGTATAAAGAGTATGGTTCTTGACGATTTACTGTCAAAAAAGTGTTTCACTGCCCACTTACATGCATAATTTTGTTTTTAGTGTGGATTCTTCAAGCGGAAAAGGCCATCTTCTGCCCCCGAAAGGCAGCCGCTACGGACCAACGGGTACCACCCCAGCGACTAATAATAATTAAGGCAATTCCTAGTGTTGTAACAATAATAGATTGGTCGAAATACTGCCATATTTTATAACGCAATTTTATCACGCAGTGACTTTTCATCAGATTTTAGATGTGCGTATTGAAACTCATCACGGAAAAGCTAAAAAGTGATGTAATTATTGAGGAAAGCTAACACGAGACACTAATACCCATTAACATATCTGAACACTATTGAGAGACCAGAGATGTTACTGTAATAGATATCGATGTGTTCACAGGGGCCTGTAAGAATGACTGAAATCTATGGCGGCTTCAGACCTGAGTTATTTTCGTTCAATCGTTGATCTCAAATGAATTTTGTATGCCGATCAAACCAGCCCCCAGTGCCAGATTTAGGTGTTTAAGATTATAATTTTAATAATATACTTGGCCTTGACTAAAGTAAATTACGCTTAATTTAACTTATTTTCGAAGGTACGTTTGTAACTTATTATTAGGGTTAATACTATTCGCAGCTTTACGCCATATTTTGTTGTTATTAAACGTAAAAAAATATGTGGATTTATAGGGTTTTCAGGAAAAATAAACGCAGGGAAATGGGTTGTAAACGACTCGGTTCGTTCTGTCATCATAAGTAAATTCAAAGTTTTTACAAAAAAATACGATTATTAAGTTTGCGATGTTTACGAGTTCATTCGCCTGTAGATATTTAAGTCTGTTCCCAAATTATTATAAAGCTTCGTACAGACCTGAACATTTGGTTGAAAACCGAACGGGTTACAACGAACCGATGGGCATAAGGGGTCGCAGACAGTCGGAATTTATTATTTTTTACCTTTCTTCCACGTTGCAATGGAAAGTAAGTTGGTTGATTGTGGCCGTTTTCTTTGTGGACGAACGATTGCACCTAAATGAAAAAAAAAATCCAAACTTCACCTTGATTATCTCTGGGTGCGCTTTTGGAACATTCTGCATTACAGGGTCTTCCCAGAAACAAGGTTGCCACATAAAATTGTATTTCCTGGAACAGCTATATATTTTTGGGCATTTAAATAAGTTCTCTCAAGCGCAGGAAAAACAGTGTAGGTTTTCCACCACTGGTTTAGCAAATGTGCCGGTGTAAGTGGTGAAAATCGGTAAAGGTTCGCATCTCACTCACACTGTAAACCGATTGCC
Organism: Euwallacea fornicatus; assembly: GCF_040115645.1. NCBI lineage: Eukaryota > Metazoa > Arthropoda > Insecta > Coleoptera > Curculionidae > Euwallacea > Euwallacea fornicatus. Next base: position 635,743 of record NC_089578.1, read on the forward strand.
GAAAAGAGGTGATTTTTATTCTGCTTGCAAACGCGTTTATGGCCATCTCCGAGTTAGCAATTCCCTTCCCGTCGAAATTTCATTCGCCAAAATGTCCAGATCTGTATACGTGAAGCTTGAAATGGCGAAGGTCATTTATTGCAATTAACTGAAGCTGAAGAACGAAAGTGGAACCCATAACGATAAACAAATTACTGTGGCCTGATCGATGGGGTTCGACTTGTTTATTGTTGAATGATGCAATTATTGAAATCCGTCTATTTTACTGTACATTCGTCGCGGGCGTTTAAGATTAGAATTTAGGGAAAATGTCAGAGAACAACACTGCTGGCAAACTAGAACAATCCGAAAGTGCACTTATACAAAACCATAGAGAAGGTAAAAAAATGTTGTATAAAGTGTTCTAATTTGTACATTTTTGTTAACTGTGTAATATTTTTAATTCTAGGAAATTTAACAGTGTCTGTGAATAAACTTAAATTATATTGTTATTTTGTAGTTTGGCTCCACCGGCGGTTTTAGAGATAAATGGTGCTCTGGATAAATCGTCCAACCGAGCTTAAATACGCCACTGTCTCTATCAGCCTCAGAGAGAGGCTGTTTCGAATCCCAAGCCGTGTCAGTCGTTGCGCAATGCGTACGTTGCTATACGTAACATGTGCGTATTCCTGCGTATTACTACGCACAGTATGGTTCCTTACTGTAAAATGTGAACAAAGGCAAAAATCAATGCCGGCGAAACTGTACGTTTCACTGTCGAGCAAGCCAGCTCAACCTGGTGATACGGAAGACAAGTTGCTGGTAACATTTTTGTCGATGTAAGTAAAACCGCTAAGAATTCCGGAGATATACGGGGTGTCCCGAAAAGCGGGCCTGTCCACTAACCACAGACTCTTTGAGGGTAAAGAAATCTAAGGGCAACAAATTGGACGTGTACTTTGCGAGGATGTAGACTTCAACGAGCGGGAAATTCTTTATATTTCAATTTAGCCATTCAAATGCTATGAAGGGGAAAAAGAAAATTCGAATTTAACACCTCTGTACATCTTTAAGCGTCGAGGAACGGGGCCGGAATTCGTTGCTACCTTTAGAAGCCTTTACGTTCGAACAATCTGCGGTTCTCCAATTGACTTCGTTTTTCCGGACACCTCGTGTGTTCTGTAAGAAGCTTTTAAAAGTTCGTCCCTATGAAATTTTCAAAGTTCACGTAAGCAGCTTTATCGATCTGATACGTGGTGGCCATTTTTAACGTATGCACACTTTATATTCCAAGTGCTAACATGGTAAGAGATTGGGGGGAGAGAAAATTCAGCAATTTAAATAATCTTGTAGCTGCACTTGTCCGGCACTTTTTCCAATTTCTTGTGGGCCGTAACCGGCCGCCCGGACACCGCGCCGAAGTGTCCGGCGTCCCGTCCGCCATCGTTTCGATTTCACTCGTGGGATAAATGAAATGCGAACGCGCTGCATACTATTAAAATTATTTTATTAATATCAAAAAATTAGACAAGTAATAATTAACATAAAAAGGCATACGAATTGGTTTAGGCCACTGAGTAGATTGTATGGCTATTAAGATTAAAGAAAATAGTAAATCAGTGCAACAATTGGTAGATTAAATTTCTTTTTTAACATCCAGACGTCCAAGGCGATGTATAATCACTGAACTAACTGTAACATATCATGTTCCTACGTTATCGGAAAAGAGGAATTAAGAACATCTTCCCATTAAAGAAACGATAAAGGGGCGACCATGGGTAATTCAATTTTTAGTCGGTCGCCCTTTACACATATCTAATATGCAGATTATTAATGGGTGATATAGTGCGTAAAAGGAGTATTACGTAACTATTTACATCAGCTTTAAAAAATATTAAAAATTCACATCCGACAACAAATTCATCAACCTCAATTAACAATTCAATATAGTTGTATTTTTCGTTAAAACATTTACAGGGAAGAAAAGTGGATCTTTTTAGGTACGTCATCTTTTTGTGAACAGAAAACGAGTGAACGGGCCCTAAAGACGATCAATAAAGGTGTTTTATTCGAAGTAGAAATTATGGTTACTTTAGTACGCATTTACGCGCTTGTTAAATACACACAAATATCAACAAACATATTATACGCATAAGATAAATGACTTTCTCTACGACCCCTCAAAGAAAATAGAACTCCCTCACTTCAGGGAAGAAACCGGCACTTTCGCTCTCGAGGGAGGGGGAAACGTTTTCCTCCCTAGGGAGGAAAGGTGTTGTCCCCCCGCGAGCCATAAACATCAATAACAATTGCTCCTTTTTATGCCTCGGCCGTAGAAAAATTAGACGCACACCACTGGAGGAAAGCGCCTTCAACTGCCTCGAATTTTTCGCGGGAGTGAATGTGGCCGTTTTCCCTCTCGCCGCGCAGCTAACTGCGCCTCATCACAATGGAAAAGTTTAGGCAAAATGTTGGAGGAAAGTTTCGTTGTCGCATAAAAGGTGATTTCAGGAGCGCGGGCGATCAATGCAATTAATGCACGGAGTCGTCCGGCGAAAGTTTGATCCTTCTCCAATCTCGAAGAATAAGTGTTATCTAGAGAATTCCTAAGTCCTGTTAAAACAGTTTTTGAGGAGGACGAATTTTTGTGTGAAGCCCCCCCTCCCCCCCACCCCTCGAACTTCACCCTTGTGCGCATCACGGCAACCCCCTGAAAAATTTTAAACGGCACCGTGGGCCACGTGGTACCTCAAATTAGAGGTTTTTCGAAGCTGCACTCAATGGTGCAGGGCCATTCAAAGTCGAGCGATTAGTTCCTGAGAAAACGAGCTGTAAACTTAGTGAAAAATTCAAAATCAACACAGTCAAATGGGACGTAAAAATGAAATAAAAGTTGTTTGTTAACAGGAAATCGATTCTGATTGGTCAGTTGGTTATTTTTATTTATTTATTTTTTTTTTTCTTTTTTCTTTTTACCAAAGACTTTGTGGGCACAAAATCGGGATCACATCAATTTCCCATCAACGAACAACTTTTTCCATCGCTCACGTACTATTTAACTGAGTTCGCATTGCAGTTTTTACGAAGTTTAAACTGGTTTTTCTCAAAAACCAACCGGCAGATTTTGAATCGCATTACATCATTGAATGCAGTTCTGACGGACCTTTAACCCGAGGTGCCACACGGACCCTCGTGCCATTTAAAACTTTTCAGAGGGGACGTTAGGGTGGAGAGGGGGGTCGAATTTTACATAAAAATTCCTTGTTTTTGAAGATTAAGGGGGAGGGGGCAACTTTCGTCGGACGACCCCGTCTAATGGTCAACACATACAAGCTATATCGATATTCTTCGAGGCAAAAGCCCAAATTTTCAAAAATCACACTAGAGATTCTTTCGAGAGCGCACGGGGGGCGAACAAGGCTGTTTGAAACGGCACTAAATCGAATTCTCTACGACAAGCCCTTTTTCAGACTTCCGACTTCCTTCCGGCCAAAGTTTAGTCTTGACCCAATGATTAATTTAACAAGTTGCGGAAAAGCACTTTTCCACGGCAAATTACACAAATACCGAACTTCTCCATATTGTAATTAGCGAAACGCCCCACAGCGGCCGTTTGTGGTTGGTGAACTGAGAGCAATTTTCGACGATTTCTTTTGACCGATACATTAAAATGGATTTTCCAATCAAAGTTCAACGACGAACAATTTTTCAGATCCTGCAGCTCTCGTCGCTTGATTGCTCGCCCTGTATAAGAAGTGTTTTACACCTTCGCCAAATTGTGAAGAAACTTACTGGGTGGTATTTGCACAATTTCACTTAATTTTTTTTTGTTTTGAACGCCGCATGGACTATCCAGCGACTTGCAACCTGGATCAATTCCATTTTGCCAGAACTAACCTGAACCGACCGATATAAACCTCTTTTCTCTTTCTCCGCTTAGGATATGGGGGTGGGAAAGTTCCGGTGTTGCTTCGCGGTGTGTTCCGACAGCCCGAACGTTCGACTGAGATGGGAAGAAGTGAAAAACGAGTTTTCAATATTTCCTGCTCCCGCAGGGTTTGCAAAGCGCAATCCAACATTTTGCCGACCACAACAGCACCTAAACGCCCCATTCGTTTTTGGCTTAACCCGACTGTACGACAATAACCGTAAGAAGCACACTAATTATTATTAATCAGTTGGCTGGAGCCTACAACTTAGAAACTGTTATCGGAAACTATAATGCGTAACATTTACTTACTTGAGCGCCTATAATTCGACTTCGGCAGCGTGTTTTAACGTCATAAGCAACTCTGAGATCGAAACTATATAAGGAAAATCTACTATGTCAATTCCACACCTCAATTTCAACAAAATTGGAATCGAGACACACGAAAAAGTGTGCATCCAATGATTCGGTCTAAGTTCTAAGATCATAAGCACACGTCTCGATGGGGATCATCCTCGGTCTCCTCCGCGTGCTGCTTCAGCAGAGGACTGCCATCAGAGATCCGCGTTTTGCTGCCCTTCTGACTGCCCCGCCCCGAGGGAAATGGGGGCGCCAGGGCTCCGCACGGCGTGCACGGCGCCGAACGGGAGAGCCAGTTTTTCGAAAACACTAAAAGATAACTGCTAAGGAGAATAGAGGAGGAGGATTGATGCGTATACCATTGGGGATGGTCTTATTCTGACTCTTCCCGGAATTGACAGTTTGCATTTCACCTAAAGGCATGTACATAGTTTTCGGCCTCACTCTGTGGAAGTAAGACCGCCCGTGGGCGGTGGAACTCGACACGGATGGCGGGTGCGGGCTCCTCTGGGCCGGCAACTGCTGGATTTTATCCAAAAGCTCGCGCATTTCCACCGTTGGGGAAGTAGCTCGCGGAGGGGAGTCTGGTGTGCCTAGCAACTCACTCATAATCACTGGAGAAATCACTACTGACGACTACTTACCTAAATTTGCCAAACTGCTGATGTCCGACCCTGTCATGCTGTTGGTCACCCCGAGGTCTTGCAGAATGGTCGTCGCCTGCGGATACGCCTGCTCGACCGAATTCGGGGCACAAATCGAGAGATTCAGGAGGGCTGAAAAGACTTCCTCATCCTCCGTCGAGTCCTGGCTGCGCTGAGGGGGCGGCCTTCGGGGTCTCAGCACGAGACGCTCTCTAGCCAACAAGGGCGGGCTTGTTGAAGCCGGAGCTGCTTTGTGCGCTGAAAATACAGGGTGTTCCAGTTTTAGCTCGTGCGACTCTAACGGCGCGTCGGAACGTCCCAAGACGATGCCAGTTTGCTATGTGAGCCTACGTCCGATAAGGCTTCGTTCGGCAGATACTGGGGGCTCAAATTTGATTTAAGAACTGGAAAGTATTAAGTTTCTTCAAAAGGGGGTAGAGCCTCCTCAACGAAATTTTGGAGGCGTCGGCGGCTACGTAAACGACGCGTACGTTTTACTTCAAAGAATTTTTTTTAGGTTTTCCAGTGGCGCGCCCACCTCCGTGTTAGGGAGTATATTTGTCAGAAAAATTGGTACGCTACTGGCTTTTCTGAAAATAAAAATTATTCTTAGGTTCCTAGTTCAATTCCGGTGCAATTTTTCTGGGGGGTGGGGGGGTTCGTCCATCCCCCAGTAAAAAAATTTAAATAATTTTAATGCACGTTTAGTTTGTTTATATGTGAATGCTAATTTGATAGCAACATACATTGATACGTACTGAATAATAACTTTTGGCGTGGAAATATTCAATATTCTTTACTTTTACAAAAATGTGGCGGATCCTGTTCCATTTCTTCCAAAATTTCCAGTGGAATGTTGGTGCCAATACGTTCTGGATACCAAATCAACGTGCATTAGAATTATTTAAAATCTTTTTACCCGACGACGGTAGGCCAGACGAAAAAATCTCAAGGGGGGCCACTTTTCCCGAATTTTTATTTTCAAAAAAGCCAGTAGCGTACCGCTTTTTCCGAAAAAACATCCCCTAACCCGGAGGTAGCCACCGCAAAAGCTAAAAAAAAATATTCTTTTTTAACCCTGAAACATATGGGCCGTTTATAGTCGCCAACGCCTCCGAAATTTCGTTAAAAAATCTTCAGCCCTTTTTGCAGAAATTTAATATTTTCCACTATTAAAGTTAAACTTGAACCCCCCGTATTCGCTAAAGGACGCCCCGTGGGACGTCGGTTCATGCGGCCGACCGGCATTACTTTCGGACGTCCTACACGCGGTCAAAGGCGCGCGGGTTAAAACTGCAACACCCTGTATAAACGGAATATTCGACGAAGCACGGCTCCTCAATTAGAACAGTACCTGCTTTTGATTCTTCTCTTCTGTCTTGATTTCCAGTGGCAATACATCTATTATTATCACCGTTATTTTGATTGCAGTTGGGGGGGGACAGTCCTAGATGGATCCCGGCAATCTGCGCTCCTGAGTTTGAAGGAAGCTTCGGTTGTTGGGAGACGCTAGGGCTGTGTTGCAGAACCTGAACATAACAACTCATTGAAACTTCTCACAAACCCCAAGCGACTGAAGTCTGTGACACGTGGAGGAGATTGTTGAACGAAGAATAATCAACGGAGCATTCAACGCGCGATAATTAAGTCTGTTACCTGGTGGTACTCAGTGGTAGCACTAGAGACCGACGAGGTACTGCGTGGAAGTCTTCGCTCGGAGCTCGAAGGGCTGGGGTACGCAGGCGAATCTAACACTAGTTCCTCTAAACTGGCCACATTAGAATATGTCGGCGGTACCAAATTATTAGCCTAGAATGGTTCGTTATAGGTTCATCAACAGTGGAAGGTCCGACAAAGTTCGATTACCTCAGTCACAGCATTGCAAAGGAAACTGGAACTGATCGAGTCGTTTGTGCTTGTAGCCGAAAGGGAGCCTGCGGCCGAAATGCTTAAGCATTAGAATCGAATAAGAACGTGTGATCAAGATATAGAGGAGGCCGAAGTCTCTGCGAACCCGTCAGCAGGTCCAAACGTGAGCATTTAACCCAAACCGACTTCATCTAAAAGTTCCCGGTTTTCAAAATACAGAGCGTCAAAGCCAAACTGAATAATTTTTTTTTCATTTCTCGAGTAATATCCGAGTCTATCAGCATTCGCGGAATCCCCTGTGTCATACCTGGGACGCACTGTATAATGCGAAACAATAGTCTAATGCAGTGGGGCAAATGCTGAAAACGACCGTTCGGGCAAACTGAGGATAATTCACTGAAGTCTTAATTAGTTTAATTAATAACCGTACGGAACGAACCCGCCCTAGCCACGGCCCCGGAAAAGCTACTAAATATAGGGTGTTGTTCGATAAAATTTCAGTTTTAACTTCAATTCGAGCCCAAACTGTCCCGCAGGATGACCATGTCCCCCCATTGCGCCGCAAGTACGTGACGCACTTGCTGACTTCAACCTAGAGTAACTGGAACTGCCGCATGCGGAGCTTGGCGGTGCATAGGCAACCAGACATACATCGGAAAATATACCCCATTTAAACAGTAGCGCGGTTTAACCGGGCGCAGAGCGAAAGGAAACGTTATTTATTGGAGGATTGGGGGCCTTAAAAATTCAAAATACTGCAATTTAATAGAGCTTCGATTAAAAGTGCTTTTGAGCGACGATCATTTATCTACCTTAGGATTTGAGAGGTTTATAGAGCTCTAATTTAAGGCCGATAGCTCAGCACAGATTCTTCAGGTTTTGACGCAATTAATTGGTGAGATGCTCAGGAAATTAAAAATAGCCCTCAATGATCTATAGTTGCCTAGAACGGCCTGTTTGAAGCAATATACCTAACGAACCTAATAAATAACCCCACGGCACAGGCTGCTATTACGCGTCTTAAAGCAACTAGAGAGCAATTAATAGTGGGAGAATAGGTATTCTCTCATATAGGAGAATAAGGAGGGAATAGGGTAGTCTCTTTATCGAACATGGGGCAGAGTTCCCACGTACCAAGAGCCTCGTTATTGATCTCAGTGCGCATCCGCGACCACGGTGACACACCTATGTCCACCCAAGATAGTCCACCGCCTTAACCAGCCGTAAGGGTCAGAGAGAAGTTGAACATAAAAGTTATTCAGTTTCTCAGGAAATTTTATATTTTTTTATTTTACTGGGCGGCCCAGAAAACCGCGACGAGACCAAATACGTTTTTTTTTCAAGCGGAACACCCTATATAATGTTAAGGATGCTAGCTCTGCTTGTAGTTATAGGTATTTTTGTTGCTGCGAAGCGGGAAATTTGTTTAACAGTTTTTGGGTTAATCCAGTAAAGGTCGCAGGAAAAATGAGGTTCTGGAAATTCTCAATAGGTCCACATTAACTGGATTGTTCAGTTGAATACAAGGGGCGGTTCTACTAGAGTATGTTTCCAATTTTCGAGGAATTTTATACAGTTTCAAAATTTTTTTTTTTTATTTTCAGGTTTCAAGTGCCTCAAACACGTTTTTTTTTAAAGTGAGACACCCTGTATATAATAAATTCCTCTTTCAATTCTTTTTCAAGCTATGCGTATGTTGTGTTTGATATTTAAACCGAAGATATCTTACATGCATCGCTGTTCAATACCATAAATCAACATTTTTTTAATTAATATAACTAATTGCATATTTATTGTTAAATTTACTTACAATTGTAAAATTGTATTATTTAACTAAAAAAGTATTAACAAATTGCCCGATAAATGTGTAATTAGTAACTTAAATAGAAAAAATCATCATTAGTAATGTTAATCAGCTAAGTACGGAAAATCTTCATTTATATAGATATATACAGGGTGTTCCTTAATGATGTGCGGATCTTTTAATTCTGCATGAAATAACAATGATGGTTTGCCGTATAAACCATGTTTCAACAACTTAATAGTCGTGTCCAAGAGATTAAATATCTTTTCCGATCACATAAATCTCGTCCCCTAACGCCCGCAGGACGAATGCTCCTTATGTGTTGACGTAGGCCTATAAACGAAGGACTTTGCATAAAGTCCTTCCTTTATAGGACTTTGGGGGCATGCGCACTTCCTCTGAAGGCACATGCCTGCAAAAGGAAAAATCTGACGAACTTAAATCCGGTGACCGGGGAGGCCGCGACTGTGCTCGATTCGAAAAAACGCGAACGTTTGAAGAAAGTCAGTGGCGCATGAATAACAATAACAACCCCAAATGACATGCGGAATTTCGACAAAATCGGCTGAAGGATTACTGAGATTTTGACGAAAAAACTATTAAAAAAAGAAAAGTTTGACACCCTGTATGTTGGAAACTGAGCGCTGCCGGCCTTATGTTCATAAAAACTTGTCGTTTTAGAATATCTCGAGGAACCACCCCCTGAAGCTTGACCACGTACTTATCAGCTGCACAGGCACTTACCGATTCTAATAAAACTCCTAAAATACTGAAACAAATATCCAGTGGAACTGTTGTTGTTCTTTATTACCGGCTCAGCGTGGCAGCTGATCACCAAAGGGTACATATCAGGCTTAGAGGTCACCTAAAACATCCCTCTTAACTCTCTTCACCGTTAACTTTCCCAGATGGGCGCCTACCTCAGAATAAGGCGGCGGCGGCGCCTGGAAATTGTTACAGCTGCTATATTGAGGGGGCGCATAGCAGGACCCTATGGAGTCCGGCTCGGAGCAGGTCCGGTTCCGGTTCGCCCCGGTCCTGCAGCACAGGCCCCCCTGGCTGTGCTTGCGCCACAAGGAACAGGCACACAGTATGCCCGCGATAGTGGCCGTTACGGCCAACCAAAAGTACCTGTAAGGTGACGTTAGAGCTGTCGAAGGGGCCACAGGGTGTTCGTTCCCAGAGCTCAACTATGGGGACCTCGGTGTGGGGCACGAGGTTTTTTACTTCCCTCTTTAAGGCGCGGAGCTGTCGCACGTTTCGGTCGTGGACGCCCATCATCAACTTTCTCCTCTCTTAGGGGAAGTCGGTTCCGACCATTTCCGAAAGTCAACGGGACTCTCACACGGGACAGTCTCGAACTTGAAATTAAGCCCTTTGGTCCCCTCCGGCATAATGCATGGTGGCCGAGATCCGCATGCTTGAGTTCCAGGAACGGACACCCTATATAACGGAGGTCCTGTACCAGTGTCCGAGGAACAAGGGATTGGCAAACACGTTTCCAGTCTGTAGCGATGGGGACCGGGTCAGAGAGGGTTCCAACAGGTAGCAGCACCCTTGCTGGCAGCATTTCTTCGGCGAAAGACAAGTGTAGTGCCCTCCATCGCACTTGTTGGGCGTTCCTTGCTGCGAAGTGATTTCCAGGTAAAATTTTGCAGGGGCGCAACAGGGGGATGACATGATGCGAATCGAAACGCGCAACTTGGAACCCAACGATGGAGGCTTCGCCTCGTGATTTTTTCACATTTATCGTTCACCACGGTGAGGGTTTGGTCAATAACTTTCTTGGGCTCTACATCGCTTATGCTTGTTCTACACTTCATTGGTCAGTTAATGCGTGAATTCTAACAGTTCGGCCCTTCAAGAGGAATTTATGGGCCCTTGTGAGATAGAGAGTCTTGCAATTCGGACTTGAGTGCCGGCCTACCCGAGAGCGTGCGCGCGCGCAGGGTAGTCCACGTAGGATGGCCCACCATCCTGTCTCACAAGCCGCAAAGCTCAGAAAAAGGTTTAATATAAAAGTTAATAAGTTCTTCGGGAATTTTTATATTTTACTGGGTGGTCTGGAAAACCGCGGCGCTACAAAAGTCATTTTTCACACCGTGTGCCCCTGTATCTCCGAAACGAAGCGAGTCCGGACCTAACTTAGTTCGTCCTAAATGAGTCTTTTTGTCACCTCTAGATCCCCTGAAAGTTTGTCGGCATGTTTGTCAAACACTCAGTATAACAATAAAACTTTTTTTCTAAACCGTTTGAGGTGGAATGGCGGACAATCTTACGTGGGACACCCTGTACATAGCTCGATGCCAGTAAAATTCGGACGATTTAAACAACCTTTAGTGGTAAAATACTACATAAAACACTCACAGTGGTCATAAGTCCGGGGGTCTTGGTGTTATTGGAATTAACAGCGATGAGGGTGTAGAAGCAGCATAAGACTGTCGCATGGCACCTTATTTTGCGGATCTCAACCTCGGGGTTGGCCAATACGAATGGAAGACGGGGAACTATGAACAGATCAATCCATTAATATCGCTTTAAATTTCACAACTCAATTACCTTTGTAAAATTATCAATTTCCGTTTGTGCACGAATCGTTCAAAAATCGCAAAATACTGATTAGTTTACACAATTCCTATGCGGGACAAAAACAATAATCGCGCTTACGCAACACATACAGGGTCCGCCTTCGGCGGCCGACACAAACGGTAAGCGGAGAATTACGAGTTCGATGTATCTCTGTCCAGCGGAAAAAACTTGACGCCGTAAAAGAGTTCCCAACTTGATCTCGCTTCCGGTCAAACCGGAAGCTGGCCCGTACTTCATACTTTTTTAAATAGAACACGGCAGCTGGTTTCGTGGAAATGGTTTTTCGTCGAAAACAAAACTAAGTTCCACAATAAATTGCAGCACCGGTTCCCTGTGGGTTTTGGTTTATTCAGATGTGAGCCCTTGCAGAGCTTAAAACTCAATTATCCGCCGAGCTGGCTGGCGTAAGTTGGCGAGATCGACCTTAAATTACTGGAAAAATATTTTTAAAAGTTATTAAAAAGAATGATCAAAATTTGAATTTTTTTAATTAAAAAAAAAACTAATTTGTTTCCAAATTCCCTGACACCCTGTATATGGGTGTTGTATGTATTTGTGTATCCTGTGTGCGCAGGGAACCAGAAGTCGCGCATGAATTCATTAAAAACTTGAGAAATTATCGCTTTAAGTTGGACATTTTATGACGTAACACACACGTATACAGGGTGACCCATGTAGTAGGTAAACATACTTTTTCATTTTTTTTTTCTATGGAGCTCAGGTTAGTTCAGGTTAGTTCAGGTTAGTTACGACTTTTTGATGTATTTGAGATATTCTGAACGCTTTAATGCAACATCTCAATGTATAAAAAAATTAAAAAAAAAACTACAAAAAATCATAATAAAAACAGACCTACTGATAGCTAAAAGATAACAATATAAACTGCTAAAATCGAATGCATTAAACGTCGGAACTGTGCCCCATTGACTTCCCGAGAGTGGGCAGGCCGCAGTTCAAACTCCTCCGGAACTTTTCTCGTCCTCTGAAGAGGTGTTTGTTGAGCTTCTTGAGTGATTTCATTTCTTTAACTCTTCCATTTTGCTGGCCTCACTTAAATACCCAGCTAACTCCATAAAAAAGTCCATAGGGGTGAGGTCGGGCGGTCGAGCAGGCCGCCCTGATTGCCCCGTCCCTCCAGCCCGTCGAAAAAAACGAAATAAAAACGTTCACACTTGAGATATGTGCGGAATTTCTCAAAGAGCCCGGAAACGGCGCGGTGCACACGGGGTTCCATGAGAAAAAAATGAAAAAGTGCACTCAAGTGAAGCACGGGCCAGTTTCCGGTTCGACCGGAAGCCGCATCAAGTTGTGAACTTTTTTACGGCGTCAAGTTCGGTTCGCAAAACGAAGATGCGTTAAACTCGCGACTTTCCATATGCGGATCGTGTCGGGACGCACAGACGGACCCTGTATGACAATGGCCTGATAAACGATATAATTTCGCAACGCAAAACCGCTAATTTTCCAATTAATCCGCAAGATAAAATCGTCGGATAACTTTTTAGCTGGTTCGACACGGCTATCGGGAGCATCTTGTAGCGACCCTCCCGTCGCCCCTCGGCCCCTTTGGGTACATTAAAACAGGAAATGTGTCTTTTGGAAGCGTGCCAGATAATTTTGGGGAGCTCATGGCCAAGTTCTCTGCTCAAATAAAATGCACGGAAATTTGGCATTATTGGACTGCACACATCCACTGCGCTTGCAGCATAAATTTCCTTGAGCTGAAGCTGGTCAAAGCAGTGCTGCTGATGATTTCTGAGGCGAGAAGCTACTCATTCCATTACACGCCATTTTTCCATCGCCCTAATGGAGATTTCTTAATCCACTTGCGGCGACTCAACTGTGGATTATTCCATCTGTCTCGGGTTAGAGCCCACGGGCAGCCGACGTGTCTCAGCAGAGCAGGTACGGGGCTACATATTTTATGAGGGTGAAATTATTAGTTCAGGGCTTATTCACTTTGCATTGGGGCCACTTAACGCGTTGTTTGTTGGGGCTAAAAGACTGTGCCATTGTTAACGACGTCGCATTTCTCCAGACACGCTGATGGCCTCGCAAGAGCTGACTTGTATTGACTCGGCCGTTCTAGTTTTCTCTTGTTTACCTCGGCGATTCCCTTCCCGACGCAAAAACATGTTATTGGAACTTATGATAACGTGTCAAGTGTCTATTTTCGCATCTACACGCGTGACGCTCACGATTAACGCTCATGGGAGCGCGGGCGAAGTACTGCCACTTTTCGAAATTTTAAAGGCCGCAGAAGCCCCGACTTTCTGGCAGGAGCAGCGGTCGAAAGCCCCCCGAGTGACCTCTCGAAAGGCAAAGCACGACTTAATGCCTCGAGACTGCAAAGGCTCATTGACGCAGAGAGACGCGAAAAGAGGTCACGACCATGAGACTGCAATTAAACAAAATAATCATCCGAAGAACAAATCCGGCGCAGGGGACACGAAGTCGTCTAACATATCGTTCGAGTGGGCCCCGCGCTCCTTACATAACCCCCAAGTGCCCCCGAGGCGATGCACCTATTCAAAACCATTGCAACCAACCTCCGCTTCATCTCCGCGACGTTCCCCCCTTCACGGCACGCACCGCAGGACACCAGAGACTGGACACGGACATGGACTCACCTGACTTTGCATAAATGGGTGATGGCCAGTGCGAAGTCCTAAATCTCGCCGCACATCCCCAATTTGCCACAAAGGATCCCGGAATTAGGTCTCCCGAAGGGTCGTCGTTGACGCGCGCCTCACGACCGACGCCATCGCACTGTCCACCGCCGAGGCGTCGTGACGTAACGCGGTGGCGCCGATTCGCCGGCGCCGCAATTTGCGAATCCGTCGCAAAAGGGCCGAGGCAGGGTGGCCAAGATTTCGGGCTGATGCTGCACCCCTCGTGTGTGCGTTTACTCCGTTTCTACGTTTGTCCGTTAAGTAGGGCACCGGTTTGAGGGAAAATGATGTCCGATGTCCAATGCGACCCTGAAAACCGAAAATTGCCCATCACGCCGAGGAACCGAGGCAAAGACCAATTCAACCCATAGCCGCGCTTAACGTGGTCGGTACCCGTTGGTTCAATCTGTAGAGATTCCTAATTTTTGCAGGATCGAAAATAATCGCCCCTCCACCCTTATACAGGGTGAATGTGGCGAGTGATCGCTCGACTGTTTGATATAAATCACACAAGAATGAACGAAACGAATGATAAAAAGCAGCAAATCCGATAAAATCCAAATCTGCGCTTCCTGCAGCGAAGTACCCACATGCACCGTTCCCACATCTACACGTGTAATTATAGAAAACTCATTTGTAACCGTGACGTAACGACGTAATCATACATTGTGAAGGCTTCCACGGCCGGTCAAATTGCACTTCGGGTTCTGCAGCTGTACAAATTTCTTCCTGGTACTTCGTGAACATCTACAAATCGCTAAACTTCGCAAAGCAACAAGCGAAATACTGAGGCGACAACCGCATCCTCCGTCGTATTTATACGAATGTGCGCGCTTGCGCAGCGGCTGGAGACACTCCGGCGCACGCCGTTACCGACAGTGTAGGTATCCCCAGTTCAAGTGAGAGAGGGACCGTACACAACGTTCGACACGCCCACGCGACAAAGACTAACGAAGTGGGCGGAGTCAGTAACTTGCACGCGCAGATTAGTATCGATGCCTCCGCTCGTGCGGTCCTTCTCCCACTTGCACAATCCGTATGTTTCCACTCAAACTGATTATGCCTGTCTATATCGCTCATTTAGTCGGGTCAAAGCGACGCTGATGGAGTCCGAAGGAGCCAGCTGCGTTCGAAATTGAATTGCTTTGACGAAATTGACTAGCACTCTAACTTGGATAAATATGTCCGTACTTCCAGCTGATGTTCGAGACCAAAGGAAGTGGCAGTCGCATTGTCAAGAACGTAATCAGTGTTTAGGTAAGTGACTTTTCCACGATAAATCTGGGTCGAGTGTCTCCCTTCCAATCGAAGTTATCGTCCTCGTGCGGAAGTGCCTCGATAATTAGTCCAGGGCAACATGTGCAATTTACTCCTTGCAGCCTAGACTAAGATTATACTGTAGTATATTACAGTTTGTTAGAGCATAGATTAGAGTGTATTTGCTCAGCTGCCCACCACTACAGGCACATGCACATATTATAAACAAGACTTGCGGTCAGTTTCCGACACTGGTCGCACGGGAGGACACTCCCTCCGTTGCCCAATCGGCTTTAGTAACGTTCGCTGGGTATGAGGACGAAGGGACAGGGAAAAACGTCTTGGACCGCGGCTTTATGACCTCTTGCAACATAATAATTAATGTACATTTGTATCGCAGTTTCGTTTTATATTCCGTAACTAGTGTGTTTAATGAATAAAAAACGACGATTTCAACGAACCATTTATTAAATAATCATTCTATATAAGTAATCGTTCAAAAATTGACTAAAGGTCTTATAGGATTGTGCCGAACCCACAGCAAAGCGACGACCTCCACCTCTATTACTGAACGTTAATGTCCTGTAAGGTTCCGCACGCATCCAGGACAAGTTCGGCCAGTTTGAGCAGCTCCCTTTCATTAGCACCCATGCAGTCCAGGGCGTGTTTTGCCAACGTCTTTATATTGTTAAGGTCACTCGGTGAGCACCAGAAACCGGTCTAAATGACATATCATCGATGAGTCATTAGCTTGAGACACTCATTGGCTCTGCGCTTACCACTGACTTCAGGTACCTGCTCAATATCGGCGATAGAGCGGCGATATTCTCGCTCAAGTTAGGAGACGACGAGAGGTATTGAGACAATCGATTGGTCGCGACTTTCAACAGTTCCTCTCCTAACAAAGGGCGGTCGCTGATTGCAGGGATTAAGTCCTGAGCAATTAAGTCGTAGCCGTTCATGTAAAGCTGCGCAATTTGGAATCTGAAATACGGTTTGGAATCAGCGATGAATTAAGGGAAACTCGAGTAAAGGTGCCTCCTGAGGCTGTCGACGCCCAGGTTCCAGATCCGGGCCAACGTCAGGCATTTGTCCATCCACTCGACGTGCTCCTTGCAGTAAATCTGACCATTTTCGTTCAGAGAAACCGTCTCTAAACTGGCCGTAATAATTTTCCTTAAGAACTGATCTCTCGAGGAATTGATCTTCAAATCTGACTTGTTCCAATTGATTTCCACCTGCTGTTGAAAATCTGCAATTTCGCACTCAACAATTGTGACTCCGGCCATGAACTGTGTTTTACCAGTGAATAATAAGTTGATCAAAGACGCCTCAAAGAGGCTGTTGACGGGCTTGGAGTGCTTGACTGTAAACTTGGTCATCATGTAGAGCACTAAGCACAGCTGATAATGGAGATGGACCAGGTCGAAATCGACCTCCTTTTGGTTAACGGCGAGTTCTATCAAAGCCTGGGGACCTCCGCTCTCCCATATGGCCTCAAACTTTAACTCCCGCTTTACCAAACCGCAGTTCTTTTGCAGTACTTCCAGATGCGAGTCCATGAATTCGACGCATATTCCTGGAAAATTAGTCTCCAAACGATGCTCACGGCCCTAATGGGACTCACCGATAAACGCCACAATTTGTTTATCCGATAACCCAGTATCTTGTTGGCACAGCCGGTCTTTCGGCAACTTTCCGACCTTATTGATCAACTTAGTGCTACTCTCCACGACAATCTTTAAATGAGCGTTCCAAACCAGCTGGAACAGCCCCATTTTGACGCCCGTGTCTGGCACCGAATTTAAGCATTTCAACGCGGCCCTTAAATTATCAATGATCGCAATCTCTTTACGCCAGGCTAACGCGTATTCCCAACACATGTTGGCCAGCAAATTGCTGACCTCTAAACTATAAGGAAATTGCTCCTTTAGTAGGTTCAAGTACTTGAAGACGGCCTCGGACTTTACTTGGTCGATCGACTCTAAGTGCATGCCCTCTGATATTTGATATGCGGTCATTTGTCCTGCAAGGTCCCCTACAGGTGCGTGCGTTTGCTCGTCATCACCTAAAGATTAAAATCCGACGTTTTAGCGCCATGCACCGGGCGTTCAGTATTACAAGGGGAAAACTTTAGTCGGGTTCCTGTTAAAGAGTGGTACTAGTTTGCTATGTTTCTGAATCTGCAAGGGCCCCTGCGCCGACGCAACAAGTCAAAAAAGCTCAAAAATATAATTTCCCTTCAGATTGGTGGAGCGGGAAAAATCCAACAAACGCTCAGAACGGAAATCTCACACTTCCAGTCCTGAATCGAAGACCCTGTATGGCAAACTAGTTTTCGACGCAGGCTACACGATTAAAAGCTTCCCGTTGCAATACCCCGATCGCATTCCCAGGCAAGTACCCACCTGCCTGATTATTCATAAAAATAATCTCATTTATTGTAATGTTGTAAGGGTCGACCCCACAGGAAGTGAGCCACTGAGCGGTCAACTCGCTCACGCACCCCTTGCCGCCCTCTAAGATATATCGCAGACTTACTGGAACTTTGCTGTGAGTGAGGCAAGGTAACGAGGGGTTCCGAATTGCAGGGCTGATCGACAAAATTATGCAAAGCATCGAAACGTCTTCCAGCTTCCCTGCAAGACGTTGATGGGGCTACAATGCAGTGTATAAGGTTTTCATAGAATACCTATTAACAAAGACCACTGGACATTTTCCTGCGTCAGCACTTCGATGTTTTCCTCGTCCTGTGCAGCTTCATACTTCTGGACGACATTCTTGCACAGAATCGCGGCCATCAGGGCCGGAAAAGGCCTGACGTTGTTCGCCAGTTTTTCCCTTATGTTTTCCCAAAATAAAGATATATCGTCCTCGTCGCTGATTGGGATGTCTTTGTCCGCGATTTTCATTAAGACACCTATAGTTTTCAGAAAGTTGGACATGTCTGCTTCGAGGTTTCGAGTGATGTCCAAAGGCCTGTTCACCCAGAAATCGATCACTAAGTCGAAGAGGTCTTTCACCGGGAGGCCGCATGATTTGAGGGTTGCGAACAAGGTCTCAAAGTTACGTTTCTTGCCTAATATATAGCTGCTAAATATCACCTAAAACAACTTTGACTATCACTGGTTTGCTAGAAAGACAGATGAGTTAAATTCAAAGTTACGTCTGCCAATAATTAAAATACTTCACGAACACCTACCTCAGAGGTTTTAAATTTCTGGTGCTCCTCAATAGCAGGCTTCAGCGTGATAGCTGCTTTTGTCAGCTCAAAACTGCCCAAAAAATCTGACCCACTAAAGGAGGTTTCGCTTGAAAATCTCACATGGGGGGTCTTCAAATCATTGTCGCTACTAGAAATTGCTAGGTCCAGTAATTTTTGCAAGCCGCTTAAGTCTCTAGGATCCAAATTTAACTTCCCATTCTCTGCCTCATCGACAGCAGCAACTTCTTCGTTCGCATCATGATCGTCATCAGCAGAGAACACATAGAGCTCCAAAATAACTTTAATATTTTTACACATCACGTCAAAACTTGCAGCTTCGCTTTTGCCTGAGGCTTGGGATAGAAAGTAGTCCACACACCTTAAAATCCCTACAGTTGACATGTCTTTGCAGCTAAGCAGCAACTCTAAGGTTTGCATTTTAAGCTCAATTGTCTTTAACTCCGTACAAATATTGTAGACTTCACTTTCCAGGTATTCGCCTGTTTTAATGCTCTGTCTTAGTTTCTTGTACAAGTGGATGTCTCTGGCGCGAACGCTGTTTTTCTCGGCCAAAGAGAAGTGAAAGGGCACCAATATCTCCCGTATTTGGCCATCTTTGTCCAGGAAAATGCAGGTGAATTGGCAAACGTACCGCGACTTCGTGGTAACAGTAAATCCCATGAGGCCATGAGTTATGTACAGAAGTCTGCTGCATTTCGACGTGGAGAACGTGGCGATTTTAGTGCCGTGCTGAATGGTAAATATTTCCAAAGTTCCCTTTTTGGGAGAATAAATCGCCAGAAAGGTAGCAATTTTGTTGCCTAGCCGATGCTTGGATCTCCTTTCATCTGGAACCTTTGATAATTCTAAGTGCGATGATTGCGTGAGGGATGAAATCATTTACTTGCAGAAATGCGCACTGCGCCTCTCGATAGCCCTTGAAAACTTTGAGCACTACCCCTTTATAGGAATCGACCAACAGAACTCTGCCCAAAGAATCAGAGACGGCTGCAAGTTTTTTCGTGGGAGATAGAACGATAGCTGTAGAAGTACGCCGGAGATCCGACAGACCGAAGCGAAGCCCCATATTATCCACAGGCTGCATGGCGATTGTTATCTCATTTTGCTCGCTTTTGGTGCCCGTTAGCCAACCCCTAAGCATTGAAAGCATACAACAAGATTTACCAGGGAGTAAAAAGGTAACCAAAAGGCCAAATTATTTCTAATTTGTCAGTTTTAACTGTAAATAAATTTTTATAGAAATTTACTTTATGTTAAAGTTAATACTGCATTGGTAATTCAGCCCTTAAAGCTGAAGTTAACTTACGGCAAGGCTAATTTTAATTTACTGGCCACTACTTTGGCAACATCACTGAATACTGGTTGATTCACACCTTCCAAGGCATAATGGTACCCTATAAATAACATATATCTACAATATGATAAGAATAACGTCCAACCTGGGTGGCAGTAATGTTACAATTACCACATGCCATTTTATTATTAAAAAAAAAAATCATTAAGGAAAAGAAGAAAATCACAAAAATCCTTGCCTAAAAAGGGCTTTGATCCTGCAGCCAATACTAAAGTACTATTAGGAGCAGTACTTCTGTACTTCGCATCGAATCCCCCACAAACTGCGGCGGTTAACAGATGGTCAAACGTATTCGACATATTAAGGCCTACCACAGCCACATCATTAATCAAAGCCTGATCTTGAAATCCCCATTTTCTAACGTTAAGGGGCAACGGTTTAAACTCCACAGGGCTGCCTTTTGCCTGAACTAAAAGACACTCCAATAATGATTTTTCTATAATATTTTTAAGAGCACCTCTACCTCTGGCCAGTTGCGTTCTAAACTGTCTTAAATTCTCAAATAGTTGCTGCCCAATGATAACACAAACATTGCTCTGATAATGTATATATAACTCTTCAGGATTTAATTCTGGACACAAATCTGGTCTAGGACTGTGCTGGCTTTGGCACTTAACACTTGTAATGTTTTCATTGTGGAATTGTTCTTCTAATAAAAGATCCCCACTGTCAGTATAAAAACGGACATATCCAGAGTCAAAACCTGAATTAAACATTGAGGGAGCTGCAGCATAATGCAAAACTCAGTAAAATTAATATACCTAAAACCACGCAAATCCAATCGGGCCCCACATGGGAACTGTTATTTTCATCCACAATGGGAAGGCACAATATGTCCCTCACTTTATCATATGCATGAATTGAATCTGAAAAAACTATCTGAAACGTACTTGAATCTGTCAAAGAGTCCCATTTAGAATTCAAGAGAACCAGTCGTCTGTCATTGGCGAGGGCAATTAAGTCCCCAGTAGGGGATGCAGATATTTTACAGGAATGTAACCAAAAATCGTTTCCTGAAAAAACGAAATTACGAATAACTCTAAGTGTGTTATTCACGAAAGTTTTGCCAACTAAGTATTAATTACATAGCTTTTGTGATAACTGTCATGATGGCAATTATCACACATCGAATTTTCATGATAGAAGCACAGCCACATGTAACTATTAAGACGGCTCTTGTGAGAGTACTTTCATGAAAGCATTATCAAATTGTTTACAAACATTCTGGATATCTTTTGGATTATAAGAGCTTAAAATGTCCTTATGCGTGCAATTTTTACCTCTTTTATCATCAGTGGGGAATAGGCACCTTCGAATAGAGGGTATGTCTTGTATGGAAGCAGTTACACGTATTTCACATGACATGATGTGAAATTAAGTTTAACGTTTGAATTTGCACATCCCAAAGGAGTCCTGATGGAGTTCTTGAAGTAATTTTAGTTTAAAACATAAAATTATACAATTCTAACAATAAGTTTATTTAGTATTGATAAATAAGTTATTTTCAAAACAAAAACATGTCACTGTCAACATTGGCATCTGCCATCAGACATCAGTGACGCCTGTCAGTGGGCATCGAGTAGTAGGAGTAGTAAAGGGAAACTCTGACTGTCTGCTTTCGCCTCTTTTTACCTTAAAAAACCCACCAGTACCACCACTTTAGCACCTTTCCAAGCTAATCTTAGATTGTAAAGATCAAAAACATGCTTAAAAACCTGATTTGAAAGTATGAACTATGTGGTGTGGTGCAATGCAGTGTACTGTTAAATCTGTCAACACTGCGGTACAGCATAACCTCAATTGCAAATTTGATAAGAATCAGCTGTTTTGCTTGTTACCAAATGCCCATCGTTTCTAAGCGGTGTTTGAGCGAGCAATGTTCAGTGTTCTTTATTTGGGTATCAGTATCCAAGTCCAAAAGTTCGAATATTTAGGTAAATTAGTTCAGGTTATTTTTGCAATTAATTATTTCGTTAATAATAGAATTAAATTTGGGCTATTTCTGCTGGGGACCAGTGTACGTTTGGTACCTCCAATTGGTATATTTGATCCTCATCCAAACCAACGAATGGAACGAGGAAGAAACATACCAGCTTGAGGTAACAAACCTTTATGTACTGTAAAGGACTTAAGCATCGATACATACTTCAACTACTTGATCAGTTTGGTTGTCTTGTGTAATCCTCCAAGTCCCCAGACCAGCTATTTTCAATAGAACTATTGAGATAACAGACATAACAAGCAAGATTTTAGATAGAAATATTGTTGCATTTCAAAGGGAGACAACGAGGGACCATATAAATTTTTTGTCAGTTATTTCAGCTTGTGCATTTGTCCAATCTGCTATGTTTTTCTTTATATATATATTATACTAGATTTCACCCATCTATCTATTAGTTGCGAACTTTCACTTAAAAAAAATTAAGTTATTTTGACATTTATGGTATTTTTTAACTAGAATTTGTGAATAGTATGTGCATTGTAGCTACAGACTGAAAAAAACTTGTTTCTACCAGTCCTTAGCTGCTTGTGCGGAATAGGAGGCATTCACAGATTTGTGAACAAAAAATGTGGCAGTCCTATTATCGTCCCTTTAAAATCTTACTTAAAATTTATCAACATTTATCTGCATTTGATGGTCCCTGATTCCAAGATCAATTTAAAATTTGTAGTTTGGGGCAATTTTAAAACATATAATCACATATACCTATTGTACATACAGAGACGAAATGAGCTTTCAAAATGTAAAAATAACCATTCTCTATGGATCACAAACGGGAAATGCTCAAGACGTTGGCGAACAACTATGGAGAGAATCCAAACGGTTTTATTTTCAGAGCTGTGTAAAACCGTTAAATGATTTTAACATTACTCAAATAGCTCAAGAGCGCTGTATCATTTTCACATGCTCTACGACAGGCCAAGGTGAGGAACCAGATAACATGAAAATATTTTGGAAGTTTCTATTGAAGAAAAGCTTACCAAGCAACTTCTTAAATCAAATGAAGTAAGCATGAATCGACGCCAGAAACGGAAGTTGAAAACATGCAGCAAACAATACAAGAGCTAAATCGCTTTTAGATTTGCTGTTCTTGGACTTGGCGACTCCAGCTATTCCAAATTTAATTTCGTGGCCAAACGTCTATATAAGCGGCTGTTACAGTTGGGTGGGGAGCCATTAATAGAATTGGGTTTGGGGGATGATCAGCATGACTTTGGGTATGATGCAGTAGCTGACCCGTGGATGGAAAAATTGTGGATTAAATTAAACAAAGTGTATCCCTTGCCCCTACATATTGCCCCTTTATCAGCAAATTTAGCTATTGTACCTAGGTAAGGTTGTTATTTTTGATAGAAGACTAAACAGGTTTAAATTTTTCGTTTCAGGTGGACATCAGTGCAAACAAATAATGTTAATAATTTATTGGATGTCCAGAACAATGCTAACAAATACCACTCTGTCCTGTACTCAACTGAAACGTGCAACCACCTTGATGCTGTTGTTCTCGAGAATCGTTCTCAGACACACAAAACCCATTTCCAAGTCAGTGGTTCCTACTGTCCTGTCCACGATTTTACTATTTTATTTCAGGACGTTCGATTAATCAAGTTTAAAACAAATGGCCAAAAATACGCCCCTGGTGATTTACTCGTGTTGCGGCCGAAGAATTTACCTTGGAAAATATCGGAATTTAAAAATGTCCTAACTAAAAATGGTATATACATCAAAGATGAAGCTGTGATCGAATTAAAGGAAAATGACCCAAACATGCCAGTGCCTGAAGTATTAAAGCGGAACGCCACCTTTAAACAACTCTGCGAAGAGTATTTTGACCTTTTCTCCATACCAAGGAGGCACGTTTTTCAACTGCTCTCTCAGATAACCGACAGCGAACTAGAGAAGGAAAAATGTTTGGAATTTTCTTCTGGAGAAAGTCGTGAGGATATGTACGCCTACACTACTCGACCGAGGAGAAACATCGTAGAGGTGTTAGATGATTTTCCTCACGCCTCGAAAAACCTTACTCTGGATATTTTGTTCGAAATTCTCCCACCGATTAAACCAAGGGAGTTTTCCATTGCCAGCAGCTTTAAGAGGCAGAACAACGAGGTGCACCTCTTGGTAGCAGTAGTTAAATATAAGACCAACTTGGTCAAAGAGAGAATAGGTCTTTGTTCGAACTTCCTAGCAGACCTGAATCCAGGCGATCAGGTTTATGCCTGGCTCAAAGGCGGATCGTTTAAATTTCCTAGCAACCTGGTAGGTCTACTCGAAGAGTTTTTTGAGGATTGGTGAAACAATAAGTTTTCTAGGATGTCCCTGTTATTATGGTAGGTCCTGGAACGGGCGTGGCACCATTTAGAAGTTTTATCCTTGAAATGTGTGAAAAGAATAGGAATCCCAAGAATTTGCTTCTGTTTTTCGGCTGTAGATACGAAGCGAAAGATTTCTTATTCAAAGAAGAGTTTGTGTCCCTCAGAGATGACAGTCTGTTAACGTTAATATGCGCTTTTTCTAGGGACCAAGAAGAGAAAAGGTGGGTATTAATTAAATAGACTAAAACACGCGATTTTGCCTTTATCCACGTGAAAGTGTGCTGCGACACAGTGTTCTGTTGCATTTCTGCACCTAAGCGACTTAAGTTTCATTTATACCTCTTGGACTGTGTAGGGTGTTCGGATTGTGGAGTCTTATCATTCCTAAATAGCGAACGCCATCGCACTCAGTATCTACACGATCAAAGAAGTCTTCAACCGGATAATATTCCTTTTCAATTAATATATTTTGTACTGTGTTGTACATTTGTGCTGTATTGTACATTTGTACTGTATTGTACATTTGTGCTGTATTGTACATTTGTGCTGTATTGTACATTTGTATTGTGTTGTACATTTGCGTTTCTAAATTATCGGTGAGTGAGTGCGTATTTTGGAACTTACCGACTCCAAAAGATTCCTTAAATTTTGAAACTTTATCCCTTAACAGGAAACCATTTAGACTTGCTTGAAATTCTCTTTGGGGCTTGAGCGAATGCTTAAAGGAGGCGAAACTAAAAAAGTTGCTATCCACGCTGGTCACGTAAAATACCCGTTCTTTTTCAGCTATGTTCAACACAAAATAAAGGAAAATGGGGAGTTGGTCTGGAATGCTATAGAGAGAGATTGTTACATTTTCGTAGCAGGAAATTCAAAAAATATGCCCCAGCAAGTGAGAGAGGCGTTTGTAAATGTTTGTATGAATCACGGACGTCTCCAAGACTCCGAGGCAGCCAAGAAGATCGATTTGATGGTGAAAAAAGGGCGATATCAAACAGAGTGTTGGTCGTAAATTCGCCAAGTAGTTTTGTACAAATAAAAGTAAATTAAATTCGCTAGTGAATGGTGCTTTAATTTTGGGAATTTTTCTTTTGTCAAGAGTGTTCGTCCGTCCTGCACGTGGAATTTCACAGGCTCAGGTGTACTTTCCCGTATCAGGTTCGCAAGACTCATTTTAATATTAAATCAATACATTTTTGAAAATCGTTTGTACTCCAGGTGCACATCATGGGTACAGAGCCGAAATGTCCGCCGGTCGAAGCCGTCGCAGCAGGAACGCAGCCTGGGTGTAATGAAATCTTAATTTTACGGTTTCCTTTTGGATTAGTTGGATGAACACCCATGCCGGCTGCCCGCCGACAGGGAAATGGTACTGGAGAACCAGAGTAAGCCCGCCATTTGCTACTTTTTCAAAAGGGGAGCGTTGGGGACTTCGATTTGAAAGCGCGGCAGAACAAAGTGCCAGAGCGTGGTAAATGTTAAGGAGCGTGCCGCGCGCGCCTCGAAGATCCGTTTTCCGGCCGTTTAGCGAATTTTCATGGTTCGCTCCCTATTTGTCCGTACAATCCCTTCATGAAACAAAAACACGTCAGTTTAGATATCAGGAGAGACATTTAAATCGAAATTTTAAATGTTGCTCGTATGAAAACTCTTGCAGTTCTGCGAGCGCAACGCCCTTCCGCTCCGCAAATAAATACTATTTCGGTCTTTTTGTCTAACGTGTGGACCATTTTTGTGCACCAATCACGGACTTTAATACTGCTGATGTCCGCCGATTTAACGACAAACGCAATGCGGATGGACCTCCCTTCGTAACCACCTTATCAATTGCATCGAAAACGACTCGCTCGATTTTGGGTTTTTGCTGTCTCTGAGTAGAGAACTTAATGCCCTTTAATAGGAAGTACCACTTGACAGGCGGTACCGTTCAAGATTCTTACATGAGCTGCGTAAAATTTTGATTTTAATGCCCCCCACGATATCTAAATTGGGGTGTTTTTTTCAAAACCATAAATTTTCGCAATTAACGATTATTTAATGTTTTGAAGTGAAGGCTCCGCATGACGGACGCTATTGCGCGCAGCAAACCACTGGCGCTAATCGCTTTTGTCTCTGTAATCCCGTCGCTTAAAGCTCGTTTAATCCTGGGTTAAGGGCGACTTAGCAGGAGGATTAGGCACATGCAATTGACTGGGTATTTGCGAAATCGTGCGGTGAGGCCGCCTTGTGCAAGCGCCGCTATTGGCCCATTCGATGGAGAAGTGGGTTGTTTAACAAAAAAAGCTCCAAGATTTTTATGTTAATGGACTTAGTATATTTTATGTTCGCTAAATGTCATTTTCTCACGTAGGAACTTACAAAATTTGACGGAAAAACAAAATAATAAACCCATTTTACACTAAATCATACAAAGTAGTTTGAACACACAAGATTTTTACTATTAATTAGGTACTAGCGTGTGGCGATTCTTATAATGGACGCAGATTCGAAATTACCTTAAATATTAAGTAATTTTCGAAACAACAACGATCTGAGTATCAAATAGTCGGGAGAAAAACCGCAGCAAATATTAGATATTACTCTCAAGTGCGAGAGCTCATTAGTGGCAGCCATGTTAAGACAAACTCCTAAATTCTAAGGGAAAAAGAAATTATGAAAAACGCAAACTTTACTCTCTCACAGAAAAAGAACTACAAAAACACGACCTTCAACAACTGGGGTACAAAATAACAATTCGGTTAATTGGTATACAGGCAGTATTGGCGGCGTTATCGGAATTTTATTGAAAACTCCAACTCGGTGCTGTATACCTCGCACTTTTGTTACCAACCCACGTGAGTGATGAACCACGGCCACAAGAACGATATGAGGATTCCCCCGAATATTCCGGATATCAGGGATGCACCCGCAAACATTCCCGCCACTGAAGCGTATTGGCCTTCGACGGTGCTAAGGAAGGAAATAAACAAATTATTTAAGAATACCAGGTGTGTAAATGTGAAATCGGAATTCGCCAAGAGAGGGCCCCAGCTGTCAGCGGGGCTGCCGTGAAACCCCCGCATTTTCATTGTTCACATCTACCAAGGTTTTCAACTCGGCAACAATGACATCACAAAACAGCGTAGTTCGGTTGTGGCGTTGAGAATGCGAAATTTTTGCCCTGCAAAACGGCCATTTGCCATTGATTTTCGTTACTGTTTGAAGGAAGCTGCTAAGGGATCGCGTTAAACGCTTGCGGAAGCTTTGCGCGCTCTCGATAAACCGCGGCGCTTTGAGCGGTTCAAAAATCTTAAAACTGGCAGTTTTGGTGTGAGAAACGAAAAACGTGGAAGAAGCAGCAAAAACGAGGGGAAAACTCGTGGAATGGTGCTCGCTAGGTACAAAAGAAGCCGCTTCTTCGTCGAATTGTGACTGGTTGAACATACTTTCAGAATTCTTAGGCTAGAAGCCCATCATGGGTAACATGGATAGCAAGGCCAAATCGCTATGAGCGGAAGGCCATGCCCAATGCTTGGTGGGATCAGGAGGGTGTGATCTATCACGAGCCACCTAGCGAAACCGTTAATACTGAACGCTGCCTGCGACAAATCATCAATTTAAATCGAACTTACGTGCGTTCTCCGAAGAAAAATTCCGATTTCATAAACGTGAACCTGAATCATGTATACGAGTTCACCAGATATGTAACTACATACCCGGTGAACTCGAAATAATCGCTCTAAATACCTGGGGGTATACATCATCGCGACAGAGCTGAAGTATCCGCTGGTCAAAGCCATCGTGGCCGCGACCGCCCAGTAGACGTAGTCGTTTGTAATGAAAACGGGCAAGACCCTGGTAATCCCTTTAGGCGGTTGGTAGTTACAATATAGATAGAAGGGGATGTAGAGTAGTCGCAAGGTAGTTGGAATCCACAGGTACTTTTTAGAAGGCTGCAATGAAGTAGGCAATAGCATTTCAGCGTTGTTTAAACCGGGGAAACTTACCCAGATACAAACAGTCGTCAGTATGTTGCCGATCATGGCAAACACGTTGAATGTCAGAAAACACAGCACTTGGGTGTAAAGAAACTTTTCCTGGATAAAGAAATTGCTGTCGCTGACCTCGACGTCTACAAAAATAAGCGGTTTCACTAATTGATTTTTTTCCCTTGAGAAGAAACTCACTCGCGTGAATCGATGGGAAGACTGATAGGGTGACGAAAAAGGTCATGAACACGTTGTACATTTGAGGCCACGCCTTTTTCAATATGTACAAATAGGGCGGTCTCTCTATCGTATTCTCCACCGTCTTCCTTTGCTCCCGCTGCTTTTTCTCCTTCAAATCGTAATGCCGGTAGTATCTCTGCAAGGGAATTTCGTGCAATTGCAATAGCGACGTTTCGTCGGCGTTTCGCTTACGTTGAGAGGCAAGGCGAAGTACGTATCAAATCCCACCAACAGAACGAACAAGGCAGTGATGAAGTACCAAATGGCGGCCATTTTCTTGCTGGTCGATATATAATTCGAAGCGATGCATACCACAGTGGTGAAAGTACCGCAGATGTTGTTCCCCAAGATCACTGCCCCAGTGTATTTCGGGGGCAGCTTCGCCGCCATTCCGTAAACCGTGTTCTGGTACACTCCGTTTGCCACTAGAAGCAGATGCATTGGTAAATTTGAAAAATCTCCTCGCAACGTCTACAAAATTCGATTTTTTTATCGTTGTAACTTGACTGAAGACACCTCCAGGGAAACAACAATAAATCGCTTTTCGTTGCATACTCACTGTTCAGAATGACGACGCTCAACATTGTAATATAGAAAAATTCATAAGGCCACTGGCTGGTATTTACCATAGCTAGGGCTACGGTTATAATAAATAGCATAATATTTATGGCTATACTCCACATTATCCTTAACGTGAGGTCGCCCCTGAAAAGAGAAATACATTTAGTCCTCGCGTTTACCCCAACCACGAAATCAACATTCACCACTGCCACCAGCCGGTCCGGGGCAAGCAATTTTTGGAACGTTTAAGATTTAAGCAGCCCGCAGAGAGCATTCGCCGCCATTTTCAGTGGCGGCAGTTTAATGAGGGCACTCAGCGGCTTTTTTTTATATTAAAAGAATGAGGAAATTTGGACTTTTTGGCATTTGCAATTTCTTAGAAATAGAGAAGTCAACCATGATTCTCTTGCGTCTTAGTGTGTTACACGTTTGGGGCGGGCGTCGCGTCGGTAGCATGGCTGGCCACCCGTATTGACCTCACGCAGCTCCAGCCGCACCTAGGAGTTTGCGCACAACGGCAGCTGCTGGAATCTGGGTCAACAGCCGCCGCGCCGTCTGCAAATCGCGCAATTTCCTTGTTTTTAGAGTAGCTACGCCGGGAATTTTGCGAAATCACAAACGTGCTCCTGGTTAAATGGGCGCCCAAACGCAACGACCAAGATCCGCCACTGATTGCCATGTTTTACTTAGCGTTTTCTCCTGCGTGTAATTCACTTGCTGTTGCACATAATCTAACGCACGGTCGCTCAAAAAAGTATTCGTAGAGTGGGGGGAAAATTCAGCAAACCGTAATTTTCCACCGATTCTGTTGAAATTTTTTTTGTATAATGAAAACTCGAACCTAAACTCAGTGTGCGTTCGCGAGAGGCAAATTTAACCTGCTGAAACTAATCGAGCCCTTCCGCAAAGGGAATTTCGTCTCGTTCTAGATTGACGCATAATCAATGTGTCACATTATCAGTATGCCACATGATCAGCGTGCCACATGATCAGCGTGCCACATTATCAGTATGCCACATGATCAGTGTGCCACATGATCAATATGCCGCATAAGGAATATGCTTAAAAATCGGAATTCTGGCAAGCTTTTGGACTCGCCATTTGATCGATCGATTTAGATCAACGTAACAGCTCAGAGATGAACCGCACTTACTTCAGAGGTACAAAAATATTAAACCAGTTGAAAATCACGTTCGGGACTTGCGAGCAAAACGTCAGGATCTGCATGAAATTGCCCACATAAGGGAAATCGAAACCGATGTTTTCCTTTCCCAGTTTGTGGTCGACGAAGTACTGAAATAGATCAGATTTAGAAAATTTTAGACGGACATTGTTAAAATTGACCCACCGCAATTGCATTGATAAACATATTCCAAGGCAGCAGTGTGGCGATACCGTGTATCAAAAATATGATATATACGAATGAATATTTGTCGGGTGGTGTGAAAATCTGCAAACTGGCCTCGTCCATCGTCAAATTTTTGAAATTCAATTCGGCATCAGACAAATTGTTCTCCTCCCACGAGGGCTGCAGTTTCACTGGTTTGTTTTGCAGCCGGGTAGTCTCACCGCTTTCGTCTCCGGCAACTGAAAGGGTAAAGAAGTTATCATTAAAAAAAAAAATGAATTTGAGTTACTTCAAAGGGGAACTTCACCCTTGACACTCCGAGCCGACGGGTGAACCACCGGTTGTTTTTTTTTTCAGTTTTTTGAGCCCTTTTGACGATATTGTCAAATTACCGCAATTTGAACCGTTGTGGCTTCAAGAATCGAAATTACGGCCTCGATTTGGCGAATAACCCCCACAGTTTTTTTTATTGTCCATCAAAACACTGAAATTCTAATAAGTAGCCTAGAGGAGGTGCAAAGGTGAGGAATTCGACATCGTCATACCTCGATCTGACCACTTGAAAGTCGATAACCCCGGTCAGGCCAGCGAAGCTTTATCGCTCCTGTGTCTACTAAACACACTGTTTGCTTTAGTTTTACAAAAACAAATTACGCTTTAGATAATTCGGTGATTTATTGTCGATTCTCTCAGGCCGAAAGCGTTTTATGCTTCCGCAAACAATAATCTGGTTTTGACCCATATGGGCTGGGACAAACTGCATTTCCACCTCCAGTTCTGCCTCTATCCGCAGCTTGCACGGACGAATTCGCAAATTTAAACGACAGGCGAGTGCGAAGGTCCTATACTGGGCGTCCCACGTTGGCAGGCCAATCAGCTAGCGGGAGATTCCCCATGCGAAAATAATGGGGCTTTCCCCGTGATGATTTTTCTCTTTGGCGGTTTATACCCTTTTTTTTTAAACAAATTTTAATGAAATTTTGCGGTGACGCATAGTTCGACTGGGCATTTTCCATGGTTCAGGTAAAACACTTTGAGACACAATGGGGGAATTGGGGGGTCGTGCAGAGACAACTTGTTTTTACGCACGCCAATGGTACATTCGTTTAGCTCTTCCTTGTGGCACGACGTCGGACTGCATTCTAAGTAGTGGTCACTATTGCGGAGCGATCAATCACAATTCTGAGGCTCAGGCGTGACATCGAGGGGGGAATCATGATCACATTCTTCGAGCAACCAGGCTCCTGGGACTCGCCCGGGGCAACAGGCCGAGGCATGCAGAGGGCGAACAGGGCCTCCTCGCGTTGCTACGCGACCCGCCTGACCTTCGTTTCGCGGACCTGGAGCTGCCCATCGGGCCTGCTCTCCCTTACTACTTCCGAGTGCTTTTGGGGCTCACGCTGGTCCCATCTCCTGGCAGTTCGCAGTTCAACTGTGTCTTAAAGGGGAACTTGCGTGTTCGAACGCGGGGCTGGGCCTGCCTCCGGTGTCCCATAGGAGCAGTTCGCCCTGTCCCGACTCAGACCAGGTTCGTCCACGTTACGGGGAGCGTACCGATCTTCTGCTGAGCGGTTTTGTCCTCGCTGGGAGGAACTGACGGGGCGACGTCCTGGCGGGTCTGGCGGACGACGTCTTCCCCGTCCTCCCTTGGCGCTCGCGGTTGCTTCGCCAGCGGCGCTCCTAGCTATAATTTAATACAAAGCGAATGCGTGTCTTACCTAGTTTCTGTTGTATGGTGCCCCCTAGCTTCTCACTATATAGTAAGTCTCTTTCTCTGTACGTCATCTTGCTCCCAAATAATAATCAGTCTTCTTGGATTGTTTGTCGACTAATTATTCATATCATAGTACTAGCAGAGTGCAATCAGTTCCTGAAATTAGATATTGTTCAGATAATGAGAGGTGCGTGTGTAGGGGTGGGCAAGTCGTAAACAAGGCCGTCGAACGGGTATGTTCTTCAGCAAAATTCAAATATGTCCGAACGACGGAGTCCAACGAGTGAAACTGACTGGGTACGATGGGACGGTCAATTCGGCTGATTAGCCGAAGCGACCCACATAGCTTTACGTTGGATTGGGGGCAATCGAAACGTGGGATTTGGTTCGTTTCCATTGACGCTTATTCCTACCTCGAAAATTGTCCGAAATTCGGTAAATTGCGGCGCGACAAGCAGTACTCAGTATGTTTTACTCAACGCGGTACGAATTAGTACTTGCATTTTTCATTAGTTACCAACGGGACCTGCGAACTGTCTATTCAGCACGAAAACATCCATGAACTAATTAAATATTATCTCCACTAATAAAATAGCAGATTGCTACACAAGTTTAACGAGTACCAAGAAAATAAAATCATGAGACAAACATTCCTGGGCTGCGATAATTGCAGGCTTAGGTGATAGATAGGTAATACTCGTCGTAAAGAGGGATAAGATCGATTGCTTTGTTTGCTTAGCACTTTGCGGTAGATACTGCAGACCCTCGATAACGTCGGACAATGGAAAAACGGCCTTAAAGACAAGTCCCAATTGAAGATTCGACTTTGGCCTGCATGGTCGAAGAACCTCGAACGCCCATCTGAGGCTTCGGAACAGGCACCACCGCGAGAAGCTGATTTAAGTTGTGGCCCGGTGCCAATGGTCAAAACTGTCGTCTCTCGTGCCAACGCGCGAGATGAAGATGATGCTCCCTCGAGCCCCCCTGGATCTTCTCGATTTATCAAAAAAGCGAATCTCTGCAGCACACGGTGCATTAATTCACGAAACGAAGAGAAGCGGAGGAACGATGTTAGGGAGGAGGAAGGTGCGAACGGTGAGGACTGAAGATCGGAGGAGGGGGCTGAAGGCACGAGGGTGGTGGCCGAAGGTCGAGCTGTGCAAGTCTTTCGCTAAGCTGAAAGAAAAGGAGTATCGTACGTGGAGGTTTCGGTTCTCAAATCACGGGAGCAGACGTTGGGAGACAACGCTGATAAAATGAAATTGCAGATTGTTCCTCTTCTAATAAACGAACACTTATCGCTATTACACAATTTGTTTATTTTGTTACACATTCGTATGTATCAATTTCTTTAACAATAAATCGTTTATTATTTATATCACGTTCGCTCATGTATTTCGACATCACATCGGTTCGAATTTCGCTTTGATCTCGTCATGGGGCATTGTGGATGGGCGGCCACTCCCTGCAGGGAATTTTGGAAATTTTTCTGTTAGATTAGAAATTTCGAAAATTTTTAACGATTTTTGGGCCAGTTCAGGTTGGAAATTTTCAAAAATTCGAAGATTTTTACAAATTTGGCTAATGAACCTCTTGCCCAACTGTCAACGCCCACGCGGGCCATACCTACCCAGTGTGACCTACAGAGCTTTCATACCCTATAGATTTGATTGGTCCGGGTAGGGTCAGGCTCTCTGGTAAAGCGGTCAAAAATATTATTCCACACTACCTGGGGTCATTCTGAGACGCATTATTTGGTGCTCGGACAGGACCATCACTTATGACTACTTGTTCCACAATTTACTTAAGACCTTGGTGAATATACGGGATGTTTCCAAATATACGGTCAATATTCCGGAAGTGAAAAGTTCTCGTCAGCAAGTTCTCTAATGCTTATAAATTGATTTTCAAACACTTTCCCGTGCGGAAATGCAGCTTTTCGATGTTTGACGGCGAAAATGGTCGCTTTTCTTCCAATTGATGAATTTTAATTAACTTTGTCGTTGGGTCCCTTGTGTACAATTCCAGGGCTAATAATATAGAACTTAACGTTTATTTCTGCATCTTCAGGGGGGCAGCGGGGGGGCTAGCCCCCACTTCTTCATCCCTAAACTCTTAAGGTCTTGAGTTCTGCAAGCGTTGTGTGTTTTTTTTTAATTTTCGAGGAACCTAAGACAAAAAATGGTACTCTTGGTTCATGTAAAATACCACTTTGTCAAAGGGTGTATTTTACGTTTTTTTTTTTTAATTTTACCACATAACGATTAAAAAAACCCACGACCTTACAAGCTTAGACACAAGGAAGTTGAGGGTAGCCTCCCCGCCGTCTCCCTGAAGATGTTCAAAAAGAAACGTTAGGTCCCATCTTATGAACCTTGACGTTATGCACAAACGACCTAAAATTCATTAAATTTCACTAACTAGAAGGAAAATCGTTCAATAGCATTTTCGCCATCAAATTCTGAAGAGCTGCATTTCCTTAAAGCTAAGTTTTTTGAAAATCAATTTATAACCGTGAGTACAAGCTTTTGGAAAGACCCTGTAGAGTAATGCAAAAGTGAGAGTATTGAAGTTGCTGTAGGCTCGTCTGCAAAGCATCATTTGCATCCTGCAGATAATCAAGACTCAAAACTGCTCTTCTGTCGAAGCCAATTGCCCCCTGCCAGAGGTTGATGTTAGAGCTTGGGCCACGCTAAGCAAGTTGCGATTTTAGTTAAGTAGCTAATTTTTTTGACATGAAAAAGTGCACTTTTACTTAGAAAAGGGCACTTGAGAAACACCAACCGTTTAGGGTGGCATTCAGCCGATTTCCACCGTATGAAAATTCAATTTGCAAATTGAACAGCCAGTTTTAGCTCATTTTGAGCATCTAAAGGGGGCTTACGCATTGGTATACGCAGGCAAAGCGTGAGTCATTCAAGTTTTTAGGCAAATTTTAAAGTGCCAATGATTCTCGCCAATTTACCACAACGTTAAAAGCAGTTGAACTCTTTGGCCCCACAGAGTTCAACATACTTTTTTGATCGTGGGTGTTCTTTTACTGCAATTTCAAAATTCTCAAAAATACTGGTCGCTAACGGTTCGTGCACACCTACCCTCCGCTTTTTGCCATGTAAAGAAGCTTTGGAACAGGCACTTTTAGGCGCTCAAAAGGGGCACATCGGTACCAGCCAGCCACACTGTTTCCAACCTATAGACAATTAATTGTTGAAGTAGGACCAGTAAAAACGCCTAAAGCAGTTACTTTTTTTGGGGCCAGTAATTTGCACTGGCACTGGTTTCACTGGGCCATGCATGTTTAACCCTGTCGAGAGGGACCAGATCTGGCTAAGGATGCATTCACAACTTTCCGACAATTACATACAGGTTTTACACCTGAATAGGTGGAATTTTACTTGAAGTATTTATTAAATAAATGCCACATTATTGGATAACCTTGTAAATTAACTTTCTTGTATGATGTAAAAGTTAGCAGCATTGCATTGGGTCATTTAGGCGAACATATATTGTGCTGGAAAACAGGGAGTGCCCAGGGAAATAGATAAATTCCTGTGTGTTTGTCCATGACAAACTTTAGCCAGTTTCCGTTTTGCACAGCTCCAATTGTTGCTTGAAGCCGTCCAATGAACAAATTCACGAGTCAATTTGTTGATGTGAAACCAGCGTTGCAGTTACCTTAGTGGAGACCCAGATCCAAATTAACGGTCCAAACGACATGAAATGCCACATAGCCATTTAAGGGACGTTTGAGTATTTAATGGGATACATTAACAACCTCATTGAACCAGAAACTCTATACAAAAAAGCCATTACAGCTTTGATCGTATCTTTCTTGCTCTCGTACGTTGCCCCACAGATTCACAATTAGGGTCAATGACCTAATTGAGTGTTGAAAGAGCTTTCCTCACTGCCAATGGACAGAAAGTCAATTACATACATCTTTTCAAATCTCCAAGCTCGAATTTAAGTCACTTTTAATTTGTTGAGAACTGGTAAATCACATTGGGACGTTTCGTATAGAGGTTGGGAGCAAATGCTGGTTTCACTAAATCTCGAGCCTACTTTAGAAGGTGGCGATTCTATGCTACCTTCTAAAGCAAGCGAGCTTACTTTAGAAGGTAGCATGGAATCACTTGTAAGCTATGTTGAAAGTTGATAACGGGCAGGAAGTGTACTCTTGCAAAACGCTCTCATGGCTCGTAAGCTATGTTGAAACTTGATAACAGGCAGCAAGTGTACTCTTGCGAAACGCTCTATGTCTCTCTCCATGTGGGAACTTAAGCAACAATCCGAAAATGTGATTCTTTCATGACTTACCTCGACACTAACAGACTAGAAGTCCAGTTTCCACTGCGTCCTGTCTCTTGAAAATCACGAAAGCATAACAACCTATTCGTGCACGTGGCTGATTACACTTAAAACAGTGATCAAACCAAATACCGATAATGAAATTTTGAAAACAAACTTCGAACGGATAAATTTAATACAGTTCCTTTACGAGGTAACGGTAGCGGTTAACCTGAACTAACCCAACACGACTTTTATCCTTATATTAACGAACTAACTTAAATATCCTAACAAACCGTTCCTACGTCCCGTAAATCTGTATTTACTATTTTATTATTATTCATCATCAATATCAATAAATTTTTGCGGAAGAGAGTAATTAGACAGTTCAAGTAGCTACGTCTACGTTAACGTAAAGACATGTGCGCATGAGCAGTCTGTTGATTCTCACGTGTATCTTACGTAACGATAAGTTTGCGGATGTGTCCTACGCTAACCAAACGCCGTGGAAATCGCGTGAACGGGA
This sequence comes from Euwallacea fornicatus, assembly GCF_040115645.1. Lineage (NCBI taxonomy): Eukaryota > Metazoa > Arthropoda > Insecta > Coleoptera > Curculionidae > Euwallacea > Euwallacea fornicatus. Next base: position 672,386 of record NC_089578.1, read on the forward strand.
AGGAGACAGAAAATGCATCTATAACGTCAGCCCAGGATTAATTGATTACAGTTTTTTTTTAAGTTGTAAATATATCAAGGCAACAGTTTGTTTGGGTTTGTTTAAATTTTCACTGCGTTACGACGGCACTCAAAACGTCCGATTAAATCGGTGTTTGGCAGGTGCGGATTCCCTTACGTAACCCATTTCAACGTTAATCGGTTTACATTAGTTGCCCAAGTTGCGTTAAGGATTAACGCATATCTGACGGTATATGCCGCACTGCAAATGTCTATTGCAGGAAGTGGAACGGAAGAGCGTTGACAGATGGCACTAACTCGTGTCCCTCCTATCACAACGCCTGTAATGTTAAATGAGATTGGCAACACTGCAACTGGAAAGAGAGAGAGCGGCCATCTTGTGCGCCATTTATTCCACCCTCTACGTGTTTCCGCGGCAAAGTCACGATTTACCTTGAGATTTTCGTTTAAAGGGCGCGCACGCGGTACCACTGTAGTATTTCGAAATCTTGCGACAATCCTCGTTCGGAACGACTTTACGTTAGGAGCCCACAAGGCGGATACGATGTTGCGGCTACCGCTTTCCTGTTTTAAAACAAACGTTCGCGGAACGACGCTTCATTTCTCCTACTTCCACCTGTCACTCGCAGAGGGCCCCACGCTCGAATTGTTTTTAATTTGTTTGTTTTTAATTTTTAATCAGAAAACTGTCAGAATCAGAATTCAAGCCAGCCAAGGTCAGCTGAGCCACGAGTTTATAAGTAAGTACATAAGCAAATTGCCATCCACAGTTGGATGTGTCGGTTTCTGGATAGTACCTTGCGATTTCCAGCGAGATAAGTGCGGCAAGAGCATTCGACAGACCAGCGGCGCAGAATGAGCAGCGGGCTGGACGTTTTGAGCGGGTCCCTCAGGGTGCGAAACAGCAACCTCAAGAGCTCCAGGAACGTAAACACGGGGTTGAATTGCAGAAGCCATGAGGTCAAGGCCTGCCCCAGTGTAATGTCACCCGAGACCAAAAGGCTGCTTCCTCCCAACACTGAAACGGTGCAAACCAAACCTTTTCCCATCAGAGGTAAGTGACCAGCAAGATAATTTATTTTGATGAGGGTAGCATAAGAAGAGACGTCCACATTAACATTGCATCGACATCCCCTTAAAGTTCTATTGGCTATATAAATGGTCCAGTGGTTGACATGCTGCTAACATTATCATTCACCCAGTTTTAATGGAAATTAGCTTGCGGTTAAAGTTAACAACACATTAATAGTTTGGCTCTTAGTCAAGGGTATATTATTACAAATTTTATTTTAAGAAAAAGTAGAAGGTTAATCATTCAGTAAATTACTGTACAGATAACCCAACAGTTTCCTCAATTAAAACAAGTGACTAAACAAATTCCATTTTGTAACTAGTTTATAATGGAAGTGGATGCCTTCTTTCCTAACTCACTTGATAAATCAAATGAATAAAAGCAGTAGATGCTGATGGCCCCGCACATGCAGGGCACAGCTTGAAAATGCTCCAATGTGTGGCATTCGCTTCAAGTTACTTTATCATGCGGCAAATTAGAAATAACTATTTTTTGGAACTTATGCTACTTTGTGTAACTCGCACCACCTAGCGGGACCTCAATTAACCCATCCTGCAAAGTCTCACTTCCTACATACAGTTACTGGTTACATACACAGCTATCGTGAGACTACAAGGAAGAACTTTGTGCCTTGAATATTCTTGAAAACTTTGCTTAATTATTTTACTTAGTTGTCTCACACACTGAGGTCTTTTTAACTAAATTGGGGTCTTCGGACGATCCTGGAAGTTTTCGATTGATTTTTCACGTTTCCATCATAGCAAAAGCTGCATTTAGTCCTGAAGTCTTCAACACTTGGTGGTATGTTAGGGTGTAATAATAATGTGTCCTCAGCTCTGCCCTTGTCCTCAGATTTTTTAGAAGTTCATAAGTTTCGGTTTTATGGTATTAGAGTTAGTAATATGTAAATTGACGCAGAGCCATCTAGTGATGGAGCACTTAGTTATTAATATCGCCACTGCTAGGTGGCAATGCGTGGGGGGATCCCGTTTGGGAGTACGTTTACCTCGGAAACGGAGAAGAAAGGACAGTAGTAAACTCGTTAGTTTGCCTTTCTATATTGTGTTAATACATTAACAATCCCTAACCACGGAGAATGTTCACGATCTTGTTCCGACACATGCATAATCCTCGATGTTTGGCGATTACAAACATATTTTCATGTGTAATCTCCATTTTCGTTGAAAAG